>NW_016107357.1:11766899-11836130 GCF_001604975.1 Cebus imitator
AAAAAAAAAAAAAAAAAAACTGTTCATGTCATTTGAAATACTATGAGAGGGACATAGAACATTATTTACCGGTGAGGACCTAGGAACAGTTGTCCTTCGGCACATTCTGTTTTTAGGTTGGCTGCATCGAAGGTGTGTTGCTTGGGTAATTTTACAATGCTATTCCCTAAAATAATGCACTGTGTCTTATTACTGCTACAGCGGTGTTCTTGATGACAAGACACCCATGAAAAGGAGAGAGGCGGGAGGGTGCAGCGTCAGCCTCGTGCTGGACACGTTGCTATGTCAACTTGACTGATCCTCATATAGAGCCTCTTCCATCTTTTGGCATCCCTCAGAGCCCGTGGACATTTCTAGGGATGTATTGAGCACTTGTAAGAGTTACAGTACATCTGTCTTCACAGCAGCTCAAAGGCGGAAGCAACCCACGTGTCCATTGATGGATGAGGGGATTCACAAAAGGTGGTAACCACATGCAATGGAGTATCACTCAGCCTTCAAAAGGAAGGACATTCTGACACATGCTACAACATGGTGAGCCTCGAGGACATCGTGGTGGTTGCCAGGGGCCAAGGGTAAGGGGGCATGGAGAGTTAGTGTTTCAGTGGGGCAGAGCTTCAGTCTGGGAAGATGAGAAGATAAATGGGGATGGATGGTGATGGCTGCACCACACGGGGGATGTGCCTGCTGCCACTGGACTGTGCACTCGGAAATGGTTACAACGGCAAATTTTGTTATGTATATTTTACCATCATACTTTTTAAAACATAAAAAACACCCAGGGTTGACATCAGGAAGCCATCATGTCACTCAGTGACTCAATGCCTGCCTCTGGGAGCAGATTTCCAGACCTCAGTGATCTGGAGTGATGTGTAGGTTGAGTCCCGGGCTCTGTAGAAGGGAACTGCTGCAGGAAAGAGAAGCTAATGACACTTGTCCCCATCCAGCCACCAGCAAGGGCATTCTGGAGTCCAGGGACACTCCCTGAGAATGTCCCATCCCCCGGTCACATGCAGTCTGAACCCTCCTGGCAAGTCAGTCCCAAGAAGCTCTTGGATGCCACAGATGTGATGTGTGTCAGGCGTGGGCCAAAAAGGTCCTCTCTCAGAGGGCGAATTGCAATGTTTTGTCTCCCTCCAAAACTAGCAGGCAAATATAAGTGTGGAAAAAGCATTCTTCCTCCCCTCCTTTACCACCATGCCTGCACCTGAGAGCAGACACTAACTGGAGAGCTGGGTGCTGGGTGGATGGAGAGCTGGTGGACAGACACACTGCCGCCTGCCCAGCTCTGTGCCATCGCGGCCGTGCCCTGCTCTGCACCCAAGTCTCAGCTCATGTGTGTCTACTCCCAACCCCATCCCCAGCCCGGGCAGAAGGACAGTGCGGCTCCCACATTCCAGAGGAGACCCGGATGGAGGTTCCTACCGGGGAGACAGTTTATTCATCCAGTTGAGGGAGTTCTGCTGGAAGGTGAGGTCCTCTAGCTTGTCCAGGTCAGAGGCGTAGTGAGGCTGGATCAGCAGCAGGCAGGCGCTCTCAGTGAAGGGCACTTGAGTCACCGAGAATTTGTCCTGGGCATCGCTCCAGTGCTGGAAGGTGCCCGTGCCAGAAAGCATAGGGACAGACACTGAGGTGCTGTTGTCTACCCAGAACTCCTGGGGCTCAGCCAGCAGAGAGAAGCCCTTCATCTTCCCTGAAATCCAGATGGGAGATGGGGAGGGAAGAGTCAGCCAGGAGGGGGCAGGGAAGAGGGCTGGCAGACACCAAAAGCCCAGATCCTGCCCCTTCCCTGCCTCAGCCTCCTTCCCTTGCCTGCCCCAAGCCACTCTGCATTCTCCTGGCCACAGGACCCCAAGTGTGCCTCAAGGCTTCCTCCTACAAAATGCAGCCATTTGAGTTCATTAAGGCAGCCCTAACCACCACCTGCTGAAGACACACAACATGCCAACTGGGAGTTTTGCATCTGTCACCTTAAGGGACATACCCCACTAGCACCTGCCAGGCCAACCCAAACCTAGATCTGTTCTGACCCAAAAGCTGTTGTTTGACACACTTATTTTTTAAAAATTTGAAGAGATGTTATTTTCTTTTTTTGAGATGGAGTCTCACTCTGTTGCTGAGGCTGGAGTGCAATGGTGTGATCTTGGCTCACTGCAACCTCTGCCTCCCGAGTTCAAGAGATTCTCCTGCCTCGGCCTCCCGAGATGTTATTTTTTAGAGTGACTTTAGGTTCACAGCAAAATTGAGCAGAATGTACAGAAAGTTCCCATATAACTCCTGTCCCCCCCCACACAGCCTCCCCCACTACCAACATCCCACACCAGAGCAGCCTATCTGTTGCAATTGATGAACCTACATTGACGCGTCCTCAGCACTCAAAGTTGATCATTTTCTTTGGGGCTCCCTCCTGGTATTTTACATTCTATGGGTTTGGACGCATGTAGAATGACATGCAGCCACCCCATGCTATCCCACTGCTCCTCAAGGCCCCCATCCATGCTCACTTTTTAATCCGTGTCCAGCCCCAGCCATGTAGAGCCTGCCAGCTGTCCTGTGGCCTCCACCCTCCCCAACACAGTCATAGAATACAGATCTGGCCACACAGGCTCAGGAACAAGGCTCCATTCTTCGGCAGCCCTTACTACTCGGGAGACTCACATGACCTCGCTGTGACTAATAGATTTGCTCACTGGGCCTTGGGGGCAGGGGTGAGCCCTCTGTCTCCCCTCCTGCTCACAGGCCCATGGAGAAGACAGCTCAGGAGAGCCCGGTGTGGGAGAAGGATGCAAATGTGGGTTTGAGGCAGTACCTGGGGTCTCTCCATGACAGTAGCCCACCCTCCACCTGGACCTCATGCTAGCACATCCCTGCCCTCAGCTGTCCTCATCTTGAAAGGCCCATTTTGCGTTCGCTTTTAGGAGAACAAGGTAAAGTTGTGTATGAGTTTGTCACAGAGCAGTCCCCTGGGCACGTGGCCCTGGGAGTCTTAAGTAGAAATGGCTCAGAAACAGTGAGGCCTTCCTTTGTACTGGGGCTCCCAGCATGAAAGTAGGGGAGCTGGGAGGACAGAGCTCCCAACAGGTGGGAGCCGGGCATGGCTGTGCCTCCCCTGGGCCTGGGTCTCATGAGAAGGGAGTGGCAGACCTGACATATTCCTCATCCTCAGTCCTCAGAGCACTCAGCCTTAGAGGGCAGGTGAGCATGAAACTGCAGGGTCCCCTCCCAGGTTCCCTGCAGGGACCTCAGTGCTGCCCACCGGGCTGGCAGGATGCTTTTAGTTTAAAGGGAGAAAGGGACAATTCTTTTCTTCCAACAAACTCAACCAGAGAAGGGAAGCTGCCTCCAAAAAGATGTTGGAATTTGACATGAGGGTGGCTGCCCTCTTCCCTCTGCTCGTCTGACACTCACAGCTTGCCATTCTCACCCAGAGGCTAGGTAAATCTCTCAAGGTCAAGTCAGCTGGTGTCATGGAACCTGCTGGGGCCAGCACCCCATGCTCAGGAGCACAGAGAGTGCTGGGCAAAGGGAGCCCATTGGGCCCCAGATCCTCAGATCTCTCTAGTGGTTCACATCCACTAGAGAGGTCACTGCTGAGGTCACGTGAATAGAACGTCGTTGCTAAAGGGAAACATAGAGGTCCTGAGACAACCCCTGATCTCCTTGCTGGACAGACTGTGTAGGCAGGAAGGGGCTGTCTCCTTCGATGAAAACAGGCCAGCAAAGGTTAGGAAGTGGGGTGGGGCAGGGCAGCGTGTGTGGTGAAGGCCAGCGACGATTCCAGGCTTCCTTCGAGTTCCGATGCAATTGGCTAAAAATCCAAGAAAAATCTTGCTCCTGGCCTGGCTCTGCGGTCTGGGTCGGGTGGATTGGCTCTCTTCTGAAGGGAGACCCATTTCGGAGGCCACTAGCTTTCTTGCCTTTGCTTCTGCAGGACCCTCCTTCTCGGCGAGGCTTCCTCACAGGGCTCATCCTAGGGACAGCAGGCCGAGCCCACATGTCCCCCGTCTGCCCTGCACAGCATGTGGCCACCCTCAACCAGGCACCTCTTGGGCTGGCCTCGGCCCCTGTGGCCAGTCAGTGCCAGGGCTGAGAAATCTCCCCATCTATCACCTCCCCCAAACCCCAAGGCAGAGACTTCAAGGATGTTGTCATGGTAAGAAAATCACACGCGCCATTGAACCTCTTTCTCCACAGTCCTGTCCTCCACCGCCTGCCTGGCTCTCTGTCCCCCACGAGGTTACACATCTTGACAGAGCCCCATCAATGTCTCTCAGATGCATCCCTCTGCCCCGCCCCACCCATGGATTTGCCGAGCTGCTCCCGGAGCGTGTGTTCCCGTGACTGTGTGCCCGGACTCTTGCGTAACCTTCAAACAACCTCCCTGCCCCCAGTCCACACATGCAGGCTTCCGGGATGGCCTCTGAACAGAACTTGTCCTCATTCCCACACCTACCCAGCATGGCATTCAAAGTGACTCCAGCTCTGCCCTCCCCAGGCCCACTGTCTGGTTCAACACTCCTGCCAAGCCAACCACCCCGTCCTCATTCCTTGCCCCAAACTCTGCAAGCTCGGCTCACGACGCTTGCTCTGGCTTCACCAGCCCTGTTCCCCTCACTGCCAGGCCAGACCTGCCCACCACTCCCCAGTGACCTCTGCCCTCTGAGGGCTCGGAGCCCTCCCTGAGCACCTTGTAGAGTGTGTTTCCCTGCAGCTTCATATCCTAGGCATTTGCCCATTAGTCTTTAAAAGCCTAGGGTCAGGGCTGATATATCCCTCCTCTGGCTTCCTCTGAGATGCCAGGCTCAAAGTCTTACAGGTAGCAAATCCTCAATGATTATTTGTTAAATGAATGTTTTAAGCAATCTTTGGCTGGGTACAGTGGCTCACGCCTATAATCCCAACACTATGGAAGGCTGAGGTGGGAGGATCACTTGAAGCCAGGAGTTCAAGGCTACAGTGAGCAATGATTGCACCACTGCACTCCAGCCTGGGTAACAGAATGAGACCTTGACTCAAAAACAACAACAACAATAACCAAAAAACAAAAAATCAACAATCTTTGTAGTAGGGGATTTTGTAGTAGGGGTTTTCATTAATGCCTGTCCTAACATGAAAGTGATCTAAGCAAGCCAATTGGTTATTTCGGCATGGGCCAGGGACCCTACTTCCTGACCTTCTCAAGAGACATGAACCTGTCCCTTCTGAGCACAGAGCTTGGCTGTGGGTCCAGGAGGTGTGGGTGGAAATCCCAGGCCCCCCACTGGTGGCTGTGCCGTCTTGAGCAAGGCACTTTGTTTCTCTGAGTCTCTATTTCTTTGTGGGTAAACAAAGGCACAAATACCTCTTCACTACATCATTAGAGGATTAAACAATGTCAGAAAAAGGATGTAGCATAGTAGGGCAGCAGGTCAGGGAGGTGGATACCCATCCAGGAACCCAGCGGAGCAGCCACGTCCCTACTTCTCAAGGTGGTCACCAAGTGTGTCCTCAGGGCTGCCACCTGCCCACCTCCAGGGCCTGACCTGCTGAGCTCAGCTACGCATTGGGCCCAGAGCCGGCAGACGGGTTTGCCTCACCTTGGAAGTGGACGTAGGTGTTGAAAACCAGGTTGCTGTCCACACTGGCTCCCGTCAGGGGGCTGCTGACCTTCCACCCTGTCACGGCCTGCACGAACCTGTCGATCTTCTCGGCAGTGACATCTAGGTCTGTGGAGAAGTCCAGAGAGCGTGGGAGGACCACGGGGGCATAGAGAGCCAGGCCCTGCACAAACGGCTGCTTCAGGTGCAGGCCTGGGGCTGTGAAGAGGCCCACCACTGTGGACAGTAGCAGCTGGGCCTGGCCCTCAGCCCTGTCCTGGGCCACCAGAAGGCCCTGGATAGCCTGCAGGGCAGAGAGGACCTTGTGCGCATCCAGCCGGGAAGTGCAGTTCTCGTCCTTCCAAGGGACGCCCAGGATTGCCTGTAGCCTGTAGGCTGTGCGGTTGGAGGCTCCCAGGTAGAGAGAGGCCAGAGTGCCAAAGACAGCCATCGGGGAGAGGACGGTGGCCCCTTGGACCACGCCCCACAGCTCACTGTGCATGCTGTATATGTGAAAGCTCAGGAAGTTGGCCAGCATCCCCACCGTCGCAGCCCTCAACTTGTCTTCAGTGCTGAGTTTTGCAGCAACGAGCACAAGCTGGTCCTGCAGGGCCTTCTCATCCACAGGGAGCGACTTGGCCTGGATTGGAGCAGGTATGAAGGTGGGATCTTCGGGCTTCCCTGCATTGGCCTTCGCCAGCTCCTCACAGGTACTCTCGTTGTGGATGACGAGGTGGAAGGGGTGTATGTACACCCGGTCACCTGTGGCGAGGCCAGCCCAGGCCAGGAGGCAGAGGATAGTGACCCTCAGGCTCACGCCGGCAGGAGGCATCTCGGACTGGGGCGCCCGCTTCTGCATACCCTGAAATATCATTTTGCAAAGGATGAAAGGTGATTATTAACTGACCATTAAGTGCCATCTAACCAGATTTTCGTTGTCTCAGTATTCCCTGCCACCATTTAGTGCAGAATAAATCCATTCAGGTCTACAAAAAAAGAAGAGAAGAAATGGATTCAAAGCTCCATGGAAAATATCTACATGACCCAATGCAAGTGTTGAAGTCCTCAACCTCGGGACCTCCGAATGTCACCATATTTGGAGACAGGATCTTTAAAGAGATGATTAAGTTAAAATAAGGCTAGGAGGGTGGGCCCTGATCTAATATGACTGTGTCCCCATAAGAAGGGGCGATGAGGACACAGACACACACAGAGGGAGGACCATGTGAGGACACGGAGAGAAGACAGCCATCTACAGGCCAAGGAGGGAGGCCTCAGAGGAAAGCAGCTCTGTGGACAGCTTGATCCCGGCCGCCAGAACTGTGAGATAACACATTTCTGTTGTTGAAGCCTCCCGGCCTGTGGTACTTACAGCAGCCCAAGCAGACCAAGCCACGCTCACGCCTGTGGCAATAAGTTCTCTCCTAGAGAGGCAAGTGTGTGCCACTCAGTAGGTGGAGGCCCTTCAGCCCCCTGAGATGCTCATTAAATGGCCCTGGGGTGAGGCGTGGGAATGGTTTTGTCATCTCCTTTCGGTCCTCACATACAGCCAGGATTGAGCTGGTTCAGCCCAAAGCCCAAGCATTTCCCACCTATCTCGACCCCCAAACCAGCTCTCACCCATCCCTGCACAGCGCTATCCCCTGCAGAGCCCCGAAGGCAGCCTACCCAGCCTGACCTGCTCACTGACAGTCGGATTCCTCAGTCTGTGCTGGGACCAGGTGTAAATCAAAAAACAAACAAACAAACAAACAAAAAAAACCACCACCAACAAAAAATTCTCGGGTGACTCTAATATGTAAGCAGGGCTCAGAACCCCTGCCCTATACATGGCTCAGGGGAGCTCCGGCACCAAGCTCTCTCAAAGGCCCCACAACTGTGCTTCAGCCTCAGCTGCTGCAAATGAAAGCAACCTGAGACCCCAGAAGAGAACGTTCTTGGGCTGGCCCTGCTAATTCATTTCATCTGACTCCTCTCTATCAAAGGGATGAACGTTTATTCTGTTGATTCAATCAATTCTAACAGTTTGGCTGGGTGTGGTGGCTCACACCTGTAATCCCAGCTCTTTGAGAGGCTGAGGTGGGCACACAAGGTCAGGAGATCGAGACCATCCTGGCTAACATGGTGACACCTCATCTCCACTAAAAAAAAATACAAAAAATTAGCTGGGTGTGGTGGCACGTGCCTGTAGTCCCAGCTACTCAGGAGGCTGAGGCAGAAGAATCGCTTGAACCCTGGAGGTGGAGGGTGCAGTGAGCCGAGATCGCGCTGCTGCACTCCAGCCTGGCGACAGAGCAAGACTCTGTCTCAAAACAAACAAAAAAACCAATTCTAACAGTTTGTACCACATCTCACTCATTTCTTGTGGAGGGGGCGTGCTGCAATATCGTCACCTGTTAGTCTTTTCTGTCCCCACAGGGCTAGGCCGGGCTTCCTTGGAGCTGTGGCATGTCATCACTGACTCAAGGTCACCTTGATGCCTAGATTTTTCTGCTTCACCCAAGCACACCCAGTCATTCTTCTTACACTGGCCACTGGCTTCCCTCACCCAGACTGGTAACCAGCACCTGCCTTCAACAGGGTGCATCTGCCGACTTGCCTGATGTGTTTTAGTCTGCTCCAGTCATTCACTTGCCAAAGAGACTTTGACTTCTGACCTCAGCTATCATCTCACCCCCATCCCCATGCATTTGACTCCATCCACTGTCCTCGGGAAGAGGCATGCGACATGGAAAAACAGAACAGAAAACTCTCCCTGCACCATCCAGGCCTTTCTGTGCAGAGAAGCCTCAGTCGCCAGTTCACACCTAATCTAGACAGTCCCATCAAATCGGATCATCAGGGGAAATCTGTGGGAACCGACTGCTGGGAAGTCCTGCCTGACAAGCGCGGACTGGTCCAGGGTTCGGATGGTGCGGGTCAGTGCCGCCACTCACTGTGCTGCTTCTGCGCAGGCACGGTCTCCCGAGACGCAATTCCATGGGCTGTTTTTGAGGCAGAGACTGCTGTTTGTTCTCGGGTGTGATCTGCGGCTGCTCCCTAGGCTGGTTCCAGGTCTGCACGCAGCCGGGTCCTGGGAGCCACGGACTGACACCCTCGCCCTGAGTGCCCCTCTGCCTTCTCCCCTCCTGCCCCTTCCTCTTCACCTGCGCCCGCCCCTTCTCTGTGCCTGTACTTCTCCCGGGCTGCATGCTAAAGGTGAGGATGGCAGCTCACCCTCCCATGGTGCCTGTCATTTCTGAGGCACCGTTCCTACATCAACCCCTCCGACCTCAACATAGTCCTCACCTTCCCTGAGGTTTCCTTGATGCTGCATTTCACCCTGCAGCTTTCCCCACCACGCCGGGCACTCAGCTCTCTCATCCTGCTCCCCTTTTCTCTTTTGATAACCCTCTGTACCATGTAGTTCTGCCCTTATCCTGTCCAGCGTCTTTACTCTGATGCGAATGAGCCCAGGGAGCAGGGTTCTCGGTGTCATGTTTACTGATACAGCCCACATTCACGGGATGGTCCCTGGGACTTAACTACATCCTGGAGAAGTAGTTAATGAATTGCTTCATGCCGTTTTGCAGAGGAGCAGAGAGGTCAAAGTCTCTTCCCAGCTGTTCAAAGACACACAGCTGGGAAGAGACAGAACTAGGACTCTGACCCAGGCCCCTGACTCTGTCATCCACAAGCTTAAGCACCAACCTATGCTGCCCTCTAATAAAATTAGAATCTGCCTTTTAGCTTATTCCAAAGCTTAGAAAGCACTTTCACGTTATATTTGCTCTCTTCAGCTCTACCAGAGCCCCTGAGAGAGGGCGCCGGGGCATCATGATTAGTCCCATTTCACAGGCGGGCAAATGGAGGTTGAGAGAGACTGTGACCAGCCTGATGACACACAGGCAGTCTCAAGGGAGGGGTACAGTGACCACTCTGGGGGTCCCAGCTGGGGGCTGACCGAGCCTGGCCCTTCCCTCCAGCCCCACTTCCCGCACAAGCCCTGCTGTTCCTTCTGATGGCAAGAGGAGCCGGGGAACTCTTGGGCATGGTGACTCTGCTCCTGTGCCAGCCTGCTCCATCCCTGAGGACCCCAGCTCTTCTCAGCAGAAGCAGGAAGACCTGACCTTCTTGTCCTATGGCTAAGGAGGAGCAGCTTCCCTGTAAGACCCCAGGTGGGCACTGAGCGGGGGAAGCCCACGTCCTGGTGACTGGTCTTATGTGAGGGGAGAGGTGCTTCAGGCATCACCGGTACCCTCTACCGGACTTCTCCTGGCCTGCCCCTCAATTCCATCTGAGAGAGACAAGGCCGAGGAGCTGAGAAGGGCCCCTGGCTTACCTTCTGCTGTAGTCTCCGGAACAAGGGCAGCTTCTTCCCCTGACCAGGCCACAAGGCCCTATTTATATCTGCGGGGTGGGGATGGAGCCGTTCCCAAGCAGTCTGCACAGGCTGGAGGGGGGTTACATCATTTGGCCAGACCACAGGCTGGCCGCGAGGACAGACGCCAGGAAGCGGTGCTCACACCGGGACCTCTTCCAGGAAGTCTTAGTGATCGATGCACAGTTTCACTGCTGAACAGAGTGAGCTGGTGAGGGTCGAGTTACACATTTACCGAAGTTTGCAGGAGTGGAGGCCAAGGTTACCAGAAACGGGAGCGTCTCCCTAGGTGTGTGACAGCCTGAGGACAGCTGCCCAGGCCTTCTGACCCAGCCCCGGGAGACGCGCCCCTGAGAGGCCACAGGGACATGCAGACCAGGGTGCCGAGGGCAGAGGGCAGGGGAGAGTTGTCCTCAGGCACCGTGGGGCCACTTCTGACCCTGATGCTCACTCATGGGATGTGTGACCTTGAGCTGTTCCAAACAGCCATTTGATGCCTACCCCGTGTAAAGGCCTCAAATAGACACTGGGAAAAACACACAAGCAAGTGAAAAGTGCCTTCTGGAAGCTTCCAATGTAGCTGGGAGACTGTTAAACACCAACAATAGCACAGCCAGATTAAAAGACATGAACAAAACGCCTTCAGGATGCAGGAAGCCTTCACCGGTGAGAGCTGGGGAGGGGCCAGGGAGAGATGTCGCTGGAGCTGCACCTGGGGGACAAGTTGGTCCGACTTAGAAGCTACAGAAGGGCTTTTCTGAGGCAGAGGCTTGAGTGGCACTCACTAACAGGAGGGAGAGCATGGGTGGGGTGTGTGGGGAAATACAAGTGGGCCTGGGTGCTGGGCAGGAGTCTGGAGGAGGAGAGACTTGTCCAAATGGCTGCTGCCGCCTGGCCGCAGTGGCCATGAGGCTCTGCAGTCACTGTCACATTTCCTGATGAGCCTCCAGGACCAAGGACTTTAGGCCACACTCTCAAGGAGCTGGGGGGTTGACACACATGCAGAAAGCTGTTCCCCATCAAGATCAGGGGCCAGATGCAGTGGTCCACATTTGTAATCCAAGTACTTTGGAAAACTGAGGCAGAAAGATCACTTGAGGCCAGGAGTTTGAGACCAGTCTAGGCAACATAGCAAGACCCCAATCTGTATAAAAAATAAAACTAGCTGGGTGCAGTGGCCGTCCTAGCTGCTTGGGAGGCTGGGGCAGGAGGATCACTTGAGCCCAGAAGTTTGAGGCTGTAGTGAGCTATGCTCACGCCACTGCACTCTAGCCTAGATGACAAAGTGAGACCCTTTCTCTTAAAAAGGACGCTTGTGGACCTCACGCTATGTGTGTCTTCTACTGGCTGTTCATTTGTATTCCTTCTAATAAACCAGTAAATGTAAATAAAAAGTTTCCTTGATTTTTGTGAGCCATTCTAACAAAACATGAGGAAGCGGTCGTGGAAACCCCTGATTTGTAGCCAAGCCAGACAGAAGTGTGGGTAACCTGGGGACCCACTACTTATAGTTGATGTCTGAAGTTGGGGGCAGTCTTGTACTGAGCTCTTGACCCTCAGGGTCTGCACTAACCCCAGGCAGCTAATATTGGAATTGAACTGTGGAAAACCCAGTGGGTATCTGAAGAGTTGGAGAATTGGTCGGTATTAGAAAATCCTCCACTCATTTGGTTTCACAAGTGTGAGTAGAGAAAGTTTGTTTTGTTTTGTTTTTTTAAAGGGAGGAAAATGCATCAAGGTGTAGTTCAAGTCCTATGAGTGGAGACATTTTATGTTTAAGTCCTGAGGAGAGGAGAGAGGACAGAAATCCAAAAGTGGGGAGAGGGAAAGAAGCCGGGAAGGAGGGGTCCAAGGGGCAGTGCAAAAAAGAGATGCTGTTCCGGAAGCCAAGGAGGAGAGTTTTGCCGGGAGGAGGAGTTTGGGGCTGAACCAGGTCTTTGAGGCAGTATGTCATGATGGCTTAACGCCACTGGTGCTCAGATGCCTCTCCCAGGATCCTTCTCAGCTGATCACTTCCCAGGGGGTCACTGGTGTGCTGCAGAGTGGTTTCAGGGAAGCATGCAGAAGAGGCCAGGCTGAGGGCACGGAAGAGATACAGGCACATTGAGTTGTGAGCTCCTCTTTAAAGAAATGCGGTATTGAAAGGAAGAGAAGGGGCTGGGAAACTGAAACTAGACAGCGGGAAGAGTTAACACTGTGCAGTTGCTACATGCCAGGTGCGTAAATCCTCTCAACATGTCTGCGCCATGTTTCACTATCCCCATCTTCTAGGCAGAGAAACTGAGGCCCAAAGAGGTTCGGCTACTTGCTAAATGTCACCCAGAAAGAAAATGGTGAATTCAGGTCTGACTCCAACACCCACACTTTTTCTGCTAGATTCATGAACCTGTTCAATAACTTTTGACTGGAAATCTACTACATGCCAAGCCCAGAGTCTCTGTGACTGTGACCCCAGTAAACAAATGAGACGTAGCCTGCCCTCATGTAGCCTGCAGTTTCGCAGGGAGTCAGGATTAATCCATTATTGCACATAATGATTTCTCTGCAGTTGGGATAAATGTCAGGAAGGAAAGAGCGGTGAGTGTCCTGAGTGTACAACAGGAAGCTTGGTCCAGCCTGAAAGATCAGAATAGACTCACACTAAGGAAGGAGGAGTCAAGGCAAGGCCCTGAGGACAAGTGAGAGTAACGCAGGGAGCTGCCCTGGTGGGGCCCAGATGGGCTCCATGACTCCATCCATGTCTAAGCGTCCATGATTCTCCCTGAAACAGGACTGGCCACAGGATGGAGCACTCCTCCCTGCAAATCTCTGTCCTTGCCCTACCCCCTCTAAGACAGACAAGGCCAGGAGCATCAGCAAACTTTCCTAATCCTTCAAGAGAAAAGACACATCCAGCCCAGGGTGAGGCGTTGGCCAGGAAACGTGCTTTCCCTAAACCTACTGGACAGTCTGCTTCCTGGGCACGTGGTTCAAGCAACACAAATGAAATTTAAGCCAGGTGCAGAGGCTCATGCCTGTAATCCCAGAACTTTGGGAGGAGTTTGTGACCAGCCCTGGGCAATATAGTGAGACCCCATCTCTGCAAAAAATATAAAAAATTTTAAAAAATAAAGTGAAAATGAGTTTGTGCTTGTTAATGTGGAATTGAAGTTTAATTTCTGATAAGCCCTCTTAGTCCTTCTCTCCAAAGGACTCCATCCAAATGCTTCACAAAAATGGAAGTATCAAATGGTGAGGGGACACCTGCCCTCTAGACAAACCTTGCTGTACACCTTTTTTTTTTTAAGACAGTCTCACTCTGTCACCAGGCTAGAGTGCAGTGGTGTGATCTTGGCTCACTGCAACCTCCAACTCCCTGATTCAAGCGATTTTCTTGCCTCAGCCTCCCGAGTAGCTGAGATTACAGGCATGAGCCACCATGCCCAGCTAATTTTTGTATTTTTAGTAGCGATGGGGTGTCACCATGTTGGCCAGGCTGGTCTTGCTCTCCTGACCTCGTGATCTGCCCGCCTCAGGCTCCCAAAGTGCTGGGATTACAGGCATGAGTCACCATGCCTGGCCACTTTTTAATTAAACTAGTAGTTTGGGGGAGGGGTCCTGAACTCCAAGTATGTCCATAACCAGGTTTTTCTATATTATCTCCAAATGACCCAAAGACAGTGGGTAAACTAAGGCAAGAAGAGTTGAATGAAACGAGGACCATGAAACCAAAAGCCTCCCAGTGGGACTGACCTTAGAACCCAAGCTCAGACTGCAAGATACACCCAATGGCGCTTTCCTCCGAGTTTTCGGAGTTCCCCTGTGGTGCCTGAGACTGGTAGAGGAGCAGGCCCATGACCTGTGTCTCCCTTCAATGCATTTTCCCACCCTCTACTCATCTCCAAGCTGCAGCAGGGACGACCAGATGTCTGAGCAGTTCTGGGACTCCAGCTGATGGGGCATCCCACAGTTCTAGGAGGGCCATCTTCTGGTCAAATCACTCTCAATGACGGGCACAGGGTTTCTTTCACTGATGTTGAACAGCAGTGGCCCGCCAGAATGGTGGGGATGTGCTCCTTTGAGGGACTCACATTGCACACAGGACCTCAGAGCTCTGAGCTGCCAACTGCCCACTGACAACTGTCGGGCTGCGTATGGCTCATGTGTCTGCCTTCATCCATGCGTGTTCCATGGTGTCCTCCCTGCTCTATAGCATTCCAGGGTACCGGTGGCAGCAGGCATCCCTCTCCCTATGTGTCCCCTGCCTCTGACTTGGAAGGGTCACCACATGCCCTCTGCAGGCTGTGCGCCCTGTGTCAGGCAGTCCTCCAGGGGTAGCTGTTCTCTCTTTTCCAAGGGCTTTCCAAAGTGTTGCAGTGTGAGCTAAGGGCCCTTCTGAGAGATGCCCCTTCTTCCCTCCAATCAGTGTAGCGACACCAGGGCTGGTCTTCAGCTATGGGGAAAATGAGACTGTTCTTTCCCCTCAGCCCATGCTCTTGCCTGTCCTCCCCACTGATGTCCGGTGTGAAAGGCAGAGTCTGATGAACACTGAAAGAGAACACACTCTAGGGGTGCAGCCTGCCTGCCTGGCCTGCAGAGTTCCAGAGAAGCCACATTTGAAAGAAGTGCTGTTCTATGTTTACACTGAACACATTGCAAAGGGTGTTTCCCATGACCAGTAGAAGGGTTATAGTTCTTCTTTTCCTATAGGTAAGATTTGCTTCTGTAGTCATCATAATGCTGCACGATAGTGACCTTGGTGAGAGTCGCCAGAAGTCAGTGATCACAAGTGATGCAGGGTGAGGCAGGTTGGGAGTGGTGACGTGTCCAGCCTTAAACACATGGTGTCGGCACTGCAGGGGCAGGAAGGAAGATCCTGCTTCGCCACAATCAGGCTCAAGGAGCCACAGCATATCCATGGTGGCAGACATGAAATCACCCAGGAATGGCACATTTCACAACTAAGAGCAGGAAGAGAAGGCGCCTAGATATGAGACAGAAGCTGTGCATTCACTGACTGAACAATAAACAAATACACAAGGACCTCTTTTCTATCCATTACTCTAAATCTTCTTTTAAAAAAATCATATCTCACATGGGCCTGTAAATTCTATAATACGTTTTTAAAAATTGCTTTGTTCCTATAGATAAGGACTCCTAAAAAATTACTTGTCTGGGACCCCACAATGACTTAGGGGTGGCTTTGCCTCAGGAGAACATTAACATATCCATCATCTCACATAGTTACTCATTGAGGTGACAAGGACACCAAAGTCTATTCTTTTAGCAAAAATCCCAAGTACAATGTGGTAGTTTTAAGTATAGTCCTCAGGTTGTACATTGGATCTCTAGACTCATTCATAGTACATATCTGCTGCTTTGTATAATTTGTTCTACGTCTCCTCCTTGCTCTCCTCCCCAACTTCTGGTAACCACTGTTGTATTCTCTATCTCTGTATATTCACTTAAAAAAAAAAATTCCACATGTAAGTGAGATCATGCGTATTTTCCTTTCTGTATCTGGCTTGTTTCATTTAGTATAATGTCTTCCAGAGTCATCCACATTGTGGCAAGTGGCACATTTCCACACTGCTTTGTTTTTTTTGTTTTTTTGTTTTGTTTTGAGACAGGGTCTCACTTAGTTGCCCAGCCTGGAGTACAGTGGCACAATCATGGCTCACTGCAGCCGTGACCTCCTGGGCTTAAGCGACCTGCCTACCTCAGCCTCCTTGGTAGTTGGGACTACAGGTGCATATCATGATACCTGGCTAATTTTTTTTTTGTACTTTTTGTAGAGACAGGGTTTCACCATGTTGCCCAGGCTGGTCTCAAACTCCTGGGTTCAAGTGATCCACCCACCTCAGCCTCCCAGAGTGCTGGGATTAAAGACATGAGCCACTATACCTGGACTTTTTTCCTTTTTTTTTTTTTTTTTTGAAGGCTGAATAGCATCCCATTGTGTGCATACTGTATACCACATCTTTATCCATTCATCTGTTGACAGACAGAAGTCGTTTTTATATCCTGGCTATTGTGAATAATGCTGCATTGAGCTTGGGAGTGCAGATATCGTTACTAGGTGTTGACTTCATTTCCTCTGGTATATTCCCAGATGTCTGCTCCTCCTGTTGAATCCTTTTAGACATTTCCTGATACCTCAGGCAGTGCTCTGTGGAATGCTATTGATTCAGACATAGCTGTCCATGAGCTGAAGAAGAACAGTGATATAAGATAAAGTTCTGGGAAACTTTGTGATTGCAGCACATTTCAGAAGTTATCGCCAAGGATGTCTTTTCTTGTCAACAGTTTAAGTTTTATAAATAAGAAATGGGTCGTTTGCCTCCATCAATGTCAACATTTGCTGACATAACTAATGAATCAAATTTCAGGTACTTATGAAAAGTGCTGTTATCAAGCAAAAAGGGATTGCTGTCTGATGTACTAGAAGCCAACGCTACGACACTGGGTTTTCGACAAAAGAAAAGCTTTAGATTGCAACGGGGGTCAAGCTCAACCCTGTCTCCCTGAGATGGCTTTAAGGCAGGGCATAATTTTATTAGAAAATGTTTAGGGAGTGGATTCTGAGATTGTACGTGATTGGTGGAAGGAAAGGTGAGATCTAGGAAGTCCTCAGGCTTGCACAGTTATCTCTTCATTCTGCCTCATGAGTACTATGAGAAAATTTGTGGGCATTAGTATGAAACACGTGGTAGAAATTCAGGCCATGACTTCAACAAGCTCTCTGTGTGCAAACTCCAGTTGGCCACGTTGGTTCCAACTGATTTTGGCTAGTTTTATCTCACAAGCAGAGGGAATTTCAGCATTTGAGCAAGTTGTTTCTTACCTTGCAAACTCAAGAATTTCTGTTAGTTACTGGCTTCTTTAATTCTTTAGGGCACAATTTCAGTGGTAATAAACTGTTGGAGGCTGACTGCACCCCTCTATTCCATGCCCCTTTCTCCTTTGTCCACATCCACATAGAAATTGAGAAAATGAAATATTCCCTTTCCTAAGAGCAGGAGGAGGCAGCCAAATGCCTAGGTAGACTGGGGCGGGTCCCCAGTGAAACCCCACCTCCAAGCTGAAAAGACTTTAAAGCCTGAAAGCCAAGCTACAAGATACAGGTATTGATCAACTTACCACCTATGCAACTTACGACCATTTGACTTGACGACCACAATGGCTAGCCATGACTGCTCCGCGTCTGGCAGCGCAAACGTTGCCCAGGTGGGCGTACAACAGTGCGGACCAGCTTCCGGCAGCACTACCATCTCCACCTGCATATAGCCTACTCAACTTATGACCAAATCGTGTTACAACGGGTCCGTGGTCCCGACCGTGGTCGCAAGTCGAGCACTAGCTTGTAAATCCTTGAACCACATTGAGAACTTGTCTTCCTGTTTGGTGTGCTTTCCTCTAATTGATTCCCACACTTCCCCTATTTTCCATATACCTGTCTTTTCCCAACTGGTTTTCTACACTGTCATGCCCACCTTTAAATGTTGTCTTTGCTTTAACCTTTTTTGCATACCCACAAACCAAGCAACATGCACTCCCCATTCCGAGTCCACAAAAGGCCCCAGACCCAGCCACATGGGGGACTTTTCCACCTTCAGGTAGGGAGACTACCCCTGCATCCCATACCCGTTGAAAGCTGTTTGATTGATCAAAAAGCATCTTCTCCACCATCCTCACCCTTTAATGCTCAGCACAACCTCATTCTTTTTGTGAATGGGACAAGAACTCAGGAACTGATATACAAGCCAGATGGGGCTTGGGTGGGCCAATTGGGTGAGGCACCTCCAGTGGCAGGCACTGTGCCCCAAGCAAGGCCTCTGGCATCACCAGCTAGAGGTCCCTGACTGGCGAAGGGACCCAGAAAAATCCTGCATCATTATTCTCCTCTGTAATCATTAGTGGTCAAGTAAGATAGTTCTCACTAATGAGACATAAACAGAAATCTGTTGAGGGCTTTGGGAGAGCTTTCTCTGTCCTTTCATCAGCAGAGTCAGTGGCTTAGACACTAACCCTTCTTCCTCCTTCAAATGTTGATGTAACATCTGGAGATAGAACAGCCATTTTGCAACCATGAGGCAACAAATGTAAGGACCAAAAGTCAACAAACAAAGAATAATAGAAAATACCTAGGACTTTGCTTGGCACAGAGCTATTTAAACTAGTACAAACGATTGCCTATCTCTGAAATATTGTGTGAACACTATTTGTAGCATTTTTAGGCAGAGTAATTTGGTACCACAGAGAGTGGGGCACTGCTGTAAAGCCATTCAAAAATGTGGAAGCAACTCTGGAACTGGGTAGCAGGCAGAGGCTGGAACCGTTTGGAGGGCTCAGAAGACTGGAAGATGTGGGAAAGTTTGGATCTTTCTAGAGACTTGTTGAATAGTTTTGACCAAAATGTTGATAGAGATGTGGACAATGAAGTTCAGTCTGGAGTGGTCTCAGCTGAAGATAAGGAATTTATTGGGAACTGGAGCAAAGATCACTCTTGCTATGCTTTAGCAAAGAGACTGGCAGCATTTTACCGCTGCCCTTAGAGATCTGGAGAACTTTGAACTTGAGAGAAATGATCTGAAATAGGAACTTATGTGTAAAAAGGAAGCAGAGCATAAAAATTTGGAAGATTTGCAGCCTGATGATGGGGTAGAAAAGAAAGAACCATTTTCTTGGGAGAAATTCAAGCCAGCTGCACAAATTTGCATAAGTAACGAGGAGCCAAATGTTAATCACTAAGACAATGTGGAAAATGTCTTCAGGGCATGTCAGAGATCTTCATACAGCTCCTCCCATCACAGGCCCAGAGGCCTAAGAAGGAGAAATGGTTTCATGGGCAGGCCCAGGGACCCCCTGCTTCGTGCAGTCTCTGGACTTAGTGCAGAGTACAGCTCAGGCCATTGCTTCAGAGGGTGAAAGCTTCAAGCCTGGCAGCTTCCATATGGCCTTGGGCCTGTGGGTGCACAGAAGACAAGAATTGAGGTTTGGGAACCTAGATTTCAGAGTATGTATGGAAACACCTGGATGTCCAGGCAGAAGTCTGAGGCAAGGGTGGACCTCTCATGGCAACATATGCTAGGACAGTGTGGAAGGAAAATGTGGGGTTGCAGTCCCCACACAGAGTTGCCACTGGGGTGCTGCATAGTGGAGCTGTGAAAAGATGGCCACCATCTTCCAGACTCCAGAATGGTAGATCCATCAACAGCTTGCACTGTGCACTTGTAAAAGCCACAGACACTCAATGACAGCCCATGAAAGCAGCCAGGAGGGGGAGGGTGTACCCTGCAAAACCACAGAGGTGGAGAGCTACCCAAGGCCATGGGATCCCACCTCTTGCATCAGTGTGACCTCGGTGTGAGACATGGAGTCAAAGGAGATCATTTCAGAGCTTTAAGATTGAATGACTGTTCCACTGAATTTTGGGCTGGCATGAGGCCTGTAGCCCCTTTGTTTTGGCCAATTTCTCCAAATTCCTGTACCCCCTTTGTATCTTGAAAGTAACTAACTTGCTTTTGATTTTATAGGCTCCCAGGCAGAAGGGGCTTGTCTTGTCTCAGATGAGACTTTGGACTTGGACTTTTGGGTTAATGCTGGAATGAATTAAACCTTTGGAGGACTGTTGAGAAGGCACTATTAGTTTTGAAATTTGAAAAGACATGGGATTTGGGAAGGACTGGCAGGGAATCATATAGTTTAGCTCTGTGTCCCCATACAAATCTCATCTTGAATTGTAATCCCCATATGTCAAGGGAGGGACCTGTAATCCCCATGTGTCAAGAGAGGGAGGTGACTGGATCATGGGGAGGTTTCCTCCATGCTGTTCTAGTGATAGTTCTCATGAGATCTGATGGTCTTGCAAGCGCCTGACATTTCCTCCTTCACACATGCTTTTGTCTCTCCTGCAGCTTTACAAAGAAGGTTATCTCCTTCCCTTTCCACCATAAGTGTAAATTTCCTGAGGCTTCCCCAGCCATGTGGAACTGTGAGTCAATTAAACCTCTTTTCTTTATAAATTACCAAGTCTCAGGTATTTCTTTATAGCAGTGTGAAAATGGACCTAATACAGGCAGTTAGGTGCAGCTGAAAACATTCTTAAATAACACAACCTTTATTCTCACCTGGAGGCCAGAAGAGCATTATTCGAGAATTCAATTCTATCAAGCGCAATGTATTTCTTGTTGAATTTTGGCTCCCTCTTTGTAATAGGTTTTGCTTTTTACAATTGTTTTAGTTGTTTTTTTTGTTGTTGTTGTTTTGTTTGTTTGTTTGTTTTTAAGGGAGTCATCAAAGTGTAGACTATAATATTTTCCTAAGGCCAGAGCTTGTCTGCTATACTCAGATAAGGCTAGTAACTCTAAGCCATGAATGAATACCAAAGCTCGTGTCATGCTTTGCTTTGCTGTTAGTTTTAATTTTATCATCTAATATGCTCCATCCATATTTAGCCCTATCATGTGAGTCTGGGTGATTTTTCTGCTTCTATTCTCAGTAAGATAGGAAAATAGTTATCTTCTCTGTATCCACTCCCAAGAGATTTTATGGTTCTTAATATAAGTCCATAGAGGAGCTCTAAGAAAACTGTACATGAGCCTGGTGATATATGCATTATTGGTACACAGAGCTTTGTATAACAGCTGTGATCCTGAAAAACTGGGCAGAAAGAGAAACTTCTGTAATGTACATTCCAGGAGCTCTCTGTTTATGGTAGTTCATGGTCAACCTGGCAGCTAAAGGATACTCTTACTAAACAAATAATAGAATGAGCATTTAACTGTTCCATGGATTGGCAAACTACAGCCCATGGGCTAAATCTGGGCTGGACCACCACCTGTTTATGTAAATAGGTTTTATTGCAATACAGCCATACCCACTAGTATACAATAGCCCAGGATGCTTTTGTGCTACAACAGCACAGTTGAGTAGTTGCAACAGAGAATGTATGAACTGCAAAGCCTAAAATATTTATTACACGGCCTTTACAGAAAAAGCTTGCTAACCTTTATTCTATTCTGTTATTTCAGATTGTCCATGACAGTGGGGTTAGCTCTAGACTTACATATTGTCCTTTCATTTAAAAATTAGCTATAGAAACATCTACTGTATTTACAGCACTTATTTAATGTATAATTTTATTATTTCACTCTTATATGAAGGGACGACTATCCTGGGAATTCTGAATAGAATGACACCAAAATAATAATGTTTTATCCAATCCATAATGAATATTATAGGTAGAAATAGTCACTCTGTCACCAACTGAAAATTGATTAAAAAGAATATTGCTGGCTGGGCACGCTGGCTCATACCTGTAATTTGGGGAGGCTGAGGTGGGTGAATCTCTTGAACCCAGGAGTTCGAGACCAGCTTAGGCAACATGACAAAACCCTGTCTCTACAAAAAAACACAAAGAATTGTCTAGGTGTGGGGTACATGCCTGCAGTCCCAGCTTCCCCAGGAGGCTGGGGTGGGAAGATGACCTGAGCCCAGGAAGTCAAAGCAGCAATAAGCCATGATCTTGCCACTACACTCCAGTCCAGTGGCAGAGTAAGGCACTGTCTCAAACAAACAAAATGAATATTGTTGGAAAAATTTAGATATCCAAAATTTGAGCCTGAGACATTGGACTTGACTACGGCAAGGGAAAAAATAAAACAAAAGAAAACTTTGGATCTGGCCATAAAAGAAAACTCACAGTTGCAGAAGCTATAATCAGGAAAATCTGATGAGGACAAAAGTTAATTGATTAATCAGCTCTTTATTATAAGCTTTAAATGGAAAAGAATCTATCCTGATGAAAATTACTTTTCAGATATAAAAATAGACAATGTTTTATTAATTAACTTTTAGAAAAATAAAAATGATCTAACTGCACTACATAAAAATTGATGAATGTATTAAATTGGTTTAATGGATTTTATTCCAGAAAATACTTTTTCGATGAAAATTCATCAGCAGCCACATAAATCCGAGTAAACTACTGTTATGTAAAATGTAAATTCTCCAATATCCTCAGTTCGTTTGATGGGTGGTGCCATCCTAGTTCAGGGATAGCTCTGGACAGGAGTGGGGTGCTATTCTCACGTCAGTAGAAGGAGGGACCATGAAAGTGGAGACAGAAAGTGCTGTTTCCAAGTCTCTCATCTCCATTCAGACTTATCTGCACTTACACTACTGCAGCAACGTGTCAGTGGTCCGAACTTCTGTGTGTTTGCTTTGGCACTCAGGGTTGGGAAAAGTCTACAATGAAGAGTTCTGCTCACCATTTAATAAGTTTAGATAAGAAACAGCTACCCAAATGGAAAAATGTTGTCATCTTTTTCCCACTGAAGCCCTATAGTTGCAGCGATATAAATATTGCCCTTGTGGGACTGAAATGCTATCTCTTACGAAAACTGAGTTCTAGGAATAATATTTATTTAATGTTCAGTTCTTCTACAGAAAACATTGCAAAGAAATTTGGAAAGACAAATATCAGTGAATGCCTTTCTACTGCAAATGAGAAGCAGAGAATTCAGAGTGGATCCAGGAGGCTAGCCATGGTAGGACTGCTAGGAAAGGCTTCCAACGAGAGCCAGCAGGACAGTGGTCACTGGGATTTCCGTCCCCATGAAGGCCTCCTGCCAGACATTGCACAGAGACCTAAATGACTGAACATCATTGTGAAGAGAAGTGCCCGCAACAACTGCTTTGCTCGTCCTGATGATAAGAAGGTTCAACTGCCTTATAAATGGTTCGGTGGAAACGGTCAATTCACAGTGTCTGGGGCTGGTATTTCTCTTAGGGACAAGGCAGTGTGTGCTATTTAGACTGCAAATTGGAATGACTTCACTTGGTCTTACGGCAGCCAGAGCCAGCTTTGAATGGATCCCTGGATCTTCCAGATGAATGGAATTTAACAAGCCCAATAATAAGTTATTGAGGATTATGTGCCAGGAGTTGTGTTAGACACTTTATATGCAGTGTTCCATCTTATTCTCCCTAAGACAAAGACAGTGTTATTTTTCCCCCTTTTATCGATGAAGATGATAAAGGACAGAGAGAGGACAGATCTCAGTTAGTTATGGAGCCAAGATTTGAATCCAAGGCATTTTGTCTTCAGATACTCTGTTTTTAAACCAGCAAACCGACTGGAAAAAGGACTGGATGTCATCCAGTCCTTCCATACCCTGTTCACTCATAGGTACCATCCTTGTCATCCTAATCTTGGAAATTTAAAAACTAAAAGAACCGAAAAAAAAAAAAAAAAAAAAAAAAAAAAAAAAAAAAAAAAAAAAAAAAAAAAAAAAAAGAACCGAAAAAAAAAAAAAAAAAAAAAGACTTGACCTAAGATGTCACTCTACTGGCTAAGGTGGGAGAGGGCTCTATTTGGTTTGCATTTACTATGCTAAAAAACAGTAGCTTGATGGATGACTTATATCACTTCACTACATCCTTAATCAATAGTAGGGGTTCTAATGGATGAATGAATCTCTTAAATCATCCTTTCCAAGCATCCGTTCTCCAAAACTCAGTGAAAAGTCTTATTCAAACTGGGAGAATCATGGGTCTGGAGGGGAATAACACTCGAGTGTCATTCATCTCACTCTTCCTTCTGTCTGCAGATGTGTCTCAACCCAGCAGGGCCTCCCAAAAAAGCCAGATGCTTTGTCTCCCAACCATTTGCTTCCCACCCCATGCCACTCTTTCAGATCTCCCAATGCTTCCTAAGAAGACGTCTGGGCTATCTGAGTGATGAATAAAGAATTTGGATAAAATACTGGAAGTTCTACCTTCTCCTTTTCTCCTAAGTGGCCATATGAATGGTGACCTTCTGGAGTCAAAGTTACAATTTCTGTTTTCTACATGACAGATATGAATAGTGGGATGTTCAGGAATGGTGGCAGGAAATTAGCACCACAGTGGGCCTTGGAGAACCCTAAAATCATACCAGGGTGCTCAGGGATGACCCTGATGCCTAAAAAGGACTCTCTCTCCTCCTAAAATGTTGAGGCAAGAGAAAAACACAATTCCCCTCAGCTTCCTGCTCCAGACATTAATGGCCTCACTCTTGTCAAGAATTGTTACTTATATCTTAACCCATGAGTGGCCCCCAAGCCGGGCAGAGAGATCGTCTCATGATACCAAGCATCCAGACTGTGAATCCCAGATGTCTTCCCAGGAGGCAAATATCCAACTGCCCTCACTGGGCTAGTCCATGTTCGTAACCAGAAACTATCAATCAGACTCAAAAAATATTTACTGAGTACATATAAGTAGACTGCAGTTACAGAGGAGTTAGAAAATTGAGAGAAAATACTACATATAGATGCCATTAACTGTGAAAACCTAAGTAATATGTGCAATTTCTGGCAAAATTTAAATGACAAATACAGGCTTCAGAAGTCGAGACTCTAAGTAAGTAATTAAGGAGGACACATAAAGTTCAGACAGAGCTCTGTTCCCCAAAAGGTACCATTCCTGGCATGGAAAAATGACTTTTAGGGAACCAGTAATTCTCATCTTTTATGAGTAATTATTGATACCTACTCTGTATAAGGTACTGACATGAGAGACATAAATTACATGACAGTTTCCTGCCTTCAAGAACCTCAGTCACATTGAAGAGGTAATATTGTAATCACCCAATGAGCTCATCCTCCTCACTGCCCAGAGAGAGCTGATTTATTAAGACAGGGGAGTTGCAATAAAGAAACAGTTTTATACACATAGAGCCAGCGGAACAGGACACCAGAGTTGTATTATTACTCAGATCAGCCTCCTCAAAAATGAGGAGGCAAGGGTTTTTAAAAGATAGTTTGGTAGGCAAGGGCTAGGGAATAGGTCCTGCTGATTGGTTGGAGATGCAATCACAGGGGTGTGGAAAAATGGCCCTCATATGCTGAGTCTGCTTCTGGGTGGGGGACACAGGTAGGGGTCGTGGGTCCAGGTGAAGTCATTTGGTCATCAGAAATACAAAAGTCTAAAAGGGAATCTGAAAAGGCCAATCTTAGGGTCTACAGTAGTGATGTTAATTGAAGGAGTAATTGAGAAAGTTGCAAATCTTGTGGTCTCCAGAATAATGGCTGGTGATTGTTTAACTATGTCTACATCTTAGCAGAGTTCAGGCCATCTCATCCTTTTAATCTGGTGGCCTTCCATTAGTTTTACAAAGGTGACTTCGTTTTGGGAAGGACTATTATCCTTTAAACTATAAAGTAAATTTCTCCTAAAGTTAGCTTGACCCATGCCCAAAAATGACCAGGGACAGTTTAGAGGCTAAAAGGCAAGAAGGAGATAGTTAGGTCAGGTCTCTTCCACTGTCATAATTTTCTCACTGCTATCATTTTTACTAAGGAGGTTTCAATATTTATACCTAAAGATATAACTGGCAAAATAATCGCCATAATAACACAACGCTGCCGCTTACTAAGAACTTTTGAGGTATAGGTCACCCTCTCACGCTTTCTGCATCTATGGCCTCATTTTCATCTTCATAACAGTGTCCATAGCAGTAGACAGAGAAGGGGAGGAAAGGTTTGTGTGTACTCTGTGCACTACAGCTCTTTCAGCACACCCATTAGTTTTGCTCTTGCCTCATATCCTCTTTTACTAATGCCAGGAAACACATCTCGCACATTGTTTTTTGCTCCCTGCAATTCCTGTCTCACTGGCTGTAGTGAGGACTGGATCGGTTCACATATGAAAGCATTTGGAGCAGAGCCTGCCATGCCGTCAGCACTGGGAGGCTACATCACTCGTGAAAAGCCTTCTGGAAATGTGGTTGCCCACTAGTAGACTGGGCAAAGAGAGTCAGGTAACCATGCAGTTAACTCAGTTGGGCTAACGGCAAGCAGAACTAGAAAGGCTACCTGACCCTCTCCCCTGACCCACAAAGCCTGAGGCATCTGCCTGGTGCAGTTTCTCCGCCATCTGCCACGCAGGACACCACCATGCCCTTTGACCCCACCTTCCACTTTCAATCTGGACTTTCATCCACACTCAGCGACAACCTGTTGGCGCCAAATGGTCTCCAGCCCTAATTGCTCTTCCTAGCTCCCAGGCCCTGTTCCTAACACCTAGTAGCCACTGTAAGGACAATCGCAACTTAAAAACAAGAGGCTTAATTCACCTGGTTGAAAATGAGGGAAGAGATTTCCCTCCTTTCCTTATTATCAGAGCATTTACCTTAGAAAACTTGTATGTTGTAGGTATTATATACTGTGTTCTTACAACAAAGTAAGCTAGAGAAAAGAAAACATTATTAAGAAAATCATAAGGAAGAGAAAATATATTTACTCTCCATCAAGTGGAAGTGGATCATCATCAAGGCCTTCATTCTCATCATCTTCAGGTTGAGTAGGCCACCTGACCCTAGGTGATCCACCTTCCTGAGCCTCCCAAAGTGCTGAGGTTACAGTCTTGAGCCACCATGCCCAGCCTGTTTATTATTATTACCATTATTGCTATTAAAATTCAAATCTCCCTTTTAGCACAACTTTACAAAACACTGCAGGAGGCAAAATGAGGCACAGAGCTTACTTATTTTTTAAAGATAGCTTTGAGATGTAATCCATATACTGGACAAACAATTCACCTATTTAAAGTGTACAAGTTAATGATTTTTAGCATATTTAGAGTTGCACAACCACCACCACAGTCAATTTTAGAAGATTTCATAATCTCAAGAAGAAACCCTTCAGCCATCACCCCAACCCCTCCCACTTCACCCCACTCCCAGCCCTAAGCAACCACTAATCTATTTCTTGTCTCCATAAATTTCCTTGTTCTGGACTTTCTATGAATGGAGTCATATCGTATACTGTCCTTTGTGACTTGCTTCTTTCAGTTCAGTGTAACGTTTTCAAGGTTCATCCAAGGTGTAGTATTGGTACTTCACTCCTTTCCATGGAATCATGTTCCACAACATGGATATACCACACGCAATTTATCCGTTCATCAGCTGATGGACAATTAGCTGTTTTCACCTTTTGGCTATTGTAAATAATGCTGTTGTAAGCATTCATGAATAAGTTTTTGTGTGGACATCTGTTTTCAGTTCTCTCAATAGATACCCGGAGTGAAACACCCCGTTCCTATGGTAACTTTACGTTGAATTGTTTTGAGGACCTGTCAGACTCTTTTCCAAATTGGCTGCACCATTTGACATTCTCACCAGTTCATACTCTAAAAAATTACCCACATTAAACAAGAAATTATGTTTATAAATCAGTCATAGTAGTTGAACTTCATACCATGGTAGTCTCATGCATAAAAAGTGCTATAAAAAATAAGTGCTTATTATGTTACTTTATGTCTTCACAGCTATGACTGTCAGTGGCTTTATAAATTATTTTTTCCTAGAAACCCAAGCTAATAAATCTCTTTTGAAAGTTGAATCATAAAAATTGCTATGACACTTAGTGAAAGCCATTAGCTCAAAAGAGACAAATAGCTCTCTTCCAGAGCCTTCCGTCCACACAAACATTTGGTGTGCTTGCTGGCTAATGCCGCCTTGCCAAAGTGGGAGGATGCATCATTTATAAGAATCTGAAAATGGTGCGTTAAAAAGAGAAAACGGAGAGTGGGAAAGGATGAGACGCACGAAGAGATGCTGAAAAGAAGCCTTTGCCGCAAAAAGATGGGAATTCAATTAGATGTGTGTCCCATAACTAAATATACAACCATAGATGTAGGAGAGAAATCAAATGAGATATTCTAAATTAAATAATTTAATAAACCCGGTAATATTGTAGATAGAGAATTCAAAAATCTCTGTACTGAAAGGACTTTATGAAAAAAATTACATCTCCTTCTGCTACAGAAAAAACTTCAAACACGTTGATCTCCAGCAGCAAAGAATCTTATTTCTCGGTGGTAAGGCATGTTAGTGATACTTTTGCTACTATGTAGCAGACGTCATCAATGTTCCCTAGAACTAAAAATACTAAGGCCAGGTGCAGTGGCTTACATCTGTAACCCCAGCACTCTGGGTGGCCAAGGTGGGAGAATCATTTGAAGCGAAGCTAGGAGTTCAAGACCAGTGTGGGCAACATAGTGAGACCTCCCTCTCTATAATTTTTTTTTTAATTAGCTGGGTATGGTAGCACAGACTGTAGTCTCAGCTACTCAGGAAGCTGAGGCAGGAGGATGGCTCAAGCCCAGGAGTTGAAAGCTGCAGTGAGCTATGATTGTCCCACTGCACTAAATAGACACTCCATTTAGTGTCTCTAAAATAATAATAATAAGCGTCCAATCACAATTTCCACTATGGGGTGGGGGGTGGTGGCTGAGAACTGAGAGTCACCTTGTCCACCAGGGTGTTGCCCTGAGCAGGGCAGGAGATGGTGTGGCAGAGTCTGCAGAGCTGAGATCCCAAAGCTGGGGACCACTGAGAAGGGCAACCGAGTTTCTGAGGTTCAGCGAGCACAGAGAGACCAGGTGGAGAGCTCATCATTAACGGGAAATGTCAGCCAGGCTGAGCTCCTGGAGTAATGACAGTGCATTGTCCCTGACAGGAAAATGAAACACGAGTTTGCTAGCTGTGACCCCTCAGCTCCGTGAAGAGAGAAGCCGGTTCCCAGAGACACCTCAACCAAGAGATCTCAGAGAGCCAGAGGTCCCTGCTCCAGTGGCAGGTTTGGTAAGATTCACCCTGACCTATTCGCCACTATCAGAAAGAGGAAGGAGGTGGAAGGTCACTTATTTGGGGAAAAGTGGGTCTGTTACCGGAAACGGGTCCTGATCTGGACCCCAGGAGAGGGTTCTTGGACCTCGTGCAAGAAAGAATTCAGGATGAGTCTATGGAGTAAAAGCAAGTTTATTAGAGAAGGAAAGAAACAAAAGAATGGCCACTCCATAGGTGGGGCAGCTGTATGGGCTGCACCGCTGAGTATACTTAGGGTTATTTCTTGATCATATACTAAACAATGGGTGGGTTATTCATGAATTTTTCAGGAAAGGGGCAGAGACTTCCTGGAAATGAGGCTTCCTCTCCCTTTTAGACTATAGAGCATGACTTCCTGACATTGTATGGCATTTGTAAACCCTCACGACGCTGGTGGGAGTGGCCTTTAGCATGCTAATGCATCATAATTAGTGTATAATGAGCAGTGAGGACGGCTGGGAGTGGCTTTCGTCACCATCTCGGCTGTGGTGGGTTTCGGCAGCTTCTTTACTGCATCCTGTTTTATTTATTAGTGGGTCTTTGTGACCTGTATCTTGTGCTGGCCTCCTATCTCATCCTGTGACTAAGAGCACCTGACCTCCTAAGAATGCAGCCAGTAGGTCTCAGCCTTGTTTCACCCAACCCCTACTCAAGTTGGAGCGACTCTGGTTCAGACACCTCTGACAGACCTCACAGGATATTTGAACTCTGAAGTAACTGCTAGTTTAGAGACAGAAGAAGATAGAGTGAGAGGGACCATTTTAAAATGAAAAAGAGTGTCACACAGCAAAATCTAAACATAATTTTTGGTGCTAGGTGGTGACTGGGGACTCCAGAGGGGAAGAAGAAATTATATATATATATATAGATAGTTTTTTTAAATTAGGATTTTTTGTACCCTGAACTGAGGAAAGTAAATTCCTATCCTGCAGCACCTGGGGATCAAGTCATCCTAAGGTCTGTGCACAGCCTCAACCTCCAGCCCCTAGATGAGAAGGAGAAAGGAAATCACCCTGGGCTGAGGTCAAACTCCAGGGAAAGAAATCCCAGTGAGTTTGTAGAAGGCAGACAGGAATATTTATCATTTTTCAACACTGAAATTTTAAGGAGTGAAACTACTTCTCAGGGATGAAAGAACAATTTCAACAGTGTCACCTTAGGCCATAGGGGCAGTGATCTAGAGCTTATTTAGGGAGATGAGGCCTTGGAAGAAACTACATTCCACAATCAAGCCAGAAAGCAAGCCCAGAACGGAAAGGAGCTACAAGCAGCTTATGCAGCCCTGGGGAAACCAAGGGGAGCCACCAGGTCATCAACGAGCCTGTGTGCCTCCAAGCTGGGACCTCTTGAGTCAGACAGCTGCATCCAAAGACTGGGCATCATGCTGTGGAGCAGGGGGTGTAAGGGAGATCTGGGCTTGGTGCTCTGTCGTTTTTCTGGAGATGGCCTCTCACCCTATGAGGCAATGCCTGAGCACAGCTCATTCCCACGGAAGAAAATCTTTGTTGTGGTTCATGGCTGAGTGCCCTCTAGGACAGGGGTGAAATGAGGAGTGTTCCAGGGAGGGACAAGTCCCCAGATGAAGAAAGTGAGACCCTCATCTGGTGTCAGGCTTACCAATAACCTTGGGAGGGGATGGGTCACTTGAGGTCAGGAGTTCAAGACCAGCCTAGCCAACATGGCAAAACCCCGCCTCTACCAAAAATACAAAAGTGAGTGATGGCAGGTGCCTGTAATCCCAGCTACTTGGGAGGCTGAGGCAGGAGAATCGCTTGAACCCGGGACACAGAGGTTGCAGTGAGCTGAGATGGAGCCACTGCACTGCAGCCTGGCTCTGTCTCAAAAAGACCAAAAAAGTCTCCCCACATTCCTCTACCCCCATCTACTCTATCTACCTCCAGAAAACAGAACCACTATTTTGAGTAGAACTTTGTGTAGTTTCTGAGAGATTTTTATGCAGATATCTATATTTTTTGCCTTCTTTCTCCACAAATGCTGGCATGCTCTACGTGCCATTCTGCACTTTTACTTTTCAGTTGAACACCATATCCCAGGGGCCTTTCCACAGCAGTGTATCCAGAGTTCCCTTGTTCTGTTTTATGGCTGTAGGCTCCTCCACTTCAGGATTAGCTGGAGCATAATTTTTTTTACCCAGTAGAGGGCGCTAAGTGCTTTCCAACATTTTTTTTTTAAGTAAACAATGCTGCCATAAAATGAACAGCCTGGTAACCTTTCACTTTTGGGGGTCCTGCTCTATCTTCAGGATAAATTTCTAGAATGGAAACAGCTGGTTCAGAGTGTGTGCCTTGGTAGCTCTGAGAGGTATTCACAAATACTTCTCCAAAAAGGTGACACCCAATTTACACTCCCACCAGCAAGTAGGAGGGTGTTTTACTTTTTCTTTTCGAGATGGAGTCAGCAAGTAGGAGGGTTGTTGGAAATAGATGCTGCAAAGAAAATTAGGTGCCGCAAAGAAAATTAGGTGCCGCAAAGAAAAATTAGCACTGAGACAAGGGCTCTTTTAGCAACACAATTTTTACTCCCTAGGCTGCAGGAAGGGCACCCTGGCTAGACATCATGCCATGAGAATACAATGAACAAAGGAAACAGACAAATTTATCCCTTAGGCATTTGGGGTCGTCCTTACTGCTATGTCTGATCTCCATTGGCTGGAACCAGACCTCACACTCTAAACTAAAACCTGATTGGCTAATAACTTAAAACTTTTCTAAACAGGTAAAAGCAATGGAGAGCTAGGACATGCCTGTGAGCACGTCCAGCACAGATATCTTGGTTAAAGTACAAGGACATGGAATGTACTATGTGCCCGTAAGCATGGCATGTCTAATAGCTACATACAATAGGGCTTAACAAAGTTATTAGCACACTTATTCTTTAACAAGAAAAGAAACTTTAAAAAGGAACTTTTCTACTTCCCACAAGGGTGTTTTTTTTACTTTTTCTTTTTGAGATGGAGTCTCGCTCATTGCCCAGGCTGGAGTACAGTGGCTCCCTCTCGGCTCACTGCAGCCTCTGCCTTCCAGGTTCAAGAGCTTCTCCTGCCTCAGCCTCCCAAGTAGCTGGGATTACAGGCGCTTCCCCACCATGCCCAGCTAATTGTATTTTTAGTAGAGTTGGGGTTTCACTGTGTTGGCCAGGCTGGTCTTGAACTCCTGACCTCAGGTGACTCATCTGCCTCGGCCTCCCAAAGTGCTTGGGATTACGGGCGTGAACCACTGTGCCCAGCCATCTTACTCTTAACATATCCAAAGTGTTCAACTTTTCTTCCAAGTCTGCCTCTCCTCCTCCTGTCACCAATGTCACCCATTTGCTTGAGTCTGAAAGCAGGACGCCACCCTCACACCTCCATCCTTGCGCCCCAGCAGAACGCCCTGACGGTAGTTCTCCTAGAAGAATCTGCCCCCTTCCCGCCTTCACTTCCGTTACATCTAGAGTTAACCTCAGCGCATCTCACCTGGGCACCTGCGCAGGTCCCCTGCCTCTCTTCCCCTCTCCCACCCTCCTCGGCAGCCCGCTCCATCCTCCACGCTGTAGGCCGAGGGGCCACAAACATCCCAGCCGGGCGGGCTCACTCAGCCCACCTCAGGGGTGGAACACAGGACACTTCTCTCTGCAGGAGCCAGGCTGTTTGGCAAATCCCTCAAAACGCGAGCCCTGCTGTGAGCTCCGGACCGGCTGCGGTCCTCGGGGATGTCTCCCTGCACCGTGTGAAGCTTCAGAGTGTTCGTAATTGGGGTTTTGCCCCATGGCATCCCAGAGCCACCCAGGCACTATGTTCACATCCTGCTGCCCTGCGAGATGAACAAGAAGAGAAAGAAAGGGAGTTTGCCGCAGGCCCGAGTGTGGAGGAGAGAGACAGAACAGCGCAAAAAAGAGAGCCGGGAAGGCCGCAGATGGTCAGGATCACTCCATGTAGAAATCACTTCCGCAGACTGCTCTGCTAAGGAGAGGAAAACAGAGTTAACATGGTGCATGGTCCCCGCGTGGCTCAAAGCTGCTTGCATCTCTAGGCTGGCGGCAATCGGGCTGAGCTTATTAAAACAAGTGCACGTGGTTCTCTGCCCAAGCTCGGAGCCCTTTCCCTCCGAGCCGCTCAGAGCATTTCCCAGCGTGGCTGAGAGGAAGTGTGCAAGGCCCAGCCGGCCTCGGACTGCGTGGCTGCAGGTTCTGTAACTATTGTTCATCCAGAGAAGTGAAGGTTTGGAAAACGGAGAGACCCAAGAATGCTATCTGTTTTCTTGAGGCGTCGGTTCAATGTTTACTCAGCAAGTGTGCATCATGCTTCTGCCCTGCACTGGGCTGAGCTGGGAGCAGAATTAGGCGCTAAGACAAAGTCGTGGAGAAGTCCGGGGCCGTGAGCTCTGCAGGAAGATGGGCCCAGGGCTCTGTGGGCAGACTTTGGGGGTCAGGAAGATCGACCCGGCCGTAACTCCTGAGAACGCACTCCCTCCCGCAGATGTCCTCAGAGTCCCGCAGCGCTAAGGCGCAGGAGGAACTCCAGCTGAGGTTCTGGAGGATTGTTAAACGTTTTGGTGTGTTTCCTGCTCTAAGGCATGCTTGCTTTACTCACAATGACAGTGCAATTCTCCGATCACCTAGCAACTGTAATAAGGCTCTAAAGAAAAAGGCAGGTTTTTCCAATACATAGGTAAGTCCCAGGTGGAAGGACTGAGGTGTGTGGATCAGGTGGAAATGGTATGTGTATCAGGTGGAAGAGGTGTCTGTATCAGGAGGAGAATGAGAACGTAAACCCCTGAAGCTGGGGTGGGTCCGCATCAAGCAAACCCTTTCCGACTCTGGACAGTGCTGAAATTTACTTCAAGGTCCTTTCTCAGTTGCTGGGGCATTTGAGGGGGATGTTCTCAAAGATCCAGGCTTGTGATCGTTTCCCCGCCGAAGTGTCACCAGAAATGAATGGCCCTCACATTGCCACACCTGTCTCACTAGGTCGCCCTCCTTAATCATTTCAAAACAGAGCTGTCTGCCAGGGCAGCCGGCAATGGGACGCTCGCAGGCAGCTCCATCATCTCTAGCCAAGAATCATTTGGACAGGCCAGAATTGTGCTCTGGTCCCAGCCAAAGGACCCCAGTTCCAAAGTCCTGCATTGTGTGAACAAAGAGACACAAGAGAAGCCTTGCAAGTTGAGGCAAGTCAGGCTCAGAAGGAGACCATGAAAGTCAGCATCTGTGGGAAGGGCAGGGGGTGCAGAGAGAGGATAGGGGAAAGGGAGGAATCAGCAGCTCCTGACCTCCTGCCTGAGCCCGACTTTGCAAGCGGCTTTGTTGGCATAAACCCACCATGCCTCTAGGAAGGAGCACCGATTGTCCTGATTCACAACTCGGAAGCAGGGGCAGACAGCTAGGATAATGTGCCCAGGATCACCCAAGGCAAAACTGGGAATATGTCTTAGTGCATTCAAGCTGCTATAACAAAACAGCACAGACAGGGTGGCTTCTAAATAACAGAAATTTGTTGCTTACAGTTCTGGAAGCTGGAAGTCCAAGATGAAGGCACTGACAGAGTCCATGTCTGGTGAGGGTCTACTTCCTGGTTCCTGTATCCTCACGTGGTGGAAGGGAGGAGGGGGCTTTCTGAGACCTAATCTTTCATAATGGCACCAATCCCATTCATGAGTGCTTCACCCTCCTGACCTAATCACCCCCTAAAAGCCCCACTTTTAATACTGTTACTTTGCAGGTATGGGTTCAACAAACAAATTTGGGGGGAATACAAGCAATCAGCCCATAGCAGAGTAAAACCTAAATATCCCCAACTCTAATGTCTGCACCTCCCCTGGAAAACCACATGCAGGATCTGGCCAGGTGCAGTGGCTCATGCCTGTAATTCCAGCACTTTGGGAGGCTGAGGTGGGTGGATCACCTGAGGTTGGGGGTTCGAGACCGGCCTGACCAACATGGAGAAACCCCATCTCTACTAAAAATACAAAATTAGCTGAGCATGGTGGTGAATGCCTGCAATCCCAGCTAGTTGGAGGCTGAGGCAGGAGAATCACTTGAACCTGGGAGGCAGAGGTTGCGGTGAGCCAAGATCGTGCCACTGCACTCCAGCCTGGGCAACAAGAGAGAAACTCTGTCTCAAAAAAAAAATATATATATATGCAGGATCTACTAGACAGGACATGTGTCAGACTGAGTGCACATTCCTGGAACTGTGAGCTTATATAAAAATGAACATCGCTGCCTTTTAACTGCACATTGACTCCTTTCTCCAAACCCCAGCTTTGACTAGTTAGCAAATCACACAGAAATCATTATAAAGTGCTTAGAACATCAGGGCTTTCACATGGTAACTAATACTTTAACTTACTTATTTTTATTGATACATAATATTTGTACGTATTGATAGGGTGCCCATGCTATTTTGCTACATGCATAGAATGTGTAATATCAAGTTGGGGTATTTAAGCTATCTATCCCCTCGAGTATTTATCCTTTCTTCCTTCCCTTTCTTCCTTTCCTTTCTTTCTTTTCTTTCTCTTTCTTTCTTTCTTTCTTTCTTTCTTCCTTTCTTTCTCTCTCTTTCTCTCTCTGTTTTTGACAGAGTCTCTCTCTGTCACCCAGGCTGAGTGCAGTGGCACGATCTCACATCACTGCCACATCTACCTCCCAGGTTCCAGTGATTCTCCTACTTCAGCCTCCTGAGTAGCTGGGATTTCAGGCACCTGCCACCACACCCAGCTAATCTTTTGTATTTTTCATAGAGACAGGGTTTCATCATGTTGGCCAGGCTGGAATGACAGGCGTGGAATTACAGGTGTGAGTCACCATGCCTGGTGTGTATTTATCATTTCTACGGGCAAACATATTTATCAAACCACCTCCATCCTCTAACATTCATTTTTTCTGATATAAGATCTCATTTGTAGAGCTGTAACAGCAAGGAGCTTTATTAATATGATGTCTAGAGCACTAGGGGGTCACATGTGTGCTAGAGGAGGAGCAGATGTCCTCTGTGAGTTCTCCTCTATCAGGGGTCAGCTTGGACGAAATTTGGCCCCCACCTGCTTTTGTAAATAAAGTTTTGTTGGAACACTGCCACACCCATTCATCTGTGTCACGTGTATGGCTGCTTTGTCACTACAACAGGAAAGTCCAGTAGTTGCAGCACAGACTGGACAGCCCGCAAAGCTGAAAATATTCCCTATTTGGGCCTTTACGGAGAAAGTCTGCTGACACCAGCTCTAAACCACGATGGGACTGCCCGTGCAGGTGCTGTGCAAGCTGTGTTCACATGGTACCTCCTGTTTTCATTCACTTGGCTCCCTTCCAACTGCAAGACTCTGTCATTCTCTGATGTAGGAGATGTGCCTCCAGGCCACACCGTGCACTTCTCCATAAAGCCACCTCCTGGACCAACTGGGTTTCTTGCTCGCCTTCCTTCTGAAGTAAGCCTCTCTCTCCCACTGGGCCCCGTGAGTCCACTCGTGAGTCCACTCGTGAGTCCACTAAGCAGAGGTGCCGCCTGAGTGGAATTCGCCAGGCCCCAGAGCTGCCTCTGGGTCTGCAGGAGCGCAGAGTGTGCAGAGGGCTCTCTCTGCTGTTTTCCATCAGGGCGTGTCCCATCTCAGCCTAACAGGGAGGTGCCCAGAAAACAGGTGGAGGTGAGGGCCACTCAGTCCAGGGGCCCTTTGAGCTGTTCCTTCTTGACTGGCACACACAGCTCGCTCCTTCACTTCCTTTCCCATCCACTGCTGGGCCCAAGCCGGCCTTCCAGGGAGCAGCCATGCCTTACTTCTACCGAGCTCCAGGGCCCCAGGCACTCCCAGTTCCCAAGGACGCCCGGACCACCCACTCCTCAGGCCAGAGCTTTGAGCAGCTGAGGCAGGAGTGCCTGCAGAGAGGCGCGCTGTTTGAGGATGCAGACTTCCCGGCCAGCAATTCCTCCCTGTTCTACAGCGAGAGGCCGCAGGTCCCCTTTGTGTGGAAACGACCAGGGGTGAGTGGGGCAAGTGGGAAAGGAGCGCAGGGGACGCCGAGGTCAGCAGCCCGTGGGGAGGGTGGCAAGCTCCTGCGGAGGAGGAGGTGGAAACGGGGGCACACGGAGGGGCCATCTACGCTCAGTGCAACCGAGGTGCATCATCCCAGTCTACTGTGGAAAGTTGTGCAGTTTGGAGGCAGGAAATGATGTCCCTTTCCTGGGATGCTCTGCAGCGGGGACCCGGGACATCCGGCTGCACCCCCTTCCCTGCCCCAAGCTCTCTGACCTGGAGTCGGAGTGGATCTTGTCAGCAGGTGATGGGCATGAATCAAAACCTTGTCCACAAGGACAGGCAGTCCCCCCACCCCACCCCCAGTGTGTGTGGTAACTCTGAGATCACGTGTGAACAGTGCTCCGTGGCTTCAGGCCCAGAGCTGAGGGTGCTCAGTGTGGATGAATGTTTGGCTCAGCAAGTTCTCAGCAACTGTGAGACAGATGGAACACAAAAGCAGGAACGTTCTCCCCAGAGCCATGCATCCCCCTTTCCCAGAGATCGGGGTGAACAGTGCCCCACCCCTGACAGTCTGGAGGTGTCATCCCAGGAGGCACCAGCTGGTCACTGGGTCCCAAGAGGCGCCAGCTTGTACCTGGGATGCCATGTCAATATTTGCAGTGCTGGGTTAGTCAGGGCTTTACCTCTGACCCGGCGCCAGCTGGGCTGGCTTCCATTCCCTCCAGGTGGGTACCGGCCTGGGAGTGGCTCCTGTGGGGTCAGGTTGCTTTTGAACAAGGAGGGCTGGTACAAGGGATGCTGGTCCTGCAGGTGAGAGCCTGAGCACCCATCTCGTCCTGCTGCTCACTTGTCTCATGCCTGTAGTCATATCGCAACCTCCCTGGGCCTCAGCCTCCTCACCTGTAAAATGGGAACAATGATAACTAACGCAGGCCAATGGCTAGCACCCAGGAGGTTTCCAGTACATTACAGCCATTGTCACATTACTACTATTACTGCTATCGTGATCGTCATTGTGAAGATGATTAGCTCTGAGTCTCATCTTACATATGAATAGCAAAGGACTGGCCATAACCACCTCCTATCTCCCAATGTTAAAATAATGTTGATGATTTTAAATGGATGCTTTTTTTTTGTAACGCACATACACAAAACTTCTGGGATCTTCAGAGGCAGGAACAAAGTGAACCTGAGCTGTTCTTTCTGAAGTGGTAAGGGTTTTATTGCTATTTCCTATGGTAGGCAGTGCGGGGTGTATGTGTGTGCATGCACTTGTGTATGTACGTATGTGACTGTGTGTGTGCATGTATGTGCCTGTGTGTGCCTGTGTGCACATGTGCATGGATATGCATATGCATGTGTGTGTGGATGTAGGTGACCGCATGCATCGGCACGCAGGTGCCTTGATCTTCACCTGCCGGGTAATCGATCCTTCAAGGTGCCGTGTTTGTTGGGAAATCACAGTGAGCACTCAGTGGCCCTATCGGAGTTGGGGTGAAAGCACCCAGACGCCTTCTGCCCCACAACCGGAAGCCACGCTATGATCGGTTTTGGTTCTCTGCATATGGCCAGTAACAGTGTGAGGTCAGGGCACTGGCAGATCACCTGGGGTTGCACTTGACAGACAGGATTAGTAGATAATGCTCTGCTAAGTAAGAAATAGGACATTTCCAAAATAAAAAAGCAGAAGTTACAAGACATAAAGCAGTGACCTCTCAGAGGCTCTGCCCACACCCCTTAGGTCTCCCTGTGCTTATTTCCAGCCTCAGCACACAAACAAATGGGCACGTGGGCAGCTGCCCCAGGCTGTGGGTGCATTTTTAACTGTGGGCAGAGATTTCCCTGCAGTTGAAGTCAGGAGCCCTGGGGAATAGAATTCCAGAGAAGTTAATCTCCTGGGTCCCCGGCGATCAGAGCCCATGGCCAGAAGCAGCAGCACTTTCTGTTCGATCCAGGGTGTCGTACAAATGTTAATGTTCTTCACAGGCAATTGATATGCAAAGGTTGAAAGCACTTTTTCTCTTCTTGAAAATAAGGACAATAATGCAACTTACGCAGTCCTTGTGAGGGTCAGCCACATTACCATGGGTGGAGCACTTAGCAAAGAGCCTGGCGTGTAAATAATCAGTGCCGGTCCTTGTTCTTTCTACTGCTGTAACTGTAACCCAGCACCATCGTCTCCTGATTCTAGGAGGGCCCCAATTTTTTTTTATTCTTTAAGTTCTGGGGTACATGTGCAGATCATGCTGGATTGTTACATTGGTATACACTTGCCATGGTGGTTTGCTGTATCCATCCCTCCGTTATCTATATTAGGTATTTCTCCTAACGTTATTCCCCCCCAATCCCCCCACCCTCTGCTATCCCTCCCCTAGCCCCCCACCGCCTAACAGGCCCCGGTGTGTGATGTTCCCCTCCCTGTGTCCATGTGTTCTCATTGTTCAACACCCACTTATGAGTGAGAACATGCGGTGTTTGGTTTTCTGTTCTTGTGTCAGCTTGCTGAGAATGATCATTTCCAGCTTCATCCATGTCCCTGCAAAGGACATGAACTCATCCTTTTTTATGGCTGCATAGTATTCCATGGCATGTACATGCCACATTTTCTTTGCCCAGTCTATCATTCATGGGCATTTGGGTTGGGATTGCAGATTATCGTTTTTGCAGTCTGTATTGATATCACCTAGTTTAAAGTGTAATCTATGCTCTACAAGTCACCTACTTTTTGTCAAAGTTAGAATTCTCCAAAATAAAAGCTGGCCACACAAATGAGCATGGAGGGCATCTTTGTCTGCCCTTCAGAAGTCTTCTCTCCTGGGACCAGGGCCACCAAGGCCTGCCCAGCAACTCTAGCGTCCCAGATCTCAGCAGCAAGGGGCTGTCTTCCTTACTATTAGCTCCTCTGGCATTGCCCCAAATGCTGGGCAAGGCCTTAATCCACACATCAGTGCCCTTGATACACACAAGCCCCTGCAAAGATGTACCCCCGGCCTGCCACCCAGCCCATGCCCCGGTACCAGCCCTCTGTCCCTTCCTCGTCCCCCTGTCTCCATCGAGGCTGGACCCTTTATTGATCTTCACCCAGGTCTACTGTGTTACTGTCATTCCCATGGACTCATTTTTAAAATCTGTTCTGGCCTTTCCTTTGTTTGCAGCTGAGATTGTCCCTTTGGTCTGGTTCTCGCTCCCGCACCCCTATCTGTTTCTTATTTAGGGGAGATAGGGGCTTTGCATCACATCTTACAGACTTCTGTAAAATTAGGAGCAAAAGGGCCGGGGTGAGCTTGGAGATTCTTTGCGTAGCATGGAGGTGCAGGGGGTTGGAGGGTAGCGGGCCCCAGGGAAATCCCAGGCGTCACCAGGCTCCCTGCAGACCTCTGTGGCTACAGCCTTGTTTGCAGTGGGTCTCAGCATTCTGCAGTGCATGTCTCAGCAGCCCGTGGGACCACGGGGCAGGGCAGCCCTGCTCCGCAGCACCACCTTCTTGTCAAACACAGCTGTATTTGGGGAGGGGAGGCAGAGCACACAGCCAAGGGGACATCAGAGGGCAGTAGACAGCCAGACTTGCCCTCAAGGGAACCCAGGGCAAGGAGTACACTGAGGTGGGTGACTCAGGGAACTGGCTGGGAGGGGCTGAGAGGCAGAGAGGGTGATAGGCTCAAGCTGGAGAGAAGGTGAGATCACCCCCAGGTCTCATGCAAGAGGGGCTGTGTACCTGAGTGTAAGTGGGTGCACAGAAAGAGGAGGGGGGCTGTCGGGTAGGGTCTCCCAGCCTGATGGGGAGCAGCCACCATGTGGTCCAGCCCTCCCTGTAGGTCTGTACCCATCTGTTTTTGGCAAGGCAACTCCTCCCCCACTTCTCAGTGTAAACCCAGGACACCTCCCCTAAGGTGCCCACACCTCTCTAGCCCATGTGAACAACCCCTGGCAGACTGTGCACGGTGTGGCATGTGACCACAACTTCTCCTGCATGGTGGGCTTGCCGTTCCCTGTGCTGCTCCCCTGACCCCCAGGAGGGGTTTTCAGTTGTTCTGGGACAGCCCCAAAGGCCCCACAGCCTCCACAGTGCTGGGCACATGACAGGGACTGACATACAACTATGAACGGCATCGCCAGACCTTGCTAGAAATGTGGCTCTTCTTCACTAAAAGGCCATGCAAAAGAAAGAGAGAGAGAGAGAGAGAGAGAGAGAGAAAGAGAGAGAGAAAGAAAGAAAGACAGACAGAAAGAAAGAAAGAAAGAAAGAAAGAAAGAAAGAAAGAAAGAAAGAGAGAGAGAGAGAAAGAAAGAAAGAAAGAGAAAGAAAAGAGAGAGAGAGAAAAGAGGGAAGGAAAGAAGGAGGGAGGGAGGAGGGGAGAAAGAGGAAGAGAGAAAGAAAGGGAAGGAGGGAGAAAGGCAAGGAAGGGAATGAAAGGGAGGGAGGGAAGGAGGAAGGGAGAGAGGGAGGGAGGAAGGAAGGAAGGAAGGAAGGAAGGAAGGAAGGAAGGAAGGAAGGAAAAGAAAGAAGGAAAGAAAGAGAAAGAAAGTGGCCTTCCCCTTTGTAAGTTATTCACTGTGCTTAGCAGAGGAAAGTCTGTGTCTTCGGCTGAGCCCTGATGATGTACAAGGTAAACAGAGCAGGCCCTGAAAGCAAACATTCCGGGTGCGCGGCCCTTAGAGCTCCAGGAAAACCACCTGCTGGGAGGGCGGTGTGGCACGGAATCTGTGTGCCTCCCTCGGGGATTCAGACATCTCCAGGCAGCAGTCTGCAATTGAGATGCCTCTGATCGTCCTGTCATAGGACTGTAGCTTCAGGTAAACCCCATCCTCATGGCCTCCCAAACAACATTTCACAGGAACAAATGTGCATCCGGGATCAACATGCACATGCAGGACACACACATGGACAATGCTCCCAAGTGCACATGCAACCAGCACACATGTGGAGCATGCACAGGCACACACGTGTACCACACCTGGGCACACACGCCAAGGCGAGTCACAGGCACCTTGCACGGGTGGGCATGTGGCCCGTCAGCATACATACCACTCCCAGGCACCTAACCCGGGCCCGCGGCCCAGCAGCCCCTTCCACACGTGTGTCCGCAGAACCCCCTGTGACTGGCACGTGTGCACACCAATTCCAGAAATACTGACCCACAGAGGGGCCGGTCACTCATCCTGGCACCTCCCAGTTTATACCGGATGGCTAATTTGTATTTACTTGGTGGCAGTTTCTGAGTTTTCTCCTTTTGTGTTTTTATCCTTGTTGGGTGCGATTTGACTTAAAACAAAAACAAAATTCTGAACAATACAACCAATTGCAGGACAGGAGGTGAAAGGCGGTGGCAGCTGTGGGCACAGTTGGTATGGCTGGCAGGGCCAGGCCTGAGGAAGGCTGGGGGAGGGGAGGGGCATGGAGGATGGGAAGGAGGCGGGCATCCGGGGACAGCCCGTCAGAGGAGCCGGCACAGCCTGCTGGGCAGGGATCTGTGGCTTTTGGAGTCCATTTTATGTCCACTTGAGGACTGAGTAGCATTGGCCGTGGGGGCATTGCTTGTCAGGGCAATCCCCTGGCAGGGGCTCGGCAATCAAGACAGGGAGGGCTTGGGGGACTCCTGGGGTTCCCTTTGGGGCAGGCATGTTCTGCAACAAGTCTAGAATGTCTAAGCTGGTGACAGATGAGAACACAACCATGAGAAGTTAAATGGCCCACGCTGAGCCCAACTGCTGAGAGGGGCAGGCTATTGCTGCAACTCTATCAAGGCCCATTAACATGGTCCTGGTTCGCACTGTCACTCTGGGCTCAGCTGGGAGCCACCTGCAAACTCCTAGGCTAGTGAGGTGGAGGAGGAAAAACAGCAGTGAGCCTCCTACAGAGGGTAGGGGCCCGCACAGGCAAGCCAGGACCCAGCACCAAGCAGCCACCCCACCTTCACGGCCTTTCCTGCCAACATGGACATCAGGCTCACTTAATGAAAAGGCTCCAAGGCTACCTGGAGCTGGGGGTGGAAATGCAAAGATGTGTGAGACCCAGCGGAGGAGAGGCCAGCATTTGGGAGGTCCTCACCTCTGCCGGGCCTGGGGTTTTGGTGCATCTAAAAACAAACACCCAGTGTTCTTCAGAAATTCTCCTGGCCAAGCTTTCTTGAATATTCTAGATACTAACGCTGCACATAGCTCTCCCTGGGCAGGTGCCCTTGGTGTCTGTCACTCCTCCAGGCTGGCACGTTCTGGGGGATGCAGAGGGAGCACCAGCACTTGAAGCTTCTGCTCTTGGTCCTGAGAATCCCCTTCACTTCAAAGAAATCTCTGTCCTGGCTTTGATTCTTTGGGACACAAGATGAGAGGAGAGGCAGTGTCCCGAGAAGCCTGGGGAAGACAATTCAAAGCAGGGATCTCCCGGGGAAGGTGGCGAAGCTTGAGCTCGCCCAACAGCGTCTGCCCAGGCATTGCTGGAACCTTCCACCTCCAGGCCAGGCCCCTCCTCAGTCGTGGTGCCTGGAAAAGCGGGAAGAGGTGGGAAAAATCCTTTATTCCTCTGCAGGCCCCGGCCCGCGAGCTCACCAAACTCACCAAACTCGCATCGCTGTCACAGGATTGGCTGTTTCCTCTCCCAGGACTTGCCCCAGCTTCCTCCCTCCCTCCCTTTGTTTAGGTCCCTGCACCTCTGCTTCCCCCAGAGACACCTCCCCAGCTGATCGCTGCAGCTGGCCTCGCCCCATCCCACCACCTTCCCTCCCCATCCTTCCTCTTCTCTCTCCTGATACATGGTTTGTCTCTTCCTCAGATGCAATTTGCAAAACTCTCCTGAACAAAACAACCACTTCTGGGAGGTGGTGGCAGCTGCAGGCACAGTGGGTGCAGTGGGTGAGGCCAGGTCGGAGGCAGGCTGGGAGAGAGGCGGGGCAGAAGCATGGGACGGGGTGAGGCTTCTGCGAGCACCGCCCACCGCGTCCGGGGCAGCTCCACAGGGGTTTTCCCTCTCTCTTTCCTGTTGTCCGGTGTCAGGAATGGAGCCCAGCAACTCAAAAATTGGCAGAATATATGAATTTCATAAGATTGCTTTCTACACTTTTTTGTTTTGTAAATATCTCTCTATATTGCATATGTGTATATTGATATGTATTATTGATTAGATTAATACACATAGTGTATGTGCTTATGTGTAATGTAGAATGATATATATACACACATATATGTAAAATGCACTTCTGTGAACCATATGAGAGACGTGTGCATCTCTCTATATGGTATAGATACATAAAAGTTTACCTAAGTACATATCAAAAAAAAGACACAGCAGGCAGCGTGGCATGTGTCTTTAACTTCAATACCTTGGGATGCCAAGGTGGGAGGATCATTTGAGGCCAAGACTTTGAAACCAGCCTGGGCAACATAGCAAGACCCCTATATCTACAAAAAAAAATTAAAATTAGCTGGGCGTGGAAATTCACACCTGTAGTTCCAGTTACCTGGGAGGCTGAAGGGGGAGGAAGGCTTGAGCACGGAAAGTCAAGGCTGTAGTGAGCTATGACCATGTCCCTGCACTCCAGCCTGGGCGGCAGAGCAAGACCCTGTCTCTAAACCTATATATTTGGTATCCACTGGTGGGGAAGGGTTATATAAAGAAAGAAATGGAGAAGCTGGGTTCAGTCCAAGGCCCCAGCCTGTGGTGCATGTAATACTCACCTGTTGAAGCCCACAGAGGTCACAGAGCTCACAGCTGGGGTAGCCCTGGACTCCTAGCCCAGTGCCTGAGTGGGCACAGGAATCCTCAGTGTGTGCCTGGATGTCCCACTTTATGGCCAGGTGCGGCCTGAGTCTTTCTGGCCAGAGATTGGTGCTGAGTGCTGCTCAGGAGGCAGGACCTCTCCCTGGGGGAGATTTACCAAAGATGAGCCCAGGCTTGTCCAAAGCAAAGAGGGGTGGCAGCCTTTTACATCCACCTGGCCCTCCTCGGGGAAAAGAATCAAGCATGGGAAAGCCCTCTGCCCCAAGAGAGCAGAGAGACCAAGCCCACCCTCTCCTGGTGGCTTGCAGCATGGCCGGCCTCAGCCTAATAACACTCTCATTCCTCCAGGAAATCGTGAAAAACCCGGAATTCATTATCGGAGGGGCCACCAGGACTGACATCTGCCAGGGGGAGCTGGGTGAGTGTGAAGGGATGGGAAGCTGGGTCACTGGGACAAGAGAGCAGCTGCAGCATGGGGTCCCTGAGGACCCAAGAGGCACAGGGCCGGGGGAGCAACACCACTTTGGCCTCTGCTTCCTTGCTCCCTCTGAATGGAGTCCAGTGGCCTCAAGCCTCGTGGAACCCCACAGAGGTCATGGAGCTCTGCATCCTGTTCCTCTAGAGTCAGACACGCCTGTGATGTGGGGCTCCCAGCCCCAGAGTCTGCAGAGGAGAGTGACACCCAGCAGCATGGCCAGGCTCTCAGGCACCACCACGGTAGTGAACACCCGCACACATGCCAGGCAGGCTGGTCAGCACACATTGCCTCGTTTCATTTTCGCAACCCATCCTCCTAACGTCACAGATGAGGAAACAGAGGCTGAGGAAGGCTGAGTAACTTGTCCAAGGTCACAGAGGTGGGAGATAGGCAATCAGGGTTTGAACCCAGGCAGTCCAGCAGCAGAGCCGTTGCTGCTAACCATTATACACACTTCCTCTTGAGGAGCATACCTTGGGCAGCAATCCACTCTCCCTCCTGCCATTGACCTGAGTGTGCCTCAAGGCACTCAAATTGGGTCCTGCATTTTAGGATTTAATCCAACTGGGCTGGTTTTACCTTTATTCTATCTATAAAAAAGAGAGAGAGACTTTCTTAAAATAAAAAAAATGCCAGTGAAATCAGCCAAGAGAGCTCACCACTGCAAGCTTATGCAGACCCTGACTTTCATGGCTGAGGTTGTCACTGTGGTCTCTTGGTTAAGAAAGGCCATGCTGGAACCTCCATGCTGAGCGACTAAGCTACCCTAAACACAAGATCCAAAGTCACAAACCTAGACTGATGATAGTTAATTAGCAGACAGACAATTGAGACAGAGAGAGAGGGGGGGAGAGAGAGAGAGAGAGGAGAAAGAGAGAGAGAGAGAGAGAAGCAGATGGATAGATAGAAACACAGATAATAAGTAACAGATGACAGGTAGAAAATGGATGCATCATTAGATAGATAACTAGATGGATAGGTTGGTTGAATGATAGATCATACAAAATAAATAGATAACAATAGATAATAGAGAAGTAACGATAGGAAGGTAGGTGGGTAAATACATGCATGGATAGATGTAGATGGATGATGGATGATCGAGAATTACAGTTGACCCATTAACAACATGAGTTTGAACTGTGCAGGACCACTTATATGTGGATTTTTTTTTTTCAACAAAACACAGATAGAAAATACCATATCCCAGGCCAAGTGTGATGGCTAACACCTGTAATCCCAGCACTTTGGGAGGCCGAGGCAGGAGAATTGCTTGAACCAAGGAGTTTGAGACCAGTCTGGGCAACATAGTGAGACCTCATCGCTACTAAACATTAAAATTGAAAAATTAGCCAGGCTTGGTGGTGCGTGACCATAGTTTCAGCTACTTGGGAGGCTGAAGTGGGAGGATCACTTGAGCCAGGGAATTTGAGGCTACAGTGAGCTGAGATTGTACCACTGCACTCCAGCCTGGGCAACAGAGTAAGACACTGTCTCAAACAAACAAAAAGGAAGAAAAGGAAGGGAGAAAGGAAGGAAGGAAGGAAGAAAGGGAGGAAGGGAGGGAGGGAGGGAGGGGGTAGAAGGGGGAGGGAGGGAGGGAGGAAATATACTATTTCAGGTTTTGAAATCCTCACGTACAGAGGGCTGATTGGTATAGGCAGATTGCACAGGGCTTACTGTGGGACTTGAATATGCACAGATTTTGGTATACACAGGGGTCCTGCAACAAATCCCCCATGTATACCAAGGGACAACTATATATTCTAGATATAATGTAGGCTTTTCAAAATGTTTATGATCCGGTGGTCCTTCTCTAGGCGATACTCCCTGCCACTGCCCACCTCTCCCCTTCCTCCTCTGCCTCTCTTCCCCTCCACCCTGTAGTCCTCCATTGCTACCCAACAGGAAATCATTCTACTGGCTTCTTTGTTTTGGTTTGTCGCATTGGCATAAACACGTATTTCAAGTTACAACCTTATATTTTACCTTAGTGGATGGTTGATTGTAAATATTATTTTGTAACACTTTTACTACACCCAAGTACTGTACGTGGCATATATATGTTATAAAGAATAACAAGAAAATGAACAGCCACAACCTGTTGCCACCCACAATGAGAACTATAACATCTGGCTGGGTGCAGCGCTCACACCTGGAATCCCAGTGCTTTGGAAGGGTGAGGTGGGAAGATCTCTTGAGTCCAAGAGTTTTAGACTGGCCTGGGCAACATAGCAAGACCACATCTCTATCAAAAAAAGAAAAGAAAGAACTAGAACAGCATCAAGGCATGCTGTCATCTGCCTGGGGAGGAGAGGTGAGCGTGAGGGGATGGAGCATGGCGAGAAGGAGGCTGGGTTGCGGGATCAGGAGAGCAACCGCAGCAGGGGGTCCCTGAGAAGCTGAGAGGCACAGGGTTCTCCCCTGCAGTGAGCCGAGATCCTGCCACTGTGCTCCAGCCTGCTCCTCCCGCTGGTGCGCTCTGCTCTATACCACCCAGACAGCCGAGCAACATACTGACCTACAGAGGGCACCTCTCCAGGCACAGCTGGGTGGCCAGCCCCATCCATCTGCCCAGGCCCAACAGAGAGGAAAGCAATCTTGTTTTATTGCTGAGTTTTTTTCCTTTCTTTTAAATTGTATAAATAACATTGGCTTCTCATTCTCCCCCTCCAAAAGTTCAGGGCATTTCTGGCTGAATACCTGTGAGGTGTTGAGCTCTCAGGCCAGGAAGCAATCATTTTCTTCAACTGGGCAAAGTAAAAGCTTAGAGGGAGCTGGGGAAGGTCAGCCCACAGCTGAGTTCACTCTATTAGACTCCCGCTGGCTTGGCCGCCTGGAGCTGAAAGCAGACACTGAGTCTCTCCTTATCTTTGTGTCCTCTGTGTGGCACAAGGTCTGCCACCCTAGAGGCACTTGGTAAAGTCTGTGAACGAATGGCCCTGCCGGCTCCAGCCATGTCACTTCCTAGTGGCATCTCCCAAAGCTGACCCGAGGCTCCCAAAGACCAGCAGATGCATTAGACACCAATCCTTCTGTGCCCCAGCTAAGGTTGAGGGTGGCTTGTACTCTGCTGACACCTCCCACAAAGCCAGAACCAGGGCGATTTGGAAGTTGTTTTCCAAATGTTCATCCCTGGCGAGTCTCTCTTGCCTGTGTAAAATAGCCAGAAAGGGGCCATATTACAATGTCCCAAGCCCAGTGGTACACGGTGCTTTCCAGAAATGTGAACTCGGAAACTGTAAGCCGAGTGTGATGGGCTCCTAGGTTCCAATGACGTTGATGTTGTCTACTGAAATGAATCTGGATAAAGCCGAGGGGTCCTGTTGGATCAATGGATCCTTTCAGATATCTGCTTACACAGGCAGCATCTGAGATGCTGTGAGGCACACACCAGACACGAGTCCACACTCAGTGTGGGCAGAGGAATGCATCAAGGATGTTTGACTTCGCTTTCAGTTTTCTTCCGGAAGACATAGCTGGGAAGTTCAGTAGGTACCGCAGAGGTACCACTGTCTGTAATTAAGCTGAGTCCGAGTTGGGGCTGCAGGGGCTATTTCTAACCACTCTCCCAAGTACTGCAGAACAGTTCAGGCTGCAGCTACAAAATGCCTGCTCGCCAAGCCCACACTAACACTGATGGGTGCAGCCTCGGGCCTCTGGAAAGGAAGTTGCTGGAATTCACAGAGCTGATGCATCATGCAGCCATATGTCTGAAACCCAAGTAAGCATATCCTGTAACAGTGCCAAGAAGGCAACAGCTGTTTATGATAGACTGGGCAGAAGAGCAGTCAAGGGAAGCAGAAGGGGAGGGGACTTGTCAGGGTCCCGCCTGTTTTTAAACAGGTAGAAAAGACGTGGCCACATCTGGAACTCCCCGTGCCCCCTTCTGGCACAGAGTTTTCCTATTTGCTGTGAAATAGCAATGAAAACTGTGATTTATGGCTTTCATTTTGCAGGAGACTGCTGGCTATTAGCCGCCATCGCCTCCCTTACGCTTAATCAAAAAGCGCTGGCCAGAGTCATCCCCCAGGACCAAAGCTTTGGCCCTGGTTATGCGGGGATATTCCATTTCCAGGTAAGAGGCAGCCCTGGGCCAGTGGGTTTACCTCTCTGAGGCTTAGCATAATGCCGGGTACATTTTCACACTGCCTGGTAATCCTGGAAAAAATGGCATCGGATCTGTGTGACATATGGTCCTAAACCACACCAAAGCCACACTTGATCATGGAATAACAGCGAAATACCTCCGAAGAATGTTAATGGCATTGCACAGCAAATCCTTACGGAACGTAGATGTAAAACTATAAGTGATGTTTTGGCCAATCTGGAGGTCTACATGTTAAGGGTTTTATTTTTTGTGCTTTAAGCACAAATTAACTAAACTGATTATACCTCCAGGAAACTGGTTGATTTCTCATAACAGGGACTCCTTGTAGAAGAAATGTAAATTTGGAGATCTTGAGGGAGTTTTTTTAAAAATATTTTTTTATTTTTTAAAAAATAAAAACTGAGAAAAACACTAAAAAAAATAAAAACTAAAAAATATATTTTATTTTTTAAAAAATACAAACTGAGAAAAACACGGAGAGCCGCTGCTGGAGTCCCGTGTGGCCACAAACCCTCTGTCGAGGTGCTCATCGGGCTCCCAGGAGACCGTGTCCTGCCCCTTCACCTCCACTTTCTACCCCTCCACTCTCTCATCCACCCCTATCCTTACAGAGGGTTCAACCCAGACACCGAAGCTTGCCCCTTGTACTTACTTAGGCGGGTGACCTCAGGCAGTTTTCTTGGAGACACTAAGCCTGTCTACACTCATCTGAACAAAGGAGAGACTGACGCTTCCCTGCGGGCGTCCTGTAGAGCTGCGTCACATCACACGCAGGAGCTGGCACTGAGCCCACACTCCTTTACCCTCCACCCCCGGCAGTGTCACCTTCTCCTGACTCACAAGCCACCACTCGGGGCCAGCCTGTTCCTTCTGTCCCTGAGGCCTGCAATCTGATAAGCAGAGGTACTCTCAAGTCCAGTCACCAATCGCACAGACGTGTTTCAAAGGCACAGACAGCAAGCCGGCCATGTATAGTCAGGAAGCTTGCCGTTCCCAGGGGTCTGGCCTCCTGTGCCAGCTGGGGACAGAGTCACTTTGGGGTCTAGGGAAACTCTACTGCTGCTCTCCCCTAGACTTGCCACCGCCTGGCTGTCTCCCCTCCCTCCTGTGACTTCTGCTGAGACCACAGCCTTGGCTTGATGGTGTCCCCAGGAGCCAGCCTTTCCCCGGTCCCCTTGAACACACCAGGGTGGAAGTGTTGGGGGTGTTTAAGCTCAGAAAATCCAACAGAACTGCTGCCTCTACACCGGAACCAACCAACATCTGATCTTGGGCTTCCCAAGGAAATAGTGTTCTTGTCCCTGGAATGTCACAGCTGGGAGAAGCCTTGGCAATCCCCTGACCCAGTCCCCTCATTTGACCCCTGAGGACTCTGAGCCCCAGGGAGTGGAAGTGGCTGATCCAAGGTCACAAAACAGTCAGTAGCCAAGCCAGCTCTAGAACTCAGGGGTTCTGGCTCCAGCATCCTTTAGTGCCCTCAGAGATCAGGTGGGGTGGGACTGACCTGTTGTTGCCTGTCAGTCCCACAGTAACAATACTCTGCCCGCTCCCCTCCTTGGCCTCCTGGAAAGCAGAGCATTGGAAATAAATCTACCTCCTTCACACTTCTCTTCCACCCCTCAGCCACAGTACAGGTGTGTGGGTGCTAGAAGTTAGCAGAGCCTTCTGGCCTGGCAAATACATCTCTCCTGGCTCACAGGTCCCCTGAGCCGGCCCCTCTGCAAGGAAGACCAGCCCTGATGCTCCTCCCCACCCCTCCCTTGCTCAGGAAGCCCAAGGCCCAGGCCTGGACTTTAAACACCTGTCTCAACTGTGCCTCAGTCCAACTGAAGCTGCGAATAGCCCCAAGAGTGGGAAGCCCCAGAGGGGAAGTCCAGCTGGGGCAGGTGACGGGAATCTTCCTTAACACACACACACACACACACACACACACACACACAAACCCTCAGCCCACACTATGGCTGAGTCTTCTGATAGGGATTGAATCACTGATGCAGCAAGATGCTCAGGATGACACAGCAAAACTGTAAATAAATGGCTCCCAGAACCACGGTGCCTACCCTCCTCTTTCGACCTCTTTCTCCTTACTCTTCAAGGTTACCTTAGGATCGCTCTCAGGCCAATTGAACCAGAAAGAATGGGGAGAAGGTGGGGCCCTGGAGCATACACAGAGAAACTACACAAGGTCCTTGACTCATTCCAACCTCCCTCCTGTTCCCAGCCGACCACACACAAGCTCATGCACATGTATACATATGGCATACATATGCTCAAACACAAACCTGTGTATATGCAGTTGCAAACACATGTGTGCATACATGCATGCACACACATGCAAACGTACATGTGCCTGCATGCACTCGGTTGCACACATGTGAGCAAACACATGCTTGCACAGTGCAATGTATAAATGAACCACAAACGATGCACATACCTGTCATGTCTGCATGCACGCATGTGTATATGCATGTGTGCACACATACGCCTTCACACACACCCACGCTCCCCTCATGTCTCTTCGCCTGGCACGCGGGGAACACCGAGTCCACCTGCCTCCTGTGTGAATGGCCAACAAATCAGTCTTAGGGGCTTCACCTACGGGCGAGAAGGGAGAAACAGTTAAGGAAAATTGGAGCTAGACCCTGAAACTGAGTGGGAGAGAATATCAGAGACTGGGCTACAAAATAGCAAAACCAAACCCTACGTTACCATTTCCCCTCTTCCACAAAAACAACTTTCTTGTGAAGACGAAAACTAATTTAGAGCACCTCAGAGTGTCTGCCTGTGACTCCTGTCCTGCCTCCTCCCTCGCCCCCGGCTTTGATGGGTTGACCCTGAGTCTTTGAGCTGATGTCAGTGGTTGGTGCTGGGTAGAATGCTCAGCTTGTAACTTAGTGGACAAAGCCCAGGTGCCCCACCATGGAACCCATGTGTGAGTTTCAAAACTACCCTATGGGTAGCTTGGTCAAAGGGTAAGAAAGCAAGAGGATGAACACTTACAGACAAGGCCTGGAGCTCCTGTGCAGCTGACTCCCATCATCTCCCTCTTTATCCTGGGCAACAGTTCTGGCAGCACAGCGAGTGGCTGGACGTGGTGATCGATGACCGTCTGCCCACCTTCAGGGACCGCTTGGTTTTCCTCCACTCTGCCGACCACAATGAGTTCTGGAGCGCCTTGCTGGAAAAAGCCTACGCCAAGTGAGTGATAGCTTTCCCAGCTGGGCAGCCTCCTGACAGGTGTCCCTCCACAGGCCTTTGTAGAGAGCATCTAAGGGCTGGGGAGGAAACCGGGGCTCTGGGTTCACATGTGAGGCTCACCATGACCCAACCTTCTCAGCATTTGAGCAGGGTTGGAGGTGGTTTTCTTGTCGTGGCCTAGATGTGCCCATCTTTGAGAACAGTGGCTACGTTCATGACCCTTTGTCTCCCTGGGTCATGAATCTGGCCCTTGGAAGAGCTGGGAAGATGAGCGGAGGGGGGTTCTGGCTGTGCCAACAGCACTTGGTGCTTCAGACTTCCCTTGGATACTGGCATGGCTCAAACATCCGGGCTGTTAACCACGTGGCTATAGACACATCAATTGTCCATCCCACAGGATGCTGCTTTTTTATTTTTAAAAATATCGTGATAAAATCTATATGACAGAGATGTTACCACTTTTGAGTGTGCAGTTCAATGGCATTAAGTACATTCACATTGTTGTGCAGCCACCACCTCCATCTATCTCCAGAACTTTTCATCTCGCAAAACTGAAATTCTGTCTCTATTAACCAACAACTTCCTATTCCTCCCTTCCCACAGCCCCGACAACACCACTCCACTGTCTGTTTTTATGATTTGACTAGTCTAGGAACCTCATATAAGTGGAACCAAGACATTCATTTTTTTAATTATTTAAGTTCTGTGGTACATGTGCAGGACATGCAGGTTTGTTACATAGGTATATGCGTGCCACGGTAGTTTGCTGCATCCATCACCCATTATCTACATTAGATATTTCTCCTAATGCTATCCCTCCCCTAGCCGCCCACCCTCCTGCTACACCTCTCCTAGCCCCCCACTTCCCAGGCCCCAGTGTGTGATGTTCCCTCCTTGTGTCCATGTGTTCTTATCATTCAACACCTACTTATGAGTGAGAACATGCAGTGTTTGGTTTTCTGTTCTTGGGTCAGTTTGCTGAGAATGACGGTTTCCAGCTTCATCCATGTCCCTGCAAAGGACATGAACTCATCATTTTTTATGGCTGCATAGTATTCCATGGTGTATATGTGCCACATTTTCTTTATCCAGTCTATCATTGATGGCCATTTGGGTTGGTTCCAAGTCTTTGCTCTTGTGCCACAAAAAACATAGGTGTGCATGTGTCCTTATAATAGAATGATTTATAATCCTTTGGGTATATACCTAGTAATGGGATTGATGGGTCAAATGGTATTTCTAGTTCTAGATCCTTGAAGAACCGCCACACTGTCTTCCACAATGGTTCAACTAATTTACACTCCCACCAACGGTGTAAAAGCATTTTTATGTCTCCACATCCTCTCCAGCATCTGTTGTCTCCAGATTTTTTAATGATCGCCATTCTAACTGGCCTGAGATGGTATCTCAATGTGGTTTTGATCTCCATTTCTCTAATGACCAATGATGATGAGCTTTTTTTCATATGTTTATTGGCCACATAAATGTCATCTTTCGAGATGTGTCTGTTCATAGCCTTCACCCACTTTTTGATGGGGTTGTTTGCTTTTTTCTTGTAAATTTGTTTAAGTTATATGTAGATTCTGGATATTACCCTTTGTCAGATGAGTAGATTGCAAAAAAATTTTCCCATTCTGTTGGTTGCCGGTTTACTCTAATGATAGTTTCTTTTGCTGTGCAGAAGCTCTGGAGTTTAATTAGGTCCCATTTGTCTATTTTGGCTTTTGTTGTCATTGCTTTTGGTTTTTAGTCATGAAGTCCTTGCCCATGCCTATGTCCTGAATGGTTTTGCCTAGGTTTTCTTCTAGGGTTTTTATGGTGTTATGTCTTATGTTTAAATCTTTAATCCATCTGGAGTTAATTTTTGTATAAGGTGTAAGGAGGGGGTCCAGTTTCAGTTTTCTGCATATGGCTAGCCAGTTTTCCCAACACCATTTATTAAACAGGAAATTTTTTCCCCATTGCTTGTTTTTGTCAGGTTTATCAAAGATCAGATTGTTGTAGGGGTGTGGCATTACTTCCGAGGCCTCTGTTCCATTGGTCTATATCTTTGTTTTGGTACAAGTACCATGCTGTTTTGATTACTGTAGCCTTGTAGTATAGTTTGAAGTCAGGTAGTGTGATGCCTCAAGCTTTGTTTTTTTGTTTGTTTGTTTTTGTTTTTGTTTTTTTTGCTTAGGATTGTCTTGACTATGCAGGCTCTTTTTTGGTTCCATATGAAATTTAAGACGATTTTTCCCAGTTCTGTGAAGAAAGTCAATGGCAGCATGATGGGGACAGCATTGACTCTATAAATTACTTTGGAGAGTATGGCCATTTTCACAATATTGATTCATCCTAACCATGAGCATGGAATGCTCTTCCATCTGTTTGTGTCATCTCTTATTTTCTTGAGCAGCGGTTTGTAGTTCTCCTTGAAGAGCCACTTTTAGGTTCAGCCTGGATCTTCAAATCATGAGAATCCTGTTCTCAGAGACAGAAAGTAGGATTGTCTTGCTTCTACCTCCAAGTGAGGCATAAAAGTGGCAAAATCAAGTGAAGGTGTACTGTAGTTAAATTAATCTTGAAATCAGCAGGACAGAATTAAAGACATCACAGAAGAACCAAAGACGCCCACTCTTGCCCTCTGTCCCACCCAAACACCATCAGTGCCACCAGAAAGGCTTTAAGGGAGGAAAGGGGCACTCTTTCCAAGTCCAAGCCCAGCTCTGCCCCTTGGTGAGTGCCCCACACATCAGGATGCAAGCAAGGCAAGAGAAACTATGCATCATCTAGTTTCTAAACATGAAAAAAGGTTTATTGGAGTCATTTATAAAGGCCAAAAATGGTTGAGAGAACACCTCACCAAAAAAAAAAAAAAGGATGTATAGATGGTGTTTTGGTTAGTTTTATGCGTTAACTTGATTGGGCCAAGGGATGCCCAGATAGCTGGTGGAGCATTATTTCTGCGTGTGTCTGTGAGGTTGTTTCTGAAGAAAATAGTTTTTAAATCAGTAGATTGAGTAAAGAAGATTGCTGCCACCAATGTGGACGAGCATTATTACATTTGTTAAAGGTCCAAATAAAAGACAAAGACAAAGGAAGGGTGAATTCAATCACCGCACTTGAGCTGGGACATCCATATTCCCCTGCTCTTGGATATTGGAGCTCCTAGTTCTCAAACCTTTGGACTCAAACTTGGACTTACATCATCAACCCCCTGATTCTCCTGCCTCAGCCTCCCGAACTCCCTATTTTTTTCATGTAGGCTCACATAATGATTCCTTCCAAAGAGTACAGTATGGAAAGGGGAGAGAAGGAGTAACTTTCCAGTAGAGAAACCTGACTAACACTACCTTAGCCAGGTGATCAAGGCCAGCATCAACCATAGTAAGGCATGTGGTTAGCAGGTACCCTGGATATGATGAGATGAGAGGAGTGCTTTGCCTCTGGGGTCTTACTCCCGCTAACCAATAGCCCTACTCTTTTTTTTATTATTATTAACTTTTTTTTTAGAGACAGGGTCTTGCTGTGTCACCGAGGCTAAAGTGCAGTGGCACCATAATAGCCCACTGTAGCCTGGAACTCCTGGGCTCAAGTGATTCTCCTGCCTCAGCCTCCCAAAGTGCTGTGATTACAGGCACCAACCACCACACCCAGCTATTTATTTTAATTTTTAAAAAGTTTCATTTTATAATTTTATGGATGCATAATAGTGTACGTATTTATAGGGCACATTTGATGCTCTGATTACAAGTGCGCAATGTGTGATGATCAAATCAGGGTAATTGAGATACTCATCACCTCAAGCATTTATCATTTCTTTAATAGCCCTAGTCTTATCATGAGAAAAAAAAATTAGACAAATTCTAATCCTACAGTATACCTGCCCAGGACTCCTCAAAACCATCAAGGTCATCAAAAACAAGGACAGTCTTAGAAATTGTCACAGCCACAAGAAGTCTGAGGACATGTGAGGACTCAGGTGCAATGTGGGGTCCTGGGTGGGATTCTGGAACAGAAAAGGACATTAGGTAAAAACTAAGGAAGCCCAAATGAGCTATTGTATTAGTCTGTTTTCATGCTGCTGAGAAGAGAGAAGGGAAGGGAAGGAAGGGAAGGGAAGGGAGGGGAGGGGAGGGGAGAGGAGGAGAGGGGAAGGAAGGGAAAGGAAGGGGAGGGGAGGGAGGAGGGGAAGGGAGGGGAGGGGGGAGTGGAGGGGGAATGGGGTGAGAGGAGGGGAGGGGAGGGGAGGTTCAGACAGTAAGTGGTAGAACTAGGATTTGAACACGCAGCCACTCAGGCACCAGGGCTGCTGCTCTATACCACCACACCACATACCTCCCTTGCAGGAAGCTCAGGATCTTTGGCTTCCTCAGAGCTCCAAACAAACCCCGATGCTTTCTTCCCATCTTCCTTCCATACCACCCAGCCAGGACAAGCCCTGGGAGATGGTTCTGGCTTAGTTAGAAGAGCTCTGACTGCAGGATGCCCTGGTGGCCTCCCGAGGTCCCTGACTGTCTCCTCTCTCTCCTGCCACGCTTGCAGGCTAAACGGGAGCTATGAAGCTCTGAAGGGAGGCAGCACCATCGAGGCCATGGAGGACTTCACCGGGGGTGTGGCAGAGACCTTCCAAACTAAAGAGGCCCCAGAGAACTTCTATGAGATTCTAGAGAAGGCTTTGAAGAGGGGCTCCCTGCTGGGCTGCTCCATTGACGTAAGTGGCTCATGGGTTCCCATTCCAGGCACGATGCTGGGGCTGCAGTCTGCACCAGGTACCCTGGCCACACCTGAGGAGGGTCTAACTGTTGGGGGGCAGTGTTTTTCCCTACTAATTAAAACACAGGTTTTAACCAGGCCTGGTGGTATGTCTCTGGAGTCTGAGGCAGGAGGATCCCTTGAGCCCAGGAGTTCGAGGCTGCAGTGAACTATGATCGTGTCACTGCTCTCCAGCCTGGGTGACAGAGCAAGACCCTGTCTCTAATAAATAAATAGCAAATAAAACACAGGTTTCTATTTAATGGCTGTCAAGTGACCGAGGTAAGATGTTCTTGCTGTGTCAGATTGAACGATCTTGAGGCCCACACAGGCGCATTGTCACCTCCTTCCCCCTGTTTCTTAGCTGCCTCTGTCCTCCAGCCCCGCCCTGAGACTGGGACCCCCGGGCCTGTACCCTTCACAGCTCTCTCCCTGATTGTGCAAACAGCCACACTTGTCCACACACAAACATCAAGGTCAGCTGGTTTGATTTTACTGAAATGAGATCTTTCTACCAGTTTTCTGAAATTTGGGTTTTTTTCATTTTATATACTATGAAAAAAATAGCAGATAGAAGTCTAACGGTATTTTTTTAAAATTTCTTTATGCAAACAAACACACACACACGTATAATTTTACTTCATCTTTTAAAAAATATTTTTGTTGTTTTTTTTTATGGACCGCTATGACACTAGGCAATTTTTTTAATCGATTCCAGTTTTCTGTTTCCTCTTAGATTTCTATTTCCTCTTAGCCTTGGGGTCTGTTTTTGTAATGAATTAGCCAGTTCCTCTGAACTTTCAGGCTTGTGATGCAGAGCTGTGCGTCCTATTGTTCTTTTCCTTTTTTTTTTTTTTTGAGACGGAGTCTTGCTCTGTCGCCAGGCTGGAGTGCAGTGGCACAATCTCAGCTCACTGCAACCTCCGTTTCCCAGATTCAAGCGATTCCTCTGCCTCAGCCTCCCAAGTAGTTGGGACTACAAGTGCCTGCCACCACACTTGGCTAATTTTTTGTATTTTAGTAGAAACGGGATTTCACCATGTTGGCTAGGATGATCTCGATCTCCTGACCTCTTGATCCACCCACTTTGGCCTCCCAAAGTGCTGGGATTACAGGCGTGAGCCACCGTACCCGGCCTGCATCCTATTGTTACATACTTCTTTTCATCTCTGGGATGTATGTGATTGTGTCTTCACTCTCATGTTATACTACATGAAGGTGATAAGTTGTTCTGTTTGGGAAAAAAATAGGGAACTCTTCAGTGGAGTCCACACTGGGAATGGGCGCCTCCCCATCCTGGGGAGAGACTGGAACTTACCATATGTCACTGCTAGACATCCTGGGGGAGTCCTGGGCATAGCCCACGCCCATGGCCTTCACCTGGGGCAGCAGGAGGGACTGGAGGTTGTGACTGGGCCAGCCATGTAGCTGGGTCTGATCCAGTAGGGGAGGCTTGACTTAGACAGTGGGTGTGACTCTGCTTTTTCCACGTTTTAGACCAGAAATGCTGCAGAATCTGAGGCCCGGACACCATTTGGTCTTATTAAGGGTCACGCCTACACTGTAACGGGAACTGACCAGGTAGGCGACTTGAACTCCAACCGCAGGATGTGGGGAGATGTGTAACAATGCTGGTCCCTTAGGCATTTATTTAGTGCATTGCAGTTTAAATGTCTGCCGTTCAGACATTTCAGAGACTATGTCACCTGAATAGGCAGGCTGGGATTCGAAATGGCAAACCAGGAAAGAGAGAAACATGTGATTCCACCGCAGCACAAAACTCATTTAGCAGGTGTAAGTGCCTGGTCTTTGTTTTTAATTTCCTTTCTTTCCCAATTTACATCAGTCCTATGTTAGGATTGTCCAGAGAAATAGAATTACTAGGGAACCAAATATATATACACACACACTTACACACACACACACACACACACACACACACACACACCACAGTTGACCCTTGAACAACACAGGTTTGAATTTATATGGGAATTTTCTTCCATCTCTGCCATCCCCAAGACAGCAAGACCAACTTCTCCTCCTCCTCCTCCTTCTCAGCCTACTCAACATGAAGATAAGGATGAAGACCTTTATGACAATCCACTTCCACTCAATCAGTCATAAATATACCTTCTCTTCCCTATGATTTTCTTGATGATATTTCTTTTCTCTGGCTTATTTATTGTAAGAATACAGTGTATAATATAAATAACTATAAAATATGCATTAATTGGCTCTTTATGTTATTGATAAGACTTCTGGTCAATGGTAGGTTATTCAGAGTTAAGTTTTAGGGAAGTCAAAAGTAATACAAGAGTTTTGACAATGCAGGAGGGTTGGCACCCCAACCCCCACATTGTCCCAGGATCGGCTATAAAAAGATTTATTGTAAGGCATTGGCTCATGCAATTGTGAAGAGTGGGAAATCCCATGATCTGCTCTCTGCAAGGTAGACACCCAAAAAGCCCGTGGTATAGTTCTGGTCTGAGTCTGGAGGGAAGGCCCAGCAACCAGGAACACCAATGGTAAAAGTCCCAGTCTGAGGGCAGGAGAGACTGATGTCCCAGCTCAGGCACCCAGGCAGAGAGAGTGAATTCCTCCTTCTCTGCCTTTTTTGTTCTAGTCAGTTCTTCACAGATGAGATGAGCCCACCCACACTGGGCAAGGCAATCTGCTTCACTCAATCCACTTAAATCTCATGTCACCCAGGAACACCCTTGCAGACACAACCAGAATAACCTTGAAGCAAATATCTGGGCACCCCATGGCCCAGTCAAATTGACGCATGAAATTAATCACCACGAGTCCCATTCTCTGTAGCTGTAGCCCAGGGTGAAACTGATCCCTGGAGACACCCAGACTTCACACAGCACCACCTTGACTTCAAGGGAGTCGTTGGTTACGAGGAGATATCCTTGAGGGACACGAGGGGAAGAGAAAGAAAGAGAATCAGATAAAAGAGGAAGGCAAGAAGCCAAAGGTATCACTCTCCCAGACTCGAGCTCAGCAAAGCCCAGAAGTCTACCTTGCCCAGTCCATGCCTCCCCTGGACCAGTCTCCAGCCCAGTACTTAGAAGGCACAGGTGCGCCTGGTCTTCTGTGGCTACCCACATTTTGAATGACATCCTCTGAATGTGTGGGGAGTCAAGAACACAGAAGGAAGGCCCTGCCCTTCCTTCTCACTAGAGCCAAGGTGTGAGAAGCAGGTAGGCTCTTTGAGATGCTTTAGAATGTCAGCTATTTGTGTTGGTTCCTTTGTCCTCCTTCCCCATCTGTAGATGCCTTGCAGATCACTCACTCAAGAGGGCATGTGATTTTCGAGGTTAGATCTTCTTCGTATTCCACCTAACAACAGAAACCTCCCATCATCTTTGTTTGCTTGATTTTGCATTTTCTCCCCCTACAAGGAACTCACCAGCCCTGAACATTTCAAATTAAATAAGCCTTTTACATGGTGAGCCACAAGCCACATCTTGAACTCTGAAGAGCTGATGTTATTTGAATTTTTACACGTCCAAAATACTATTTATGCCAAATGCATGAGGATAAAACGTTCTGACTGCTACCGTTTCTGGTTAGTCGATAACTAGAAGTCTTTCACTTTCACTCTCTCACCTTCAAAACCCTTCTCAAATGTATTGGCCCTTGTCCCTGATTCTGGGCAGAGAGCATGAGGGCACACTGGCTCAAGGGCAATCGAGGTGAACAGCAGGAATCCTCATAGACACCTGAAACAAGGAGACTATTGGGCTTAGAAGACATAAATGCTGTTTTTATTTATTGTTGTGTTTCAATTCCCAGAACATGCTTATTTTCTTATCATTCATCTGTGCATAGGATGCTAGGATGAAGAAAGTTCAGTAATAGTTCCAGGAGCACCTTTGAGGACTAGTCTTTACCATTCACTGGGATAGATGCTGAAGACGCCTAAGACTTGGCTCTTGCCTCTAGGGAGATCCCAGTCTAGAGAGAAACTCATCCATTTGTAGATTCATGTGGACTCATTTCATGTTAATTACAATTCTACTTTACTTCCCAGATGTGGCATAAGCATTTTGGTGCTTAATATAGTATCATTGGCAATACTAGCAATTAATCAATAGGAATTAGAAGATTCCAAGGGCTGGCTAAGAACTGGTGAACTTTTACATACCTTCAGCAGCGTTTTAGCCAAGAGGCTTTCCACAAAACTGGTCCTGGATGGAGATGGTCCCCTCTGGAGCACATGGATGAATGTGGCCAAACCTCCACCATATTTATCATTTCACACTTCCCTCATACTTTTCCCTTCTAGGTAAACTTCCGAGGCCAGAAAATCGAACTCATCCGAGTGCGGAACCCTTGGGGCCAGGTTGAGTGGAATGGGTCATGGAGTGACAGGTTAGTCACCCTATCCCGCCAGAGAGGCGGGTTCCCAGGGCATGTGGGGCCAGAGCTGGCTTATGAAGACATGTGAAGGAGTGGCCTGTCTACGGTCCCCCTGGGCTCTGCCTCAGGATTCTGGGGTGGCCTTTCTTCTTCCCCTTTCAGTCCTCAAGCCGAACTTGCATCACACTTGTTTCTCAAGAAAGGCTTCTACAACAGCACTCTAACTTTCACAAATTGTATTTATGTCAATACGTAAATGTGTGGACATAAATACCAATGATGTGGTGAAAAGCTTTATCTGCAGTTGTGAGTAGCTCCAGTAAGCTGTGTGTGTGTGTGTGTGTGTGTGTGTGTGTGTGTGTGTGTGTGTGTATTTGGAGTGTGTGTGTGTATTTGGAGTGTGGGAATCCTTGGAATATTACCTAGCACGTAACTGTAGGATTCTCTCTGATGGTCACTGACTGTGGTGGAGGCCCGATGGCCCAGCAGAGAAATAGAAGAAGTGGGGCTGAGCATGGTGGCTCAGGTCTATAATCCCAACACGTCAGGAAGCCAAGGCGGGAGGATCACTTGAGCATGAGAGGTCCAGGCTGCAGTGAGCCATGACTGCACAACTGCATTCCAGCCTAGGCAACACAGAAAGACCCTATGTCTTAAAAAATAATAATAAAATAAATAAAGGAAGTGGAATTGAAATTTCACCTATTACAGAGCTGTTAACCAGAGTTTCGGCCCCTAGTTATAAAGAAAGGTCTGGATTTTCTGTATGTGTCCCCACAGCTCCCCCAGCTCTAGTCCCTTGGGAAGCGGCCCAGGTGCCTGGGAACCAGCGATGTCTGTGTAGGTGCGTGGCAGGGCCCGCCTGAAGCTCTTGCCCCTCCTCTGCCTCTGGGGCTCCTGAAGGCCTTTCCTGCCACACCCAAGGCCCTTGAGCTTCTGGGGAACTCTGAAGCTCGTCTGGAACTTGGTTAAAACTGAGCCAGTGTTGTTTGCCCTCAGTCCAGACAAAGCTACCAGGTCACCACACATGGTGCAGCCGCTGCCGTGTTAGCCAAACCCCGACGTGAGGGCGGCACACACAGGCATGTGCTTTCCAGGCTGCCATCGTCCCCTGGAGGCTCTTGTCCCACCGTCCTTGGCTCTGGCCTTGGCTGCTGCCTTCTGAGAACCAAGAAGCACTGGCAGAGATGAGCTGAGACAGGCTGAGGAGGGAAGAGATTGGCCTCCCTCTCCTGGCAGAAATGGAAAGCGCAGAGAAATACTGAAAACAAAACTAGTGAGACTGCATCATGCTGGAAGATGTGTGGCGCCCCTCAATTTAGGAGTCTACAAAGGGAAAATGGGCCATGGTCTCCCCTTTTCTGGGACTCACAGAGGTAAAAACAAAGAAAGCAGCTGGACGTGGTGGCTCACGCCTGTAATCCCAGCACTTTGGGAGGCTGAGGCAGGTGGATCCCCTGAGGTTGGGAGTTCGAAACCAACCTGACCAAAATGGAGAAACCCCGACCATGAGTAGGGTTGAAGGCACTGTGTGGCCAGCCTGTCAGGCTGATTATCTGGGTTTGAGCCACTTAGAGGATAATGGCTCCAAAAGCACATAACGGCTGCTAATTCCACCCTTCTGACCCTGGCCCATGTGCCTAGAGAGAGGGTCCTGCTGATCCTCCCCTCTGATCTCCTGAGCACTCACTCCCCTGAGGCTGAGTGGAGATCACAGGGTGAGGGGGAGCTGCCACATCGGCTGTAGCACCACTAGAGTGGTGATATACTTTGAACTATTTGGAAGTGGCTGTGGGGGTCACAGAAAATGCAATGAACTTGGAGTCATAATGCTGAGTTTGGAGGGTGATGGGCAGTCACTTCCGCCCCTGCTCTTCACTGAGCGCATGTCCATGGACCCCCCTGAGCCCTCTTGTCTGCACGACGGGCACGCCTAGCTCACAGAACCCCACCTGACTTGCTAGTGAGGTCAAATGCAGAAGGTGCCTGGCACAGACAATAGCAAGCATAGGCATTATCACTTTTCCGAGTGTCAGCTTACCCACTAAGAGGAGAGCCCAAGTGCTGCTCCAGGTCACATGGGATTTGGAGGCCAGGCACGAACGTCCATGGGCTTGTGGCTTCCAGCTGGGCCCTTGCTATCCCTGCTGGCATGCAACACCTTGTGACCGTCCCATGATAATCTTCCATGTCGGCGGTTCAAATCATCCTCAGAGGCATTTTATCCATCAGCAGCGCTTGGAGACGTACTTTCTGACCAGCCCTCTTATCTGGGGGCCAGGGGCTCAGCAGCCGCTGCATCCCTGGGTGCATTTCTGAGACCCAGTGAGTAGTCACTGAGCAGGACTTATTTCCTCCAACACCGCACGCTGTGGGCTCCGCATCAAGGCCATTATGACTCTTCATGACCTCTGCCTGAACACCGATTTGTTTATTCCTAGTTCTCCGGAGTGGCGTTCTGTTGGTCCAGCTGAGCAGAAGCGTCTGTGTCACACTGCTCTGGATGATGGAGAATTCTGGTACAGTGCTTGTTCCTGTGTTCACTGCAGATACGAGCAAGCCCCATGGCCCTGGGGTGTAAGGAGCACCACGTTTCTCTCTCTCTCTCCCCCCCAACCCCCCCACTTTTTCTTTCTTGTTGCCCAGGCTGGAGTGCCATGGTGTGATCTCAGCTCACTGCAACCTCCGCCTCCTGGGTTCAAGTGATACTCCTGCCTCAGCCTCCCAAGTAGCTGAGATTACAGGCATGCACCACCACACTCAGCTCATTTTGTATTTTTAGTAGAGAGTGGGTTTCACCATGTTGGCCAGGCTAGTCTCAAACTCCTGACCTCAGGGGATCCACCTGCCTTCGCCTCCCAAAGTGCTGGAATTGCAGGTGTGAGCCACCGCACCTGGCCTTCTCTCTCCCTTTCTGGCAAATCAGATTTATCTGTCTCAGACCTCTCATATATACCCAGACTAGAAAGAAATTTAATCTCCTTCCTGTCTTGGTGGGGGCTCACCTCAGCTCTCAGCTTGCTGAAGAGTCTTCAGGGGTTTCCTGCAATCCAGTGGAGGAAGACTCTCTGGTGTCCAGCCTCACACCCCTCCTTGGAGCTCTGTTATCCAAGTTTACACAGTGAATTTGAAGACAGGCAACCATGTGGCTCACAGGGTCCATCCCCTCCACGCCCACCTTGGTGAGAAGGACCTTTGAAGGCAGCTGCCCTGAGGACACCTAAAGATACAGACCTAAGTGGGAAGGAAACATTTCTACTGTGGACTTTCCCTTGGCCTGAATCTCTTTGTTTAATTGGAAATGTATACTGAGCCTTCATCGTTAGAATCTTTTACAGTCTTTTCTTCCTGTTTGGGATCTAGAAATTGGTCCTTCTAACCCTGCAAGACCCAATTTCTGGGTTCTGGCTCTGTTCCCTTCCATGTGCTCCAAGTGGTCAATTCTTGCCTAAGCTCATCTCTTTCTTGTAACAGCTTTTAAAACACAACAACCCAAACCATGAATATTCCAGCTTTTTCCATTCTTTTCCCATAGAGCACAGCCTCAGTGGTAACTTGTTCCACCTTCTGTATTTTGACAGTTGTCTTAGTCTATTTTGGCGGCTGTAACAAAAGACCATAGACTGGGTGGCTTACAAAGAACAAAAACTTATTTCTCACAGTTCTAGATACCAGGAAGTCCAAGGTCACGCCCCAGGCATTTTTGATTTGTAGATGGATCCTTCTCCCTGTGTCCTCACATGGTAGAAAGAGGGCAAGGCAGCTCTCTGGAGCCTCTTTTATAAGGGCACTAACCCCATTCATGAGGGCTGCACCCTCACAACCTAGTCATCTCCCAAAGGCCCCACCTCTTAACACTATTACTTTGAGGGTTAGTATTCAACATATGAATTTAGGGGAAGCCACAAACATTCAGTCCATGAAAACATGCAGCAGATTTACCCAATGTTTTACCACGGCACAACATAGATATCCATTTTCCAGCTCTGGTAGCTCCATGTTCCCTCCCGCCCAAGTGCTAACATATTTTAGAACTTTGTTACGGCGGTTCTGCAATTCAAGTCACTGATAGCTCAAGGTAACACTAGCTGCAGTAGTGAATAGGCTCCAAATGTATAAAGCTCAAACACAGCAGAGTTCTTTTCTCCCTCATTGTGACAGTCCAGGCAGGATGTTCACGTTCTGTGCGTGGCACTGTTCACACAGCGATTCAGAGACCTAAACGTCTTCTGTTGCGTGGCACTGCCATCTTCTAGGGTCATATGGTCACCTGCACACAGCCAGAAGTAGAGAAGAATTTAATGACAAATTGAAGAAGACACTCCCGCTTTCTAAAAACCTTGACTCAGAAGTAAACACATCACTGCTCACATCCCACCTCCAAGTGGAAGGATGGGGTGCAGTCCTGTGCTGGTGAATGCCAGACATCTCTGCCTCAGCAACCAAGAGGGTTTAAGTTCCCCAGACTTGTGGAAAACATGCAGGTTGTCTTGAGAGATTCCCAAGCTGTCACATTAGCCATTACAGATGAACTTTGAATTTTGAAGTACAGGGGCTTTGAGTTAGGGAGTCACAAGAGAGGAGCAAAAGCTGCAGGAGGAGAGCTGAGGTCTGGAACGAGCATCACCATGTGAATTGCTGTGCAGGAGTAGGAGGTAGACTAAGCCAGCATTTGAGAGGCTGCCTGAGGTCAGGCTGGTGGAAGGAAGGTCTGGTGCAGAAGGTGCCCTCCTGGTGTTCCAAGCACCTCTCTGCCTCAGGGCCTTGCTGCCCATCTGCCTAGACTCCCAAAAGAGCTGCTTTGCCCAGTCCCTGGAGGTACAGGTCTCCACTCAGCGGTGCCCATCAGTAAGGCTTTCGTTTACCCCGTTTAAAATAGCATCCCGCCCCTACGCGCCCATCCTTCAGCCCGATTTGATTTTTCTCTATAGCACTTAGCATCTACAATCAATCTATATTTTTACCCTGGTTTTTACCTTTTTAAACTTTCTTTTACTTTAAAAAATTTTTCCATCTCCCCACACCTTGCAGCTCCCCCACTCCTTGCGGACAGGAGCTCGATGATTTGTGGATGAGTAATGAATGATGCCCTCATCATCGCCCTCCTGTGCATCATGTCTCTCCACTTTGTTGCAGGATGGCATTTAAGGACTTCAAGGCCCACTTTGACAAAGTGGAGATCTGCAACCTTACTCCTGATGCCCTGGAGGAAGATGCGATTCACAAATGGGAGGTGACAGTCCATCAGGGAAGCTGGGTTCGTGGCTCCACAGCTGGGGGCTGCCGCAATTTCCTGGGTAGGTAGGCTGCCTGTCACTCTCTCTGCCACTCCCAAATGTCCGCTGCAACCCAGAGACACCGAAGGATAAGGGGCGGGTCCTCAGAGAAAGCCTGAAACACAGACAATAAGATTTCAAAAGTGACTGGGAAAAGAAGGCTGCACAGATTTCGTTGGATAAGAATTGTTTTAGGGTAACTGCTTCGTTTTACCACTTAGGTCATTTTCCATTACAAGTAATAGAAAGCATGACTTATGCCAGTTTAGCAATAGAAAGGATTATGTCACATAAATGAAGAGCTCAGAGGGAAGGTAGGGTGGGCTTCAGATACAGCTCTGTCAGGGCTCTGGTTGCATTTGCTTGTAATTCACTGCTCTGTCCTCTTTTCTGTGTTGACTTTTCTCTGTCTGGCTTTCTTTATAATCACAGAAGGGCTGGCAGCAGTATCCAGGGCTTCCTGAACCCTCATTCACATGAACAGCAAGAGCTTCTAGGGGATATCAAACGAAAGTCCTCAACTTCCCTCTTATTGGAAATTCCTTGAACCAGTATTGCCCAGTGAATGCTATACATTGGTTGGCTTTGTGGCAAGAGGGACTGGCGTAGACCAACAAGAATTCATGCTGGAGCAGTGATCGGGGTCAATCCTACTCAAACTGCCCACCAGCAAGTAGATGCTAGCGGGACAACCAGAAGTCCACTACACTCTCCTTTGAAATACGGAGCGGAAAAATAAAAACGATGGAACAAACTTTAGCAGAGTAGACCCAGAATGTCCTTAAAAAGCTGCATGGGAAATGGTTGAATGAAAGACAGGATACTTTGCATTCTTGTTGGGGACTATCAAAAGTAGACTAGGAGGGTTTATTAGAACAGAGAGAGAAGATGTTACTTTCAAATGTTTCGTAGGATATATAGTGAGGGTGGATGGGGTGGGTGTGTGTGTGCGTGTGTGTGTGTGTGTGTGTGTGTTTTCTTTGTGGGGTTCTTTTAAGAAAGGGAAGATAATCTACCTCTCCCAAATGACAGATACCTTTTGGACCAATCCACAAATAAAATTGTCTCTGACTGAGAAAGACGAGGGGCAGGAGCAGTGTAGTTTCCTTGTAGCCCTGATGCAGAAAGATAGAAGGAAACTCAAGAGATTTGGTGCCAACATGCTGACAATCGGCTATGCCATTTATCAGGTAGGTGGGAGCCACACTGCATTTCAGAGTTCCCCATCTGAGTTCTAGATTCGCAGCTCCTCCTTGGTCTCATGCCTGAGACTCAACCAGGAATCCATGAACTCTGTCCGAAAAGCCAAGAGGAACGTCCCTAGGAAACCCGTCCCTTACTTGCCCATTGCAGTGCCCTGACAAAGACGAACACCTCAACAAAGACTTCTTCAGATACCACGCTTCTCAGGCCAGAAGCAAGACATTCATCAACCTGAGGGAAGTCTCCGACCGGTTCAAGCTGCCCCCTGGGGATTACATCCTGATTCCCAGCACTTTTGAGCCCCACCAGGAAGCTGATTTCTGTCTGAGAATCTTTTCAGAGAAGAAAGCCATTACCAGGTGAGTCAGAGGAACAGCTTCCAGAATCCCACTTTTTTTATATATATATACTTTAAGTTCTAGAGTACATGTGCAGATCTTGCAGGATTGTTACATAGGTTTGCTGCCTCCATCCCCATGTTACCTACATTAGGTAATGTTATCATTCCCCCACCTCCCCACCGCCTGCTATTGCTCCCCTAGCCCCCCACAACAGACCCCAGTGTGTGATGTTCTCCTCCCCGTGTCCATGTGTTCTCATTGTTCAACACCTACTTATGAGTGAAAACGTGGTGTTTGGTTTTCTGTTCTTGTGTCAGTTTGCTGAGAATGACGGTTTCCAGCTTCATCCATGTCCCTGCAAAGGACATGAACTCATTCTTTTTTATGGCTGCATAGTATTCCATGGTGTACATGTGCCACATTTTGTTTATCCAGTCTATCTTTGATGGGCATTTGGGTTGGTTCCAAGTCTTTGCTATTGTACCACAATAAACATAGGTGTGCATGTGTCCTTATAACAGAATGATTTATAATCCTTTGGGTATATACCTAGTAATGGGATTGCTGGGTCAAATGGTATTTCTGGTTCTAGATCCTTGAGGAAGCACCACACTGTCTTCCACAATGGTTGAACAAATTTACACTCCCATCAACAGCATAGGAAAAGCTGAAGTCAAATTGTTTCTATTTGCAGATGACATGACTGTATATTTAGAAGACCCCATCATCTCAGCCCAAAATCTCCTTAAGCTGATAAGCAACTTCAGCAGTCTCAGGATACAAAATCATTGTGCAGAAAACACAAGTATTCCTATACACCAATAACAGACAAACAGAAAGCCAAATCATGAGTGAACTCCCATTCAGAATCCCACTTCTTTTAGTGATTTATTCACACAGATGTCACCCGAGAAATACTAGAGCCAAGGCTACATTCTTCCCTTTTCCATTATGTACCTGAGAACCAAGGCAGGACAGTTTCTTTTCTTTCTTTCTTTCCTTCCTTCCTTCCCTCCTTCCTTCCTTCCTTCCTTCCTTCCTTGCTTCCTTCCTTCCTTCCTTCCCTCCTTCCTTTCTTCCTTCTTTCTTTCCTTCTTTCTTTCCTTCTTTCTTTCCTTTCTTTCTTTCCTTTCTTTCCTTTCTTTCCTTCTTTCCTTCTTTCCTTCTTTCTTTCTTTCTTTCTTTCTTTCTTTCTTTCTTTCTTTCTTTCTTTCTTTCTTCTTTCTTTCTTTCTTTCTTTCTTTCTCTCTCTCTCTTTTTTTTTT
>NW_016107357.1:11836272-11900807 GCF_001604975.1 Cebus imitator
TTTTTGTATTTTTAGTAGAGATGGGGTTTCACCATGTTGGCCAGGCTGATCTTGAACTCCTGACCTCAGGTGATCCACTCGCCTTTGCCTCCCAAAGTGCTGGAATTACAGGCGTGAGCCACTGAGCCCAGCCCTAAAGTCTTTAAGTTTAAACACTCCACCAGAGACTTTTTTTCCAGGCTTCTCGCAGATACTAGTACATGGTGACAATGAATATCCTACTATCTGTTCATACAAAAGTACCCGATATGAGATCCATGTAGATTGGCATCTCTAATGGGTGGCAAGAACAAGAGACAGAAACCCAGGTTACGCCAATGCCATGCCTCTTGTTCTCTCCCCATTAGTGGGGTGAGCTCAGAGTTACTGGCATGTGTAAGGTAACTTGTTCACGGCAAAACAAACGCCATACTCAAGCTTACTCTGAACAAGATACTTGAATCTGCTATGATATTGAGCATAAGAATCAGCTCTGTAGCTTGGTAACAGAAATTCACACTGAGCTCTCCTTGCATTGGCTTAGCTCTCAGACAGGGTCCTGATCAAACAAACAAGAGTTCTGAAAGGGCTGTGTCATGTATGCCCAGGGCATGGGGAGGAAAGGGAGGACTACCCTCATTCGATGTTAATGCTTATTTATTTGTATTCCCTTTGACTTTGTATCAGTTTTTCTTTGACTGTATTCTTCCAAATGTTTTTAGCATCATCAAAAGCTGAAGCCTGCTCCTCCTCTTAATATGACTATTATCCAAATACTACAAACTCCCCTAAATATGTGAATAGCAAAATAAACATGATTGCATATTTTTTTCTCTTTTTTCCTAAGATAAGCACACAGATACCCATCCCTCCCCAAACCTGCCAGTGGAATCAGGAATATACATCTGTGAGGAGAGGCAGGAGTTAGGGATGCAGCTTCAAAAGGTGGTCTTTAGGCTGGGCATGGTGGCTCATGCCTGTAATCCTAGCACTTTGGGAGGCCACAGCAGGAGGATCGCCTGAGGTCAGGAGTTTGAAACCAGCTTGGCCAACATGGAGAAACCCCATCTCTACTAAAAATACAAAGATTATCCAGATGTGGTGGCATGTGCCTGTAATCCCAGCTACTTAGGAGGCTGAGGCAGGAGAATCACTTGAACCCAGGAGGCGGAGGTTGCAGTGAGCCAAGATCTATGTCATTGCACTCCAGCCTGGCCACAAAGTGAGACTCTGTATAGAAAAAAAATTGTCTTTTTGGTTCTGTAATCTTTTAAAATGCACCCCCTCCCCAATGTTTACCACCCAATAGGCTGAATGGTCTCCAACAGATATGTGTCTCCTTTGAAGATGAAGAGTTCATGGAGAGTGAATGTGTAATGAAACTGCTCTGTTTATGGGAGGTGCTACTATTCTACAAAACACTTTATCAGTTGCCCTTGCTAAAGTGCATCAAAGAAGTAGGGAATCACTGCTGGCTTAACGTCTTTTAGTTCCATAAATCCAGAATGCCCAAGTTCTTGGTGATGGCTGATAGAGTTTGAGTATGTCCTCACCAAATCTGAAGTTGAATCGTAATCCCCAAAGAGGGGCCTGGTGGGAGATGTTTGGGTCATGGGTACAGATCCCTCATGGCTTGGTGCTATCCTCATGATCGTGAGTGAATTCTTTGGAGATCTGCGAATAGTATGTGGCACGACCCCTACGCCTGCTCTCCTGCTTTTGCCATGTGATATGACTGTTCGCCCTTCTCCCTTCTGCCATGATTACAAGCCTCCTAGACCTCCCTAGAAGTCAAGGAGCCAGGTCAACTTCTAGGGCATAGTACCATGCTTCCTTGTAAAGCCTGCAGAATTGTGAGCCAACCGAACCTCTTTTCTTTATAAGTTACCCAGTCTTAGGTATTTCTTTATAGCAGTACAAGAACAGCCTAATATAGAAAATTGGTACAGAGGAGTGAGGCACCATTAGAAGGATACCTGAAAATGTGGAAGTGACTTTGGAAGTAGATAACTTTGGAAGAGTTCCAGGGCCTCAGAAGAAGAGAGGAAGATGAAGAAAAGTTTGGAAGGCTGGTTTTTTAGAGGCTGGTTAGATAGCTATGACCAAAATGTTGACAGTGATATGAACAGCGAAGTTCAGGCTGCTGAGGTCTCAGATGGAAATGAGGAACTTATTGGGAACTGAAGTAAAGGTCATGTGTGTTATGCCTTAGCAAAGAACTTGGCTGAATTGTGTCCACACCCTAGGGATCTGTGGAAGTTTGAATCTCATAGTGATTATTTAAGGTATCTGGAAGAAGAAATTTCTAAGCAGCAAAACATTCAGGATGTGGCCTGGTTGCCTGTAACAACCTATACTCAGATGTGGGAGCAAAGATTTAAAGTTGAAACATATATATTTAAAAGGGAAGTGGAGCATAAAAGTTTGGAAAATTTGCAGCCTGGCTATATAGCAGAGAAAGAAAAAGCTTTTTCGAGAGAGGAATTCAAGCAGGCTGTGGAGCAACCACTTGCTAGAGATATTTACTTAATTAAAAAGAAGCCAAGTGCTAATATCCAAGACAATGGGGAAAAGGCCTCAAAGGCATTTCAGGGACCTTTGCAGCAACAGCCCAGCCCATCTCAGGCCAAGAGGCCTAAGAGGAAAAAATGGTTTCATGGGCCAGGCCTAGGGCCCCACTTTCCTGCTCAGACTCAGGATACTGTTATCTGCACCCCAGCTGCTCCAGCTCCAGTCTCTGCTCAAAGGCACCGGATACAGTTTGGGCAGCTGCTTCAGAGGATGCAAGGGTGCAAGCCATAAGCCTTAGCAGCTTCATATGGTGTTAAGCCTGCAGGCACACAGAATGCAAGAGTGAATGAGGCTTGGCAGCCTCCACCTAGATTTCAGAGGATGTACGGAAAAGCCTGGGTGCCTAGGGAAAAGCAGGGACAGGGCTCTCACAGAGAACTTCTACTAGGGAAATTCAGAGGGGGAAATGTGAGGTTTGAGATCTTGCACAGAGTCCCCACTGGGGGTACTGCCTAGCAGAACTGTGGGAAGGGGGCCGTCATCCTCTAGACCCAAGAATGGTAGATCCACTGGCAGCTTGCACCTTAAGCCTGGAAAAGTCACAGGCACTCAACAACCCATAACAGCAGCCAAAGTCACAGGGACAGAGCTTCCGAAGGCCTTCGGATCCCACCCCTTGTAGCAGTGTTCCTTGGATGTGAGACATGGAGTCAAAGGAGATCATTTTGGAGCTTTAAGATTTAATGACTGTACTGCTGGGTTTCAAACGTACATGGCACCTGTATCCCCTTTCTTTTGGCCTTTTGGAAGGGGAATGTTTACCCAATGCCTGTATTCCCATTGTATCTTGGAAGTATACAATGGAATTTGTATATCTTGGAACTTGATTTTGATTTGACAGGCTCATAGGTGATGGGACATATATTATCTCAGATGAGACTTTGGACTTTGGACTTTTGAGTTAATACTGGAATAAGTTAAGACTGGGGGATTATTGGGAAGGCATGATTATATTTTGCAATGTGAGAAGGACATGAGATTTGGGGGGCCACAGCAGAATAATATAGTTTGAATATATGTTCCCACCAAATCTGATGTTAAGTTGTAATCCCCCGTGTTGGAGGTGGGGCTTGATGGGAGGTGTTTGGGTCATGGGGACAGATCTCTCATGGCTTGGTGCTATCTTCACAATAGTAAGTTTGCATGAGATCTGGTTGTTTAAGGGTGTGTGGCAACCCCCCCCACCCCCGACCACTGGCTCTGCTCCTGCTTTTTCCATGTGATTTGCCTACTCTCCCTTCACCTCCCATGATGATTGTAAGTTTCCTGAGGCCTTCTTAGCAGCAGAGCAGATGGCAGCACTATACTTCCTGTACAGCTTGCAGAACTGTGAGCCAATTAAATCTCTTTTCTTTATAAATTACCCAGTCTCTGGTATTTGTTTACAGCCGTTAAAGAATGGCCTAACACAATGGCTGTCCCTCTTATTTGCATTCTGGGCAAGGTCTGACTGACTAAGCATGGCTAAGGGTAGGGGTGTCAATGCATGGGGTCTGCAAACCCTGTGAATTGCAAACACCACTGAGCAATAAGGGGTTCAATGGGACAGAACCTTCCTACAGCTCTGGGCTCCTCAGCTCTGCAGATCCCAATGAGAAGTTAATCTACGATTAAGGCAGCGTGCTTTTCTGCCCCCACAGGGATATGGATGGAAATGTAGACATTGACCTTCCTGAGGTGAGTCTTCTGATGTTGCTATGGGGTGGAGGATTCAGGTGATGGTTCTGGAAACCTTCCATCTAATCACAGCATTACGTAAAACTCAGCAGTTCAGGGAATGGTTATATGCGATCAAGTAAGCATCTGTGATTCTAACCTCCTGGAGACCAGGATGTATGTCTTCTAGTCCGCTCTTCCAGTCCCGACAGGACCTGGCATGGGAGAGAAGTGGGTGCTTGGTATAAAGTTCTGTTCTATGTCATCTTTCTCTGTGCTACTGTCAACTGAAATAACAAACACAGACACTCTCTAAAAGAAAAGGTATTTATCTGGGGGAAAAGCACTGCAATGGAATATGCATGCCATAGTAAACTATATGCATATTTGGGTGGGTAAAGCATTGACAAAGGTTTTTAAAGGCAAAAAATGAGAAGGATTACATACTTGTTTTGAAATAATTGTCCTTGGCTATAAAGATCAATAACAAAGGTGAGCCCAGTCTGATGTTGGACAGGCAGTTCCTGAGCGGAGGTAGAAGTATTTTTGTGTAAGGTTGCAAGGGCCTCTGTGAAAGGTTGTGGTTTTTGCAGCCTTTTGTGATATTTTTGTTATCAGGCAAATAAGCATGAGAACTTTCTGACCTTCCCAAGCTCTATTTGTCAGGGTTTTCTTTTTCCTTTTTTTTTTTTTTTGGGGGGTGGAGTGCAGTGGTGCCATCTTGGCTCACTGCAACTTCCGCCTTTAGGGTTCAAGCGATTCTCCTGCTTCAGCCTCCTGAGTAGCTGGAACTACAGTTGCCTGCCACCACACCCAGCTAATTTTTGTATTTTTAGTAGAGCCAGGGTTTCACCATGTTAGCCAGGTTGGTCTCGATCTCCTGACCTCATGATCTGCCTGCCTCGGTCTCCCAAAGTGCTGGGATTATGGGTGTGAGCCACCGCATCCAGCCTAATTGTATTTCAAGAAAAATAAATAAAAAGTAAACCAGAGAGGCAGGGAGATTTTTTTACTGTGGACTCAGGGTAGCATATTACGTCTCTCTTACATTGTGTATGTGTGGACGGGGAGACCTGGGGGTGATTTCACCCTTGTCCAAGTGCTGGAGGACACTCACAAGGCACTGAGAAACTATAGCTGGAACAGGCCGACACACCCAGCATCAGCAGAGATCGGGTTTTAGGAGGAAATTTGCTGCTCCGTGCTGGGGCACAGCTTATTAATGGTGCTAAAAACACAAAGAAACAAACAAAAAAAAACACCCAAAACATTTACTGAGCTCTTTCTATGTACCAAGCCCAGAGCTTAGTGCTAGAAACAGACTCTTGCCTTCAACGATTTTACCATCTATCAAAACAGATCAATGAAGCAAGTCATTCCAGTCCAAGGTACGAGGTAAGCTAGAAGTACAGCAAGTGTGAAAATCCAGTGGCCAGGAGCTGACTTAGGCAGGTGTCAGGGGCCTTTAGCCTCCTCATCTGTAAGATATCTAAACCTAGGGGGTGTCTAACGTAGTATATTAGGCACTGCGATAAACAGACAAGGCAGGGAGATTAGAGGACCACAGGATGGGGTGGAGAAGGGCTCCATAGGTGCAGCTGATGAAGTCCTTCTAGTCTCGCCTTCTAAGGGGCCTTTGTGAGGAAACGTTCCTCATGCTACAGGACGTAGCTTGCACACGCTGCATCGGGAGCGGACATGGGGCTGGCACACAGGGTCCTGGCTTCTTTCCTGCTATTTTTGTCATGTTTCTTTTTTGTGGATCATTTGGTGCAAGTTTCTTTGGCTGTGTTTTAGCCTCCGAAGCCAACTCCACCTGACCAGGAGACAGAGGAGGAGCAGCGGTTTCGAGCTCTGTTCGAACAGGTTGCTGGTGAGGTAGGACACGCCCCGCTTCCATTTCCCTGCTGGGCTGAGGGCCTGGGCCTGGCTTCCCAGCAAAAGGTTGCAGTCATGGGGTTGGTCAGCAACATCGAACTGAGGCATGATAGAGCTTGTTGCAAAGTAAGATCAGCACTGATCACTGAAGGTCAGAAGACTGCCTTGTTTACAACATCTCTTACTTACACTGTCTGCCACCATGGATGGGGCCAGTGAGCCCAGAGGAGCTCGGAATGGGCCCAGATGCTTTTTTGATTAGTTCTGTTTTGTTTGAGACAGGGTCTCACTCTGTTGCTCTGGCTGGAGTACAGTGGTATAAGCCTACCTCACTGCAGCCTCAAGCTCATGGGCTCAAGACATCCTATCGCCTCAGCTTCCTGAGAAGCCGGGACTACAGGCACTTGCCATCGTCCTTAGCTAATTTAAAAATTTGAAGACAGAGTCTCACTATGTTGCCCAGGCTGGTCTCAAGCTCCTAGGCTTGAGCAATCCTCCAGCCTCGGCCTCCCAAAGTGGTGGGATTACAGGCATGAGCCACCACGTCTAGCCCCAGGTGCTTTCTTTAGGAGGCTAGAGCAAGGCTTGAACAGGTGGCTCCTTTGAACTCTGCCTGAAAATCACTGCCATTAGAATTCTCTCTGCTGTAGTCAGAGGGGGTGCCTATTAAATTGCAACTTCCTGTCCTTGGTCCCCCACCCATCCCAGCCCTTTCCACTGCTCATCTTCCTTTTTGTGGATCCTGGATGGAGAGCCCCACACAGATCCAGGCTTCTCCTCCACCTGCCGGGGTTGGGGGAGAGAAGTCTTTCTAGAAACTGCCTCACTTGGAGCCATAAATAAGATGAGCTGATAAATTAATTCATGTCCAGGTGCTGATTACTCTGTCAGCTTCCTATGTTTCCCCAAACTGGGGCTCCTGAATTATGAAAGGGGTCACCTGGAGGGGTGATATCTAAATCTAGGGGGTGTCTAATGGTAGTATATTAGGCACTGCAATAAACAGGCAAGGCAGGGAGATAGGGGACCACAGGATGGGATGGAGAAAAGAGGGGCTCGTGTGACTTTGCTTAAAGTACAGCAGGAAGGTGGCCGAGTGCAGCCCTGGGCAGACAGAGCGTGGCGAGGGAGGAAGGCAGTGGTGACCGCCCTGCTCCAGTCGCTATCTGGAGCACACTGGGTCACACCCAGAATGACAGGCTCAGAGGAGTTGAAGAGGTTCATGCAGGAGGAATGGAAGTTTTCAGACAGAGCTCCAGAGTTTGGGAGGGAAGTGGGGAATGTTGCAGGAATTTCAATGAACCTTTATTAACAACCAGAAGAGTACCTCTAGAGTTCAGTCCTCCACTCACATCCTGCTTTTTTTCCAAGCAGTTGGATGACTTGGGCACATTGCTCCATTTCTCTTTCCTCCTCTTTCAGTGGGGGCCTGGCTGCAGCAGGGCTGTCTTACCAACACCAAACATCCCATACCCCTATTCCCCAGGCACAGAGGCTTCAGGATAGCCATTCTTAACATATCTGTATCTGCATGTATGTACATGTGTCTCATATGCGTAGACATATGTTAGAACATTTCATCACTTCAACAAGAAACGCTTTACCCATTATCAATGTTAACCCTGTACTCCATTTCCCCCAGTCCCAGGCTACCACTCATCTAGTTTCTTTCTCTATAGATTCAATTTACATATTCTGAATGTTTTATATTCAGAAGCACCCAGCAGCGTACCCCCGCACAGCTAGCGCAAAATCCTGACCAAAATGAGCTCAATATCAGTGATACTCAAACACACATGTGCATACCGTCACCTGGGCATCCTGGGAAAAAAACACAGATTCCTCATCAATAGATCAAGAGCAGCCTGGGCAACATAGGGAGAGCCCATCTCTGCAAAAATAATCAGCCTGGCATGGTGGGCATGCCTATAGTCCCAGCTACTTGGGAGGGTGAGGTTGGAGGATTGCTTGAGCCTCGGTAATAGAGGCTGCAGTGAGGTGTGGTCACACCGCTGTACTCCAATCTGGATGACAGAACGAGACCCTGTATCAAAAAAAAAAAAAAAAATAGGCCTGAGACTCTCCATTTCTAACCAGCTTCTGGGGTGAGGCCTGCCGAGATTTCCCAGAGTGTCTTAGATCCGTGATTCTGAAATTCACCCTTATTCTTAATTCTAAATAAGTCCCTAGGTCTTAAAAACAGGACCATATCCCCAGGTCATCTGACTTCAAAGGTCCCTGGGGTAAGCCCCAGATGCGGGACTGTTTTAAAGCTCTCCAGGCAGTTCTACTGTGCAGAGGAAGACTCAGGATGGTCTTCCCAAACTACTTCCAAAATAAGAAGCATCTGAGGAGCTTAGGACAATTCCAGGAGTGGTTCTGAGCCTCAGGGAATTTGGGCAACCACTGCCTTGCCCTGCCCGGCTTTCCATGTGCTTTCCTGGATTGGGATGTCTCTCCAGTTAGGCTCTCTCCTAGTTGGGCTGGCATGTCCTTGAAGCATGTGACATATGAGACATGTAGCCGCAGCTACACAGGAGAGGGGCGTCTGTCCACAGCAGGGTCCTGAAGGCTGGTCTATCACTAGAGCCAAATCAAGCTCAGAACTGATTTAAAACAAACAAAAAAAAACTACAAAAGAAGGTGCCAAGGGCTATAAAAAGCAATTATCTCCACTTCAACAGGACATGGAGGTGACAGCAGAGGAGCTTGAGTATGTTTTAAATGCTGTGCTGCAAAAGAGTAAGTTCTGCCCCCATCGCGGTCCCGGGTCACCTATGGAGGGACGAGCAACCACACCGCCTGGGTCCCCTCCCGCCACGCCCCAGGCTCCCTGCTCCTCCGAGCTGCAGACCTGCTTCCCAGGGCTGACTTGTAGGTGGACTTTCAAATAGCTGTTGTTGTTTGTATCCTGATCCCCAAAACGACTCAGGTTTAAGTAGAAATTTCTTAAAAATGCTGAAAAGCCTAATGACAATGATAATCACAAATGATCTCACCACCGTAAATAACCACTCTTAACATATGTGTACCTGCATGTATGTACATGTGTGTCATATGCATAGACATATAATGCTAGAATGTTTCATCACTCCAATAAGAAACCCTTTACCCACTAACAGTGTTAACCCTGTACCCCATTTTCCCCAGCCCCAGGCAAGCACTCATCTACTTTCTTTCTCTATAGATTTGATTTGCATAGTCTGAATATTTTATATAAATGGAATCATAGGCCAGGTGCAGTGGCTCATGCCTGTAATCCCAGCACTTTGGGAGGCCGAGACCGATCCCCCAAGATCGGGAGTTCAAGACCAGCCTGGTCAACATGGTGAAACCCCGTCTCTACTAAAAATACCAAAAAAAAAAAAAAAAATTAGCTGCGCTTGATGGTGAACACCTGTAGTCCCAGCTACTTGGGAGGCTGTGCAGGAGACTTGCTTAAACCTGGGAGGCAGAGGTTGCAGTGAGCCAAGATTGTGCCACTGCACTCCAGCCTGGGCAACAGAGCAAGACTCCGTCTCAGGGGGAAAAAAAAGGAATCATACAATACATGGTCCTTTCTGACTGCTTTATACACAGCATGGTGTTTTCGAGGTCCATCCGTGCTGTAGCAGGTGTCAGTGCTTCATTCCTCCTTACAGCCAAATAACATTCCATCGTATGGATGGGCCCCATTCTGTTTATTCTTTCGTATTGGTGGCTATGAAGGTTGTTGCCAGTTTTTGGCCATTATGAATAATGCAACTGTAACTATTCCTGTGCAAGTGTTTTGGGTGAGCATGTGTTTTCACTACTCTTGGGTATATAGTTATATGAGGATGTTCCCATCACCATGCAACAGTCCATGGTTAGTTACATGGCGGCATAACCATGCTTTTAACTATATGTTTAGTTAAGAGGATTGTTTAAGTTTAACGTTTTAAAAAACGATCCAACTGTTTTCTAAAGTGACTATTTCACATTTTCACCAGCAGTAGTATGGGAATACAAATTTCTCCAACAAATTTAAATCCTGCCATTAAATATGCTTCAAAAATTCAATTCTTAAGGGTTGTATAACGCCCCATTTTATAGACATAGCTCAGTATATTGACCATGTCTTTCTATTGGTCATTATTTCACTTCCAAATTTTTGCCACTATAAATAATGTGATGACCAAAGTCTTCCTATGTAATTCTTTGCTCTGGATTTGGAGAACCAGAGCACATGGATGAAGGCACGCTCCCACTTTGATTGCTTTCTTCCCATTTTGCCAATTTTCCTTACAAAAGGCCCTATTAACTTTTACTCTTACCAGCAGCATAAGAGAGTTCCAACATCACAGCCCCCAACAGCCCCAGATTTAGCCACATGATTGGGCTTTCAGCAGATGGGGTCATAGATTTATGTTATTGGGGTCAACTGAATTCAGCTTTCATGTGCAATTTCAGAAAAGGACATCAAATTCAAGAAGCTAAGCCTGATCTCCTGTAAAAACATCATCTCCCTGATGGACGTATCCTTCCAAATATTTGAGCAGAAGCAGACACTGATGCTGTGCTTTAAGCACAGTAGAGTGATTTTCAATAGTGCGGACGCTCTGAGAACATGACATTCTTAGCCAGCAGAATGTTCTTCTTCACAGAAAATAACCCAAAGCTGGGGAACCCTGATGCTGAAATTGGATCAGAATCAAGATGCACAAGACTGCCCCGTGGTGGGGTGGGGACCTTTTGAAGGGACTTGGGAGTCTTTTTGCCACTTTGGGATCCCGTCCAAGGGAACAGAGTTCTGTTTTTGTGAACTTTCTGGGGCCACCCCCATCCTACCTCTGCCATTTCCCCTCTTCAGAGATTTGTGGTTTAATCATTAAAACCACTTCCCCAGGGCCCCAAACCTGTGTCACCTAGGCCAGCCTATCGGCCCTCTCCCTCTGCAGTCCCTGAGCTGAGGCCCCACAAAGAGCCTCAGGTTGAAACGCTGCTCACGTTGTCTCCCTTAACCCACGTGGCACAGACCAGCGGCAATGGGAAGCTAGAGTTTGATGAATTCAAAGTGTTCTGGGACAAGCTGAAGCAGTGGATTGTATGTAACCTAGAGCAGGGCGGCCTCTGGGGGACCCCGCGAGCCTAGAGCAGAGGGGATTTAAAATGGTGCAGCAGCTTTGCAGGCTAGAGGAGCTGTATTTGGACAGGGGAGAAGCCATGCTATTACGATGCTTACGGGATTACACTGTGCTTCCATCCAAAACGAAAAGAAAGACGAAAGGGAGACTGACTTATTTAGGAAGGCCCAGCCCACCTGTAGCCTCTGCGGCCCCTGGAGGGTATCTCTCCCGGGCTCTGGGCTGGCTGTCCTCTGCTTACTGCCATCGGCGATGCCCTTCAGGCATGCTCCTTCTCAATGCCTCTGCTCTCTGCCCTTTAGAACCTTTTCCTTCGGTTTGATGCTGACAAGTCCGGCACGATGTCTACCTATGAGCTGCGGACAGCACTGAAAGCTGCAGGTAAAGACTGGAATGCAGGTGGCTGACTGCCCATGGCGACCTGAACAGATGGCAGGTCTTCTCTGTGCTGCTCAGGAGGTGTGCCTTGGAGCCCAGTTGGTGCTTCTTAAGGTCATAGCCCTTGGAGTGGCAGCACCAGGGTTCAGACCCAGGACTCACTTGCTGACACCAGGGCCTTCATTTTAAACCACTGTGAACATAGGTAGAAACTTTGTAAATATATCTGCTAAAAATGAACTTGGCCTGCCCTCTGGAGGCCTCATAGCCTCTGACCGTGTTTTCTGGCCCAGCACCTACACATGGCTCATTGGTGGCAAGCTGCCATGATTCCAGACTTCTAATTTCTGCTCTCAAATAGATGGTTGTTATCATGGATGAGACCGAGCATGCAGTGCCCATGGTTTGGGGACCACACGTCCCTCTGCCACCTGTGGCCCTGTCCCGGGCTTTGTCAGCAGAAGATTCTGAATCCAAACTGGATGACTGAGTCATAGTTTATACCCTTCCCCCTTTCATGAAGGCTGGGCTCCAGCTGGCATTTTCCACCCTCGGTCCACCGCTGGATGGCTGTTGGCCTCTCTGTGGTCCTGTGTACTGCACACACAGCCATAGTTTCCATGGGCGCTCTGCAGCCCTCCCACGCCAGGCCCCCTGTGCTTCTCACCAAGCATACCTCACAGACAGAGGCCTCTTGAACCTTATAAAGTGGTTCCCTCCCAAGGAAAGCAAAAATCTGGAAACATGTCCAGGCTCCGGCCTGATAAAAGGATGATGTATACACAGCCAGGACCATCTCGGGTCCTATGAGAGGGAGAAGAAAATCAGATGACTTACAAATGAGCAAAGTGCCAGGCTGAGAAGGACGCCGGACTTTCTTAGAGGATGGTGACCCTGTTTCCAGGGTAGGAGTAGGAACTGAGCAGGGAAGAAAGAGCGCTCAGAAAGGAGGGGCGTGCCCGGGTCTTTCCTACCTTGATGTGGCGTGGGGGGATCGCCCCACATCCTCCTCCTCTAGCCCCAAACACCCCGACTGCCATGCAGGCTGGAGACTGTGCTCTGCCTCTGACCCGCCTGCTCCTCCGCTGTAATTAGGAAGAAGCAGAAAGACCCTGGGTGGATTTCTGAACATTCCCACGAACACTTCCTCAAAAGTGAACATGTAGACCAAAATAAAAGGGGGAAAGAAAGCACTTCTAAGGGCACTGATTAGAAATCAAAGCACTAAATATCGGATCTAAAAGGATCTTCACTTTGTCGAGACCCCTCCCTTGACAATGAGGAAACCAAAGCCCACGGCTAGAGCAGTGCCAGGGCTCAGATCCAGGCCTCCTGGACGCAGCCTGGTGTTCCTCCCCCATCGTGGTTGTGTGGGAATGGGCCCCTGGTGCAGTGTCATTCACCGTGGGCAGCAGCATCCCCTCTGAGAAACGTTCTAGGGCCACAGTTGGAAGTGACGTGAGATGTGGAATGCGAGGGGAGATGGGTGGAGGAATGAGTGTGGGGCTCAGACACCAGCCAGCGCAAAGTTCTCCCAAACAAAGCTTCCTGTAAAGCCAGCAAGACCCTGTGGGTGATGTTGGCGTCAAAACTAAGATCACGAACTCACTAAACTCAGAAGGCATTAAACACAGAAAGCACACCCAAGAGTCCCCAGCATGACAGATTCACACTCTCACGCTGCATTCACACCAAGGGCAGCAGTCCCACTGGGTCTGGGGACCCCAGCTTTGGGGAGTGGAACAGTGGCTCCCTCTTGTTAGCCCTCTCCTCGGCTGCCTGGGAGCTCCCTGGAAGGTGCAGACACCGCGGGGCTCAGATACGGTGGGTCCTGGGTCTCCTCCTTCCCCACAGGTTTTCAGCTGAGCAGCCACCTCCTGCAGCTGATCGTGCTCAGGTATGCGGATGAGGAGCTGCAGCTGGACTTCGATGACTTCCTCAACTGCCTGGTCCGGCTGGAGAACACGAGCCGTAAGTGTCCAGCGAGGCTGAGGGTGCACCTCAGGTGGCGTCTCCAGTCACCCTCCGTGAGCGCATGAGAAACAGCCTGGTGAAAGTAATGGCAGAGACAGACCGCAGAGAGCCATGGTCTGATGTGTGCGGACAGGTGGGACTGTGCGGTTGGCTATGGGGCAGGTTGTGCTAGCCTCCCTTGCAGCGGGTTTCTCAGCATCGCCTGTCTTTATACATTCATAGTGCCTCTGCAGGAGGATGATGGGGCAGGGGCAGGTTTGTGCCTTCTGTCTGAGGAAAGGTTCAATTTCAGGTTAAATCCCATCATAGCATATAGAAACAGGAGAGTCTCAGTCCCTCCTCCTCCCCCTTCCGTGTAAGGCCTAGACGTTACCCAGTTATCTCAAACAAGATTTGTTAAACCAAAAGTAGACAGAGATTATGTGCCGGTATTCTTCGTTATTTGCAGTTTATCGTCATAGCCATCCCGCCCCTCACAGGTGGTTTTGAAGGTGAGAATGAGTGAAGCATGTCCAGGGCCTATAACTCAGCACCAGGGTGGCTATGAGGACATTCCCTCTGTGCAGCTGCTAAGGGACCCATGCCTCCAAGGGTTCCTCGTGCTTGGTTTAATGCTCCGGCATTTCCATCTTGAAAGCCTAATAACTTTGAAGCTCGGGGTCCCGCATTTCCATTTTGCCTTGGGCCTTACAAATTATGCATCTGGTGCTGCTTGGTATTTTCTAAGCTATGTTCCATAGGCCACTTCAAGGTATGAATATTTGATTTTTTTTTTTTAAAGACAAGGGGCTGGGCACGGTGGCTTAGGCCTGTAATCCCAGCACTTTGGGAGGCCAAGGCAGGTAGATCATAAGGTCAGGAGTTCGAGACCAGCCTAACCAACATAATGAAACCCCATCTCTACCAAAATTACAAAAAATTAGCCAAGCATGGTGGTATGCACCTGCCTGTAATCTGGGTTACTCGAGAGGCTGAGGCAGGAAAACCACTTGAACCTGGGAGGTGGAGGTTGCAGTGAGCCGAACTGCACTCTAGCCTGGTGACAGTGCAAGACTCCATCTCAAAAAAAAAAAAGGTCCAGGGCTGTGACCCTCGGTTACCAGCATGACAGCTCCCTCTGCTTCTTTGGTGACAGAACACTAATTACTTGTTTGAAGCACGGCCCCTCTAGACTCTAAACTCCAGGAGAGCCGTAATTTGCAGGCAATCAATGAATATGTGTTGATTAAGAAATTATGAAAGAAAACCAGAGAGAGGCGAGCAGGCCCCAAAGACCCTCGTATGTCAAACCAGGCAGCTGGGCTTTCCCTTAGAGGAAAGCAGCTGATGAGAGGTACATTCTAGAAAGACCCCTCCTGGAAGAGAATCACTTATTAGACTTACAGGGCAGTCAGAGCTGACCCTAGAAATAATGAGGTTGCTAGTTTCTCTTCTCTCAATTGCTCTTCCCCTTTCTAAACCACCCAGGCCTAATCCTTCCCAGCAAGTGGGCTGGGAGTGCCTCAGCTTTTTCTTATAATAGAGGAATATTAGGGTGAAGACCCTTTAGGCTTCACACCACGCACTCTGGGATCCTCACATTAGATTTGCCTGGAGAGCTTTTACAACTACCAAGGATGGAGCTTTACTCCAGTATTATTTTAACTTTTTATTGTAAAAATTTCAACCCTCCACTTAGATATAAAGAATCACAATAGGTTCCCATGCACCCCACACCAGCACTTCTCAAACTTTGCTGTACATTACAAACTCCAGGGGTGCCTAAAGAAATGTTGATGACCAGGCTGCACAGAAGGCCGATTATATGAGAGTCTCAGGGTGGCACACAGCATCGGGATTTATACAAACTTGCCAGGTGTTTTACACCCAGCCTCAACAATGATCATCTTGCTTTTTCCTTGTGCTCCCACAACATACACTTTTTCCCCCTAAATAATTTAATAGCAGATCTCAGAAACTCTGTCCATTTATCTGAACATCTCAAGCCAATAGGCTTGTTTTTAGCATCATCCTCATGCCATTTGCATGCCTAACAACATTCTCTGCAAACCCTCAGCATCCTCTAGTGCCTGGTCCACGCCAAAATCTCCCAGGCTGCCTTTCTCCAGTTGCGTGGTTGACTCAGGATCCACACAAGCCCCATTCACCGTGTTTGGTTGTTGGGTCTCTTGCATTTCTTATGTTCAGTGACAGTCCCCCACCCTGCTTTGGGTTGTATTGTTAAAGCTGCCCGTGTGGTTCTCAAGTGAAGCCAAAAGCTCTCTCGTCTTCTAAAGGGGAGGAGGTCGAGGCCCCGACAGGGCAGTGACTTGCTCTGGTGACATCATGCAGTAGGCCCTGCCCTTGGCTCCGTGCCGGCTTGCTCTCCTGTGCCACGGGACTCCTGTCCTGTGACAGCACCCACAGTCCCTTCCTACGAGAGAGAGACTAACAACTTTCAGATTCATGCAAAACTTTACTTCCATGTGCTTTTTTTCTGGGGCCTATGGATTTCAAGGGACCTGTACCCCCCACAAGGTTAAGATAGGGGAGATGCTTTGGCTCCCAGAGCTGCTGGCTGGCTGACTGGCTTAGGCGACCACTGGCTTGCCGCAAGAATGGAGGCTTCCATCGGTTCAGATAAATTCCCCCTCAGCCGGCCCAAGTCCCGCCGCCACCCTTGATGAAAGTCCTTGTTTACCACTAGATGGAGCAGCTTCCCCACAGTCTCCACTGAAAGGCCCTTTGGTCCCTGGGAAACCCAACTTGGTAAAGGAATTGTCTCTACAAGGATGTCTTTCTCCCGTCTCTCCTATCAGGGGTGTTCCAGGCTCTCAGTACGAAGAACAAGGAGTTCATTCATCTCAACATAAACGAGGTATGGCCAATCCAGACCCTCTGCTCAGGGACCCAGCCATGCCCCATAAATGTTTGCTGAACGCATGATTTCATGTGAGGGCTGACATCTAGCTGTGGGAGTGATCAAAATAGCTAGTATTTTTGAGACACTACTTATTAAATAATCAATTGAATCATCACAATAATTCTGTGAGCTAAGTACCAACAGTATCCCCATTTTGCAGGGTGGAAACTGAGGCATAGAGCCATTAATTGCCTTGACTGGAGTGCATGAGCAGACTCTGCCTTCGTGTCCTTCTCTTCCTTCTGTCACTTGGGTAACTTAGCCTGCCTGCCTTCCAGCTGCCAGTTTGCTCACTCCCCCTTGCTCTTGTTGTCCTGTGGCTCCCATGATGATCCCCCAAACCCCAACAAGTGCAAAACTGGCCAGTTACTGCGGCCATCAGGGCAATGACAATGGGGGTGGGAGACGACGGGTCCCAGTGTCAGGGGCGTGGAAAAAGGATTCCAGGGGGTTTCAATCACCCTCTCCCCAGAGGATCCCTGTGGACCCCTGCTGCTCAGTGGGTGGTCTGCGGGCCAGCAGCGGCATATGCGTCACTTAGGAGAGATGGTTGGAAATGCAGAGTGCCAGGCCCTGCCCCAGGCCTGCTGAATGGAAGTCACCTTTCACAGGACCCCAGTGATTCCTGTGCACATAAAGCTTAAGAATGCTCTGGAGACATTCTCCCACCCAAAGGCAGAAGGGAAACTGGAGCAGTTCGCTTCAGTGGTTTCTGTAATTGTTATCTCCTTTTCCTTCTTTCCCTCCCTGCATCTTTCTTTTCAGTTCTCTCTTCTACCTCACACACCAAAGCCAGGAGCTGCTGCCTCCTCCCCAGTCTCTGAGGTTTCTCTCTCCACCGATTTCCATATCACACTCACAGTCAGCTCATTTCCAAATTCAGTGGTAACTTTGGGTTTGGATAACATTTTATTGAATATTTCAAGACAAAGAGGTTGATGACAGTTTGTGTATTAGAGGAATTGTACCTCCTCCCCTTTTTTGTGCTCTGATTTTGATTAATCAGGCTGCTCCGTGCCTCGGTTTCACCATTTGCAGAAAGTGACATGACCTTAATATTACACAAAAAGTTTGCTTTCTAATAATATATAATTTGGCAATTATGGTGACTCATCACTAATTTTCTCGTGTGTATCTCAGATCCCTGGACACGTTATAATTTTATTGAGAACATAAACTGGGCATTTTTCTTCTCTAGTTTTGTCTTTCACCTTCAGCATGTAGACACATTTAATAACTATACCTCCTTTGATCACTCCAAGACTCCAAAGAAAGATGTGCACACTCAAACTATTCTATTATGAAAACAAGAGGAAGCCGGGCATGATGGTGTGCACCTGCAGTCCCAGCTGTTCTGGAGGATTGCTTGAGGTCAGGGGTTTGAGGCTTAGTGAGCTATGATCTCACCACTGCACTCTAGCCTGGACGAGAGTGATAGCAAGATCCTGTCTTAAAGAGAGAAAGAAAAGAAGAAAGAAAGAAAGAGAGAGAGAGAGAAAGGAAGGAAGGGATATATATATAGAGAGAGAGAGACCCCTAGGTCCACCTTTACTTATCATTTACTTTAAGGTAAATGATAAATAATGTCACTAAAAAACAACATGAAGAAGGTGTGATGGCTGCCCCTGGTCCAGGGTGGCAGGAGAGAGTGGGAAGGTTTGTTACTCAGTGGCCTCCTAACTAGTCAAAGGCTCCAAAGCACCAGCAGCATGGAGGAAGCATTCCATTGCTTCAGGTTCAAGGTGGAAGTGTGGACACCTCCAACCCAAGTGCCCACAGGTGTGGGGGCTTGAATGGGCTCTTGCCCTGCCCCATATTATCACTCTGCAGGACAACAGGAAAAACCTTTGCGTTCTCTCCCTCTAAACCTACCATCCTTACATCTGGCTGCACGTTAGCATCACCTGGGATTAAAAATCCTGATACCCCACCCCCTCCCCAGATCCATTAAATCTGAATCTCTGGGGGTGGCCCAAGCAATTGGTATTTTTTAAATTCCCTTGGTGAGTCCAGCGTGCAGCCAAGTTGAAGTATCCCTGTTTTAAAGTCCGTCTCCTTCTCCCCCAACCTATCCCCGGACGCAACAGGAGCTCTTCCTGGCTGAGTTGGCCTCACCTGCCGTCACTTTACTGAAAGAGCCTGTGCACCTTTCATTACAGTAGCCCCGGTATTATATACACTGTGCCCAGGAAGGAGGACAGAGAGGGGAGAAAAAAAAAGTCTCAGATAATCACGTTCTCCCAAGTGATTGATAAGTAAGCTGCTGGGAAGGAGGAGGCAGGGGGAACTCAGGAGAGAAAATGAAGAGGAATTGCATCCTACTTCTTCACCTCACTTGTAACACCCCCCAGCTACAGAGCCTGCTTCCACTTTCTACAACCCCTCCGTGGTGGAGGGCCACCTCTCTCCCAAAGCTGAGAGGACCCCTCATCAACAAGGAAAAGCCATTTAATACTTCCCTGCATAAGATGCCTCAGCGAGGCTGTCCTCTTAACAGGGAGAAAACACATTTTCCCGTCTCTGTCTTACCATCTGCGCTTGATGTGAGCTCACTCAGAAAGGGCTCAGGACCACCAGAAAATGCCAAGTGCTGAGAATTCATTTATTTTCTTTAAATGGTTTCCTGTTGAGGCAGGCATCCAGGTTGGTAGGCAAAATGATCAAATAGCAGATTTCCTGTGATGTCAGCAAACTGGGACCTCTCCTGAGCTTGAGGCTGGAAGGAACATGGAAGGACAATGAGCGCTCATCTCTCTCTCTCTGTCTGTCTCTCTCTCTCTGTCTCTTCCCAGTTCATCAATTTGACGATGAACATCTGAGGCTGCCTGATAGAGATGCACCCTGCCCAGCTGAATCTTGGCTTCTGGACCTTGACCTTCAGAACTTCTCCTGGCGTGGAACGATCACGCCCAGCCCTCTCATCATCCGGCCTTCTCCCTTCTCCATCTTGATCTGGGAAGAATGAAATGAACCCAGCTATACTCTCTGATTCTGTGCTACTCCTTTGTAAAGTCGCTGCCTTAAGGTGACTGATGGCACCATCTGTGCCTTACACCCAGGTTCAGGCATCACTAGCTTTCCCACACTCTACTTCCCTTCCTTCCATTAAGAATTACTCAGACTTCTAACGCACAGAATCCGGCTTCCATGTAGCTCCAGTCATTGTAATCAGACATCCTTTATAAAAGATGTTTTTATAAATGTGTATGTGGAATAAGATGAGGGAGAAAGGAGTGAGGTCATTATTTGGCATTTCTGCATCCTAAGTTTGCTTCCTTACCGGGGAAGACATCAGATAATTCTGATAATTGGGCAAGAGTGGATATCTGATAAGAGCGGATCGAGGTGACAATCTCTACCTTCTCCTATGACAGGTGGTAACCAAAACAGTCACTGTCCAGTCCAGACATTCTTTGTGTGCAAAGACTTTGGGTCAGGAAAGTGGAATGCTCTTATTTCTTCTCAAGGAGTCCAGATTCTGGTGAGGTTTGATCTTACTCATCCCCAGCGTGATGGGGAAAACAGAGCAGAGAAGCCTCACTGTAGCTCACCAGTGCTGAACAGGAGAATCCACTGAGTTGGAATAATGGGAAGTAACATGAGAATATACTGGCTCAATACATGCCAAGATCCGCGTTCTTACTGGTACATTTGTGGCAGATGAGGTGGAGGATGGGAACGGGGGATGCTGAGAGGGAAGGAAGGAGAATGTTTGGGATGAAGATAAAGTTAGAAGTGGAGGCCGGGCGCAGTGGCTCACAATTGTAATCCCAGCACTTTGAGAGGCCAAGGTGGGTGGATCACCTGAGGTCAGGAGTTCAAGACCAGCCTGGCCAACATGGCAAAACTTCATCTCTACTAAAAATATAAAAATTAGCAGGGTGTGATGGCAGGCACCTGTAATCCCAGCTACTCAGGAGGCTGAGGCAGGAGAATCACTTGAACCCAGGAGGCGGAGGTTGCAGCCTGGGCAAGAAGAGCAAGACTCAGTCTCAAAAAAAAAAAGAGAGAAATGTAGCTTCATCAGAACCCTGTCCCTGATCATGGCCAGGGCTCCATGACCTTCTCCTTTACCTTCCAGCCCTTCCCTGGGCTCACCCAGCAGTGGATACAGGACAAGAGCCCTCTCTCAGGAGCAGGCTTAGGACCAAGGCTCTGTGCTGGGGCGCGCCAGTACAATCCCAGACACGCCATCTCCTGTGCTCAGTCTGTGCGCACTCTCATTGGTGCACACTGCTGCTATATTGTTTGTTAAGATGTTGTGAACACTAACCCTGCTCACAGGTAAAGCTTGGAAGGGGGCTCACTGTGTGAGCTCCTTTTCCAGTGTCACTCCCACAGGGTGCTTCTAGGCTTTTACGTCCAGGAGCACTTAACTGTCTCCCACCAATTTTGCCTGGGCTTGAAAGGTACCCAGGAGATGATGTTTCTGAACTGAGTGTCCTGTTTTCTTTCCATCCGTATGTCCCTGGCAAAGTTTTTAACCTCTCTGAGACTGGGTTTCTCCACTCACAGGGATGGTAATTTCTGCCTCACTGAGATCTTGTGATAAATACATGAAATTGTGAGTACAAGGCACCTGGCACAGTACTTGACACGTAACAGGCACTCACTGCAACTAAGGCCCACTGATGCCAACCAGTGTTTTCTTAAATGTCTAAAAGAGTTAGATACTATCACATGCTTTCCGTTTACCTCTGTTCTTCATTACAAGGATGCAAGGATTATAGAACTATCAGTCTTGAAGCAGAGTTCAACAGGGCTCTACAGACTACTGTATGATCATGAGTTGAGAACAAAAAAAGAGTGTATGCATTTAGCTTCTATTTGTTTCTGAATTATATGGTCTGATACTGACACCCAGAAGCGAAGATGTTTCACATGCATGAGTTTGATTTGACTATAATTAGAGTAATTTTTGTGGCTTACAATTCAAACCAAAACCTTTTGAGTGTTAAAGGAATAATATTAGTTATTACTTCAGGAGAAGAGATGTAAACTGGAGCTGTCCCAGGAAAATTGCGATTTACGGCCATTCTCATTACGTCCATCACCACCTGTGTAATATACACTTTAGGTCTTGACACCTAAAACATTCATGCCCTGCTACCTTTAAATTAAACAATAGTGGCTGGGCATGGTGTCTCATGCCTGTAATCCCAGCACTTTGAGAGGCCAAGGTGGGTGGATCACCTGAGCTAAGGGGCTTGAGATTAGCCTGGCCCACATGGTGAAACCCCGTCTCTACTAAAAATATAAAAATTAGCTGGGTGTAGTGGTACACATCTGTAATCACAGCTGCTCAGGAGGCTGAGGCACGAACACTTGAACTCAGGAGTCGGAGGTTGCAGTGGGCTGAGATCGTTCACTCCAGCCTGGGTGACAGAGTGAGACTCTGTCACAAAAATAAAAATTAATTAATTAAACAATAGTATACATGAGCTATCTAACCTACTGCTTTGCACCAAAATCACTTGAAACACAAAGAGATACATACTTAGACACAGTAAAGTCAAACTGTTGGGAAAAAAAAGAGAAAATCTGAAAAGCAGCTTGAGAAAAATGACTCATCACGAACAGGGAGCAACACAATTAGCAACTGACTTCTCATAAGAAATGCAGATGACAGAAGGCAGTAAAATGACATTCCAAGTGCCAAAGGAAAAATCTTTCCGTCAAGAATTCTATTTTTCCACCAGAACTGCAAAAATGTAGGCACAATAAAGATATTCCCAGTTAAAGACTGAGAGAATTCACCATTAGCCGGCCTGCCTTTGAAAAATATTAAAGATGTATTGCAGGGTGAAAGGAAATAAATCTAGATGAGACTGTGAATCTGTAGATACAAATGAAGGACACTCAAAGGGTATCTGTGGATAAACAAAAGACTATATAAACATGTTCTCTTCCCTTCTAATTTTGTTTGATGACATCAGATTATATAAAGCATTCATTATTGCACTATATCGTTAGGTTTATAACATATAGAGAGACGTATAAAGGAGAGCGGAGAAAATGAAGTATTAAAGCAATATTTTTATATTTTCTTGGTAATACTGACTGAATTAGATATTATATGGTTATAAATTAAGATGCAGATTGTAATCTACAGAGCAACCAAAAATATAGTACAACAGCAGAGGAATCAAAGTAGAATACTAAAAAAAATGTTTAGCACAAAAGCAGTAAGTGTCATAAAGGATCAATACATTAGGAATATATAGTAATTACAAATATGATAATACCTAATGGCAGAGTCTCAAAATTACAAAGCAAAAATGACATAATTAGAAGAAGGAATAGATGATTTAGATTTAACATTTGTGGTTAGAGAGTTCAATACCCCACTTTTAATAACTGATAGAACAACTATTCAGAAAATCAACAAGGAAATAGAAAACATGAACAAGACAATCAACCAACTTGACTGACTGACATTTATAGAACACTCCACCCTCAAGTAATTAATACACATTTTTTCAAAAGCACGTGGAACATTCTCCAGGTTAGACCATATACTAGACCATAAAACTAATTTTTAATATACTTAAAAGAATTTAAATCACTCAGAGTATGTTCTCCAGCCACAAAGGCATTAAATTAGAAACAAAAATAAGTTTTGGAAATCCTCAAAATTTAGAAATTAACACATTTCTAAGTAACTATGGGTTGATGAGAAAAATTACAATGGAAATTAAAAAGATGTTGAACTGAATGAAACAAAAATAAACTGTGTTTACACATCTCTATACACATCAACATTAACAGGATGAAGCTAAAGCAGGACTTAGAAAAGGAGAATGTTCTCAAAACAATAATTTAAGCTTCCATTTTAAGAAATTAGAGAAAGAGAGAGGCAAATTAAACCTTAAAAGGAAAGAAATAAAGACTAGACACAAATCAATTAACTAGCAAAGAGAAAAATAATAGAGAACATCAAGGATATGAAAAGGTGATTCTTAAAAAAAGATTGCAAAATTGATAAACTTTTAGCTAAACTGATCAAGAAAAAAGAGAGAAAACACAAATTAAGAATCAGGAATCTAAGAGTGGGCATCACTACTGATCCATCAGAAATTAAAAGAATGATAAGTGAGTATTTTAAACAACTTTATGTCAACAAATTAGGCAACTTGGAATGGAAAAATTCCTAGAAAAAGATAAATTACCAAGACCACCTTCAGAGAATACTGAAAACCTGAATAGACCCATGTATTAGTCCATTCTCACACTCTAATAAAAACATATCTGAGACCGGGTAATTTATAAAGGAAAGAGATTTAATTGACTCACAATTCAGCATGGCTGGGGAAGCCTCAGAAAATGTACTACCCTGGTGGAAGGGGAAGGAGAAACAAGGTACCCTCTTTACAAAGCGGCAGGAAGGAGAAGTGCCAGCAGGGGAAATGCAAGGCACTTATAAAATCATCAGATCTCATGAACTTCACTCACTGTCACAACAACACCATGGGGGAAACCGCCCCCATGATTCAATTAACCTCCACTTGGTCCTGCCCTTGACACATGGGAATTATAGGGAGAACAATTCAAAGTGAGATTTAAGTGGGGACACAGCCAAACCATATCAACCTACAACATGAAACATATGATACCGTATCAACCTATAACATTTTGGTCCTCAGACCAGATCCCTTGGGCTGTGCCTGGAGAGAGCCTCAGGCCACAGTCATGTTTATCTGAAATACAGATCCTGCCTCCATGTTCCTCTCTACCCTGTCCTGTGCAGAGCTATGCAGTGCCCTGAGGGGCCAGAGCTTCAGAAAGCGCAGAGCATGTGACCTGGTTGGCAGAGGTACCAGGGTCATTGGTGCCAGCCCAATTCAGTGTACTGGATCGTTAGCAGAAACAAAGCACCATTCTATTGAGAGCCAAGACCGCCTGCCAAGTACCAGTGTGAAGGCTGCCTCGTCACCACAGCTGTGAATCAAGAGTAGGCTGTGCTTACTACTGATGCCAGCCTGGGGCATTTTCCCAGCCCCACAGTGCCTTTCTGAAGTGGGAGAAGGGGAGGGATAAGGTGAGACTCTTTTTGGTGCCTCAGCAGTGCCTCTGATGGCAGAATGTAGCTCAGGGATGTTCCAAAGGAGGTTTATTGATTCATTATCAGTAGGACTCTGCTGGGAGGAAAAGTAACCCTCCTTTTAAGGAAAGGGAATGGTTGAACCATATGGAGCAACTGCACGATCCTGTAATGGAAACGGCATTGAACGTAGAGTTTGAGTCCTGTATTCTAGTCTAGAACTTACCTCCAGCTAGCTGTGTGGACTTAACCATACCGCTCAACCTCTCTGGATCACCTTGCACCTTGCAATTTTGTGATTCCTTCTCTCATTCTGGGAACTAGAAGTCCAGGTCAAGTGTGGCTCAGTCCTAGTATAATTGGATGGATGGAGAGGAGGTAGCAAAGATGGGGCCAGTGAGCCTGAGAATTCGTCTGCTTCCCTGACAGAACTCAGAGAAGAATGTGTTCGTGCAGAAGATTCTCTGTAGGCCACATCAGGACCTGGCGTCTTGGAAATTGTACTCCTGCCTTTCAACAGCTCAGCACACTCAGCTCCCCTGCCTCACACGCTTACCAGACCTGACTTGTCTGAATGAATTTAGCGTTCTCTCTTGTCCTTCCCAGTCTACCTTCTGCATGCTAAAAAGAGAGTCACCCACCCAGATGATCTCCTTGCGGTCACTTTTCAATGCACCAGAACAGCTTCCTTAGTTGTCACTGAACAGTGTGTTTTCAAACAGAAGGGGCTCACCGCCCGATGTGCTAGAAGCCAATGCTATGACACTGCGTTTCTGAGAAAAGCAAAGCTTTACAATGCAAGCTGATTCACAAAGAGACCAGAACGTCAGGCTCAAATCTGTCTTCTTGTGCTGGCTACAAAGCAGTATTTTTATTAGAAAAGGTTCAGGAGGTGTATTCTGAGATTAGTAGGTGATTGGTGGAGGAAAGACGGGGTCTAGAAAGTCCTCCAGCGTGCGTTTTTCTCTCCATGCCTTCTCATGGGTCCCCTGTGCAATTTCCAGAGGAGTTAGTATGAAACATGCAGTGGAAATTAAGGCTGTGATATCAGCAAGCTCGTCCTGCACAGACTCCAATTGGCCGTGTTGGTTACAACTGATTTCAACCAGTTTTAAAAAAAATCTCGTAGGCAGAGGGAGTTTCAGTGTTTCAGCAAGTTCTTTTTTTACCTGCCATGCTGCTAACTCAAGAGTTTCTGTTAGTCATTGGTTTCTTTAACTGTTTGGGGCCCAGTTTCAACAGCCCCCTGAAAATGGCCCAATCCAGGGGACAGCGTCAGCTGGCATCCTGTGTGGGTGTCTGCAGTGTGGGATGCCATGGACCCTGACTTCCCCCATAAGGCTGATTTCTGCTCTGGGCCCGACCCTGCCCTGGCATTCCCCTGCCTTCCTGGCTGCTCTTTCATAGTTTCGTCGTGCTTTCTCCCTGGGTTTACATCTAATTATTGGTGTTCTTCTCCTCTCACTCTATACACTCCTCCTGGTTCATGTTTACTGTTCTCGTGGCTTTCACAGGAATGGGAGGAAGGCATGGAGACTTTATGTCTCCATCTCTGTGTCACTTCCTCCCTTGCCTGTGCATTCACCCTGGCCTCCTCGGGCTCCCTGACAACAGACGGTAGAGGACAGCTGGGTCTGCTCTCACTCCCAGCTCCACCAGGTGCCTCTGCTTCTGCACTCTGCCGATACTGGATACCCACTCTGCCAGCGCTGGAAGGCTGGGGAGTAATCCTGCTGCTTACAAGAGTTTCTGCCTCCCCATTGCTCATAGGAAAATGCCAAGAATGCCAGCAAAGCCCTGGTTACCTCTAGCGTGGTTAGACAAGCCTTCAGGGTGCAGCCATGGACTGGCACTGACAGGTCGCTCATTTGGAGCTGAGGCCCTTAGCCTTGCTTGCTGGGTCACAGCACTGCCCTTGGCCCCTCAGTGCTCATCCACTGCAGGTTTTCCCCAGGGACAAGAAGCAGCTCAACAGCGGGAACAAGGTCAAGCACATTCATTGTCATGTATCCTAGGTGCCCAGCACAGCTTCCGGCCCACGAAGGTGTTGGTTAATGTCTGTGGAACAAAAATGTGGATGAAAGGAAATCTTGGATCCAGAATATATTCCCGTCCCCTTCAGTCCCTTTGAATGGTCAGAATAGGCTTGTGTTTTGTGGATCTGGGAAGGATTGCTTATTCAGCATCCATTTGCTGGCGCTTAAAACTGGCTCTGTCACTGCTCCAAAAGCATCCAGGGTATTAGCCTCTGGAGATGGCATTATGCCTTCCAGATAGAAATTGCAAGCACACAGCGTGGCCCTCACAGAAGCCATGAGCATTATGGTAAAAACGTTTGAGAGAAAATAGGTGCAAGCCCTTTTTCTCAGCAAAAGAATCAGTGCAATTCATAAAACATGCCTGCTGTACACAATTATTACAACTTTAAAAAAAATCACCCAATCCAAGCTGCACTCAGTTGGCATAAAGTCCCTGGAAATGTTAGAAAATGTGGACTTGAGATTCCCACAGAAACCCTATGTTTACTATGATCTATTATTTCATTTGCTAGAACTATAAAGCAAATCAGTTATTTACAAAGCTGATAATTTTTTTTTTTTTTGGCTAGGAATTGGTCACTGTATTTGTAGAAATGGAGCTTTCCTTGGCTGAAATCACAGAGCTATATATTACTTTGGATGGCATATCATGGGAATAAGCACAATAATAACCCATGAAGTCCTCGTTGAGCTCTATCCACCAATTATTAGCCCTGCTACTTCTAAAAACACCCCACTGTTTTATAAACAGTTGTGTGTTTCTGATATATTTGTTATAAAGAGTTTAAGTCATAAAAATATAAGGAAAAAGACTTTAAAATCTTCCCAAATATCATCATCAGTTTTGACAATCATTTTTTAAATTTTGTCATGGTAAAATATGTACAAGAAAATTTACCATTTTAACCATTTATAGGTGTACAGTTTGGTGGTATTAAGTACATTCTCTACGTTGTACAACCATCATCATCATCCATTTTCAAAATGTTTTCAACATGCCAACAGAAACTATATAATCATTAAACAAAAACTTCCCAGTCCCTCCTCCACCCAACCTCTGGCAGCCTCTATTCTACTTTCTATCTCTGTGAATTTGTCTATTCCGGGTATCTGAAATAAGTGGACTCACACAATATTCATCCTTCTGTATCTGGCTTATTTCACTTAGAATAGTGTTTTCAAGAGTCATCGTATTGTAGCATGTATCAATATTTTCTTCCTTTTAAGGCTAAATAATATTCCACTGTACAGCTATCCCATGTTTTGTTTATCCATTCATCTGTTTATAGAATTTAGGTTATTTCCACCTTTTGGCTATTGTGAATAATGCTGCTATAAACATTGGTATACAAGTAGCTTTTTAAGGTCCAGTTTTCTTTTGGGTGCATACCTAGCAGAGGAATTGCTGGATCATGTTATAATCTTTTAACTTTTTGAGGAATCACCAAACTGTTTTCCACCTTAGCTGTACCATTTTACATTCCTACTGGCAATGCGCAGGTTCCAATTTCGTCACACCCTCACTAACACTCCTTTTTTAAAGAACAACAGCAGCTATCCTCATGGGTGTGAAATGACACATTGTTGTGGTTTGGATTTATATTTCCTTAATGACAAATAATGTTAAGCACCTCTTCATGTGCTTATTTGCGCATTTGTATGTTTTCTTTAGACAAACGTCTACTGAAGTCTTTTGCCCCTTTTGGAATTGGCTTGTTTGTTTTCTATTGTTGAGTTATAGTTCCTATATTCTGAATAGTGATCCCTTGGCAGATATATGATTTACAACTCTACTCTCATTCCATGGGTTGTTTTTTTATTCTCTTAATAGTGTCTTTTGTTGTACAAAAGTTTTTAATTTTAATGAAGTTTATCTATTTTATTTTATTGCCTGTGGTTTTGGAGTTATAACCAAAAAACCATTGCCAAAACCAGTGCCATGAAGATTTTCCCTTATGTTTTTGTCTAGGAGTTTTATAGTTTAAACCATTAGATTTAAGTCTTTGATCCATTTTGAGTTTGTTTTTGTATATGGTGTTCAGTAAGGATTCAACTTCATTCTTTTGTGTGTGAATAATCCAATTATCCCATTATTATTGGTTGAAAAGACTGTCTTTTCCCCCAATGAATGGTTTTGGCACTCATCAAAATCAAATGACCGTATATGTGATGTGTGTGTTTGTTTGTTTCTGGGCCTTTTATTCCATTCCACTGGTCTATCTTTCAGTCTTCATGCCAGTTCTACACTGTTTTGATGACTGTAGCTTTATGGTAAGTTTTGAAATCAGGAAGTATGACTCCTCCAACTTTGTTCTTCCTTTACAGGATTGTTTTGACAATTTGTTTTACATGGAATTCTTTTAGATTTCATATAAAGTTTAGGATAAGGTTTTCTATCTCTGGGAAAAAAAACCCAAAATTTTAATAGGATTGCATTGAATCGCTAGATCACTTTGGGAAATATTGATATCTTAATGTCTTTCAATCATCAACATAGGATGTCTTTCCAGTTAAGCCTTCTTTAATTTCTTTCAGCACTGTTTTATAGTTTTTAGTGTACAAGTCTTTGCCTTTTTGGTTAAATTTATTTCTAAGGGTTTTTTTATGTGCTTGTAAGTTGAATATTTTATTTTTCTTTTTGAATTGTTCATTACTAGTGTGTAGAAATGCAACTGATATTCATGTGTTCATTTTATATCCTGCAAGTTTGATGAATTCATTTTTGACAGACTTTTGTGGAATCTTTCTGGTTTCCTGCATGTAAGACCATGTCATCTGCAAACAGAGATAATTTTACTTCTTCCTGTCCTTTGGATGCCTTTTATTTCTTTTTCTTGCCTAAGTCCTCTGACTAGGACTTTCCAGCACTGTGTTAAAAATAAGTGGTGACAGCAAGTGTTCTTATCTTATTTCTGATGTTAAGAGAAAAGATTCAGCCTTTCAGCATGGAATATGAAATTAGCCTTGAGTTTTTCTATATGGCCTTTATCATGTTGAGTGAGTTTCTTCTATTTTTAGTTTGGTAGTTGTTTTTACCATGAAATCGTATTGAATTTTTTCAAATGCTTTTTCTGCGTCAATTGCTATTATAATGTAGGTTGTATCTTCATTCTGTTTATATGGTGTGTTACACTGATTGGTTTTCATATGTTGAACCATCTATGCATTCCAGGAGTAGATCTCACTTGATCATAATATATAATCCTTTAGTTATGTTGCTAAATTCAGTTTTCTAATATTGTGCTGAAGATTTGTACATCAATATTCATCAGAGATATGGGGGTGTAATTTCTTTTCTTTCAGTATCTTTCTCTGGCTTTGTTATAAGATTAATGCTTGCCTCATGAGTTGGGAAGTGTTCTCTCTCCAATTTTTTGGAAGAGTCTGAGAATGATTGATGCTAATTCTTACTGAAATGTTTAGTAGAATTCACAAGTGATGCCACCTGATACTGGATTTTTTATTTGTTTTATTATTATTTTTTTTGTTTTGTTTTGTTTTGAGACGGAGTTTCACTCTTGTTACCCAGGCTGGAGTGCAATGGCACGATCTCGGCTCACCGCAACCTCCGCCTCCTGGGCTCAGGCAATTCTCCTGCCTCAGCCTCCTGAGTAGCTGGGATTACAGGCACGCGCCACCATGCCCAGCTAATTTTTTTGTATTTTTAGTAGAGACGGGGTTTCACCATGTTGACCGGGATGGTCTTGATCTCTTGACCTCGTGATCCACCCGCCTCGGCCTCCCAAAGTGCTGGGATTACAGGCTTGAGCCACCGCGCCCGGCTATTTGTTTTATTATTGATTCACTCTCCTTATTGAGTAGAGGTCTGTTCAAATTTTCTATTTCCTCATGAGTCAGTTTTGGTAGATTGTGTGTTTCTAGGTACTCATTTATTTTGTAGAGGTGTTATAAAATTAATTATAATCCCCACTTTCATTTCTGATTTCAGTAAATTAAGCCTTCTCTCTTTTTTCCTTGGTCAATCTAGCTAAAGGCTTGTCAACTTCATTGATGTTTTCAAAAACTGCCTTTTGGCTTTGTTGATTTTCTCTATTGTTTTTATATCTCTATTTTGTTTATTCATGTTCTAATGTTTGTTATTTCATTTCTTCTGCTATCTTTGGATTTAGTTTTCCCCTTTGTTTCTGGTTCCTTAAGGTGTATAGTTCAGTTATTGATTTGAAATCTTTCTTTGTTTTTAATTTATGCATTTATAGCTGTAAATTTTCCTTATAGTGCTGCTTTCACTGCATCTCATCAGTTTTAGTATGCTGTGTTTTTGTTTTCATTTACCTCAGTGTATTTTCCAATTTTTTTGTGATTATTTTTCTTTGTTATAGTATCTTTGATATAGAGTATAGGTTTCTAGATTGACTGTTATTTTTTTCTCTCAATATTTTAAAGACAGTGCTCCAATTTCTTTTAACTTACAATATTTTTGATGAGAAATTCATTGTCATCCTTATTTTTGTTCATTTGTATATAATGGGTCTTTTTTTCTGGCTTCTTTTAAGACTTTTGCTTTATTCCTGGTAGTTAGCAATGTGATTATAATGTGCCTTTGTACTTTCTTTGTGTTTCTTGTGCTTGGTGTCCACTGAGTTTCTTGGATTTGTGAATTTATAGTTTTGATTAAATTTGGAAAATGTTCTGTTATTATTCATTCAAATATTTTTGTTCTCCTGCTTCTCCTTTCTGCTTTGGGCAATTCAATTACATGTATACTAGGCCACTTGAAGTTATTCCATAGCTAACTAACATGTTCTCTTCATTTACTTTTCAGTCTTTTTTCCCTCTGTGTTTGGTTGGCTACTTTGTCTTCAGATTTATTAATTTTATCTCTGTCTGCTCTGCTGTTAATCACATCTTATGTATTTTTTTTATCTAAGCCATTGTGGTTTTCATCTCTAGAAGTTCAAAGTTCAATTTGGGTCTTTCAATCTCTACTATTTCTTTTTTTTTTGAGACAGAGTCTCAGGCTATTGCCCAGGCTGGAGTGCAGTTGGCTCCCAGGTTCAAGAGATTCTCCTGCCTCAACCTCCTGAGTAGCTGGGATTACAGGCATGTGCCAACACACCTGGCTAATTTTTGTATTTTTAGTAGACACGAGGTTCCACTGTGTTGGCCGGGCTGGTCTCGAACTCTTGACCTCAGGCCATCCACCCACCTCAGCCTCCAAAGTGCTAGGATTACAGGCATGAGTAACCACACCAGCCTCTCTCTTCCATTTCTTTACTAAACATGTTCAATCTTTTTTCTGGCTTCTCGAACACATGGCATACAGTTGTAATAACCATTTTCATATCTTTGTCTACTAAATATACAGCTAGTGCTCGACTTACGACCACGATTGGTTCCGACAGACTGGTCGTAACATGATGTGGTCGTAAGTTGAGTAGGCTATATGCATGCGGAGATGGTAGTGCTGCCGGAAGCTGGTCCACACTGTCGTACGCCCAGCTGGGCAACGTTTGAGCTGCCAGACGCGGAGCAGTCGTGGCTAGCGATTGTGGTCGTAAAGTCGAATGGTCGTTAAGTTGCATAGGTCATAAGTCAATCAATACCTGTATTGTCTGTGTCAGTTCTGGGTCAGTTTCAACTGACCAATTTTCCCCGTCATTATGGGTTATGCTTTCCTGCTTGTTTGCCTGACTAGTGATTTGTGATTGAATGCCACACATTGGTTGCTGGATATTTTGTTTCCTATAAATGTTATTGAGCTTTGTTCAGCGACACAGATTATTGAAATAAGTTTGATCCTTTTGAGCCTTGTTTTTAAGTTTTGTTAGGTGGGACCACAGCAGCATTTTAGTAGTTTTCTTTTTCCTCACTACTGGACTCACCTAAGAATAATCTGCCTTTTTAAGGTCTATAACCTTAATTACATATCAAAATCCCTATTTCCAGATAATATAATGCATTCACAGTTTTCTGGGATTATGAATATTTTAGGGGGCCATTAGTAGGCCTAACACAGTTCACCCTCAGCCTCCCTCCCCCCTGTAATATCCATGCCTGTTCCATTCACAAAAGAGAGTAGTGTTCTTGAGTTTGTACCTACTGCTGCATGGTTGAAGGCACCACAGAGATTGGAAATTGTCAAAAAGATACTGCCTTTGCCAGGATCCCAGAGTCCAAATCAATCCTACTTCTGCTCAGGTGTCACCCTGTTCTTGCTAGTGTTACAACTGCCAGCAATTACCATACCGTCAAACTAGAAATAGAAGATTCTCTCTTCTTTCTGTGTTCTGATCTTTTCCCAGAGCCTCCGTCCCATTCGCAGTACCTAACAGTAAGCCAGTTGGCAAAACATCTGTAGTTTGCAGACACTTCACTTGGCAGTATGGATTACAGGAAGGTCAGTGTGAGGCTAGATGAATTTGGCTGCACTTACCTCTCCTGCTCTCTTTGGTTCTGACCAGTGGAATCAATGCACAAATAGCAATAGCCAGATGGTGAAAAAAGAATCAGATGTATTCATCACTGTGCAAACTCCTCCAAAGTGCTGCTTAAATCTGGACTGTGGAGAATGGTTGGGTTAGTCCTAAGGGCAATGTGGCAGCTCTGAAGAGGGTGCCTTTGGGCTGGCTGGAAAAGGGTTAGAAAAGCTGCACACTGGCTTTTGCTGCAGCGATAGGAAGGTTCTACTGCCACTGGGGTAGAGAAGAATTCAGGGTGATGCTCACAGCCACAGTAAGTGGACAGAAGAGCAAGTTCCTCTTCCTCCCCGAGCCCCCCAGTCTCCTTTCAGCCCTCTTACTGTCACAGTCTCACAGGGAGAAGCTACAAGACAGAAATGGGTTTTGCAGAGAACCAGCCTCAGTGCCACAGAGCAGGGTGTATGCAGGTGAGTGTGGAGCTGAGAGATTAGTGCCTAAGACCAGCAAATCCTGGACCTGGGTGGTGCTGAAAGTGTATAGAACACATGCATCACCTCTCCATGCAGATATGGGTCTGTGGATTAGCTATTCTCCCAGGGAGGAGAGAACTTGAGGCTGCAGGGAGGCCAGAATATCCTCTCTAATATGCCTCCATGTGGGAAGAGGGTGTGTTAGTCCTGCCACTGAGCCAAGGCAAAACCTTCCTTCCCTTGCACAGTGGCACTGGGCCAAGTAATGGTGAAAATTGCTGGGGCAGTGGTTACACAAAGGCTTTTGCAATCTGAGAATGCAAAGATGCAAATTGTGCCATGAATATAGGTTGTCCAGAGGTAACATGTAATGTGTTTTTAGTAAAAAACGATGTCCCAAGAAAAGTATATAGGCAGGCAATTAATTTTGTTGATGAAATTCTTACTAAGAGCTTGATACAACTCTTATAGGAAAGATGAGAGGTAATGCACATTTTATACTTACACACTGCACAGAATAAATCTTTCTGAAGAATATATTATTCAGATTAATGACTAGTTAATCATCTTAACCATTTTTTCTAAATATAAAGTTGTTTTTTCCTCTAAATTAACTTCTGCATTTTTTCACCAAAATCAGAAGGTGTCTTTTGGAACTATACAACACAAAGAGTGAACTCAAATGTAAATGATGGATTTCAGTTGATAATAATATGTCAATATTGATTCATCAGTTGCAATAAATTTACCACATCAGGGTTAGTGTGTGTGTGTGTGTGTGTGTGTGTGTGTGTGTGTGTGTGTATGTTAGTAATAGGAGGGAGAGAGAGGAAGAGGGAATATGTGAGACCCCTCCCTGCTTGCTGTTCAATTTTTCTGTACAACTAAAACTGTAACTTTGTACTGATTACTTTTAAATTGAAATCCATTTCCTTAAAAATCGCCATCACTGTTTTCTCGTGTCTTTAACTTCTTATCATGGCCCCTTAATCGGGATTGTCTGGACAGCTCATGCCTCCTTTTGTTCATGAAGGTGACACGCTCATCACTGGGTGGTTTCTGAGACTGAGGACCCATCAGCCTTCAAATTTCCTTTGCTTCAATCTCTAGCTGCAGTTGACCAGTGGCTATTTTCACTTTAGCAAGAGCTCCACCAGATTTGTAGATCTTTGAAAATCAAGACCATTTTGTGATGAGGAGTATATTTCAGTTTGAGATTTGAATAGAATATTTTTCCAGACATCTCTGAGGTTGAATTTGCAACCTCCTGTGAAGATTTGTCAGCATTCTTCTCTGAATCCTGGGTTTAGAAAGCTCCCCACTTCCGTGATGGTCTATGATTCTTACAGCACGGCTCTGCAAGCCCTGGCAAACATGATTTTTTAAATGTCCATGACTTTTGGATTTCCAGGTTCATGTCTGCATTGTCCAGTTTTAGCAAGAACCCTTCTACGTCAGTTTAACCAGACTGTCCACAATCAATATCTGATCAACACTGGTATCTGATCAGGTTCCTCATCTTCTACCATTCACCAGGTGATGTCTCATCACCCTGGCCTGCCTTCAGCAAGAATCCTTTAGGTCCATGTAGCCAGAATCCCCCTTATCCGTGATGCTTCCTCTTACTAATTTTCCATCCAATGACCACTCCCTCCACTCTTCTTCTCGGCTATAAAGTCTCACTTTTCCTTGTCGTATTCAGGGATGAGACCAATCTCTCTCCCTGACTGGAGAACATCACGGCTGTGGTCCCTACGCCTATCTCAATGATCCTAAATGAAGTCTCCCTTACTATTTTTAATCAATGTCACGATTAATTTTTTCTTTAACATTATCTCCTATTCCGATCCCTCCCACCCGAGACACACTCACACCCAGGCGTCTGCCATGTCTAATTCTGGAAGAGACAGTACGGGGCCATCTGCCATACAACCTTCCTCTCAGCCCTTGCTCCTAAAGTCACAGGGCATTGATGGTCCAGATTCAAATTTTTCTTAAATGAAACCACAGCCACACACTGCCCAGTGTGTTTTTATTACCATAGTGTCGAAAGTCATATACAGAGATTCATTGAGGCACATATAGGAACTGGAGAAACACATGGAATCACCACGCATGAAATCACTTAGAAGGAAGCTGCAAGACATTATGTGCCTATTAAATAATGGAAAATGAAATGTGCATTTTAAAAATAAGCCTTTCACCAAGACAAATGAGATCATCTTCTTGGAAAGAGCTCAGCCAGGAGTGGAAGAAATCCCACCCTCCTTGTTCATGTCTTTGCATCTGAGGCTGTTAAGAGGCCAGGGGCCAAGGCTTCCAACATGCATTCACCAGGGGTATGGGGTTGGTACTACTTTTGATTCTCAGAGAGGATGAAAGAGAAGTCCAGAGAATTTTGTTTCTCAGTCTGTCTTTCTCGCCCTCTTCTTGCCTCTGAAGTATCTAGACACTGCCCTTAACTGTGCTTAACATGTGGTCCAGACAAATGAAAACCAATCAGTGCCTTATTTCCTTGCTTTTTAAATTCAAGGATTCTAATGTTGTCTTTGAAAGAAAGTAGAACAGACACAGAGAGGGGAATACTTATTCATGTCCACACAACCTTCTAGAGAAACAGTGGTGGGCCAGTCTAAAGCCTGGTGGAAGAGAAAGAACGGTAGGAGCCGTGAAGAGGGAGGATGAAGCAAAGATGGCCGACGCAACCGTGGGACAGAGCGAGAATGTGGTCCCGCTAACACAAGTGGGTAAACTGGAGGCAGGCGTGGTGGCACAAGCCTGTAACCCCATCTACTGTGCAGGCTGGGAAGATCCATGAGTCCAGGAGTCGAAGACCAGCCTGGGCAACATAGTGAGATCTTGTCTCAAAACCAAACACGAAATGGGTCATTTTGCGATGAGGAATATATTTCAGTTTGAGATTTGAGGTGAATATGGAAAGCCTATGTAAAAACCTTCTGACAGAAAATGGGAGTGTGGGAGTTGATTCTTCATGAGATTTTGGAACTGGTGATTTAAATTTAAAAGGTGCCGATTCAGATAAGTCATTTAAAAGCCAAGCTTCCACAAGGAAGTGAGTGTGAAAGGGGAACACCCGAAGGTATAGAGCCTCACAGGATCCTGGCTGTGAGGACACAGAAAAAATGAAGAAATTAAAAAATAATAATAAAAAAGTAACTTGCAACTCCAAAAAAATAATGACAATAATAATAAAATAAAGGAGATGTCATGAGAAGTGCCATGCAGCCCAGAGTTTTGTTGGGATGGACTAGAGAGAGATTTGAACTCTGGTCTGTTTGAATCTGAAGTCCATGCTTTTCCCACCACTACTTCTAAAACAAACACACATCCCCTCGACCCAAACCCTCCCTCCTCTTGGGCTCCAAAGGCTTTCAGAAGTGCAGTTACCTTCTAGGTCTTCAGAAAAGGGGTCTGATTCAAGGCTACAGAGAGGAGATGGAGAGGGCCAGTAGCTAAGACCCAGAGAGAAGCCAACTCTGCAGGGCAGTGAAGCAGATACTCTGGTCTAGAGCCACAACACCAAAATGTGGTGCAACCTGGGTCTCTCTGAGGCTGAAGGCAAGTTCTGTCCATGGTCCTATACTGCTAGGGGGAGAATGTTCTGAAGAAGGGATACCCACTTGTTACTGAAGCGTCAGGGAGGCTTCAGATGCTGATGAATGGCTTGAATGTGCTCGAAGATTACCAGTGACTTTCAAAAGTACAGATATGGATAAGGATGTAGGGAAGAACGGCTTTATGGATGGCTCCATCCAGCATCTTGACCACAAGGAGCAGGAGGCGCTGGAATGAGGCAAGACGTTTGATGAAGGAGGAGCAGGGCGCCCGGAAGGTCAGCGTGTGAAGGAGGCGCTGGCAACGCGGAGTTACCCGCAGTTTCAGAGAAGCAACGGCCCAGCGGACCACCCAGGCTTGAGGCAGCAGCGGGAAGCACCCGGTTTGCTGCGATACCATGGAAGGAGGCGGGGAAGCGGCAACAAAACCACTGGGGGGTTGGCCGGCTTTTCCGGAGCCGGCGGAGCAGGTTACTCGCACGCGGATTCGGCAGGCGTCCCGCTAACTTCTATGAACCCTCTGTGTCCGTATTTAAATGTGGATCCACGATACCTCGTGCAGGATACAGATGAGTTTATTTTACCTACTGGAGCTAATAAAACCCGGGGCAGATTTGAGCTGGCCTTCTTTACGATTGGAGGATGTTGCAGGACAGGGGCTGCATTTGGTGCAATGAACGGTCTTCGGCTAGGATTGAAGGAAACCCAGAACATGGCCTGGTCCAAACCAAGAAATGTACAGATTTTGAATATGGTGACTAGGCAAGGGGCACTTTGGGCTAATACTCTAGGTTCTCTGGCTTTGCTCTATAATGCATTTGGTGTCATTATTGAGAAAACACGAGGTGCAGAAGATGACCTAAACACAGTAGCAGCCGGAACTATGACAGGCATGTTATATAAATGTACAGGTGGTCTTCGGGGGATAGCACGAGGTGGTCTGACAGGACTAACACTTACCAGCCTTTATACACTACATAATAACTGGGAGCACATGAAAGGCTCCTTGCTCCAACAGTCACTCTGAAGATTTTGCCAGCTCATGTATAGAGGACACTTCACTAGACATCTAGACCATTTTGTAAGTCAGACTGGAGTTATTCTCTCTTCTACCCTATAATTAGTTTGAAAAATTAGAGATTTTGATTTGCCGTGATGAAAATCTTGGATGGTTGACTAAGACTGGCACTTGTTCCAGCTATTAGTGAGTTGAAGCCAAAGCCCTTTGGTGACTCACTGAGCAACGTGGTTCTCTTCTCCTTTGGAGAAGATCTTGCACGTATCTATTCTTCTCCCCAATGAACTTACTCCCAGAATTCAATTTGTGCTTGTCAGTACTGTATCACCAAGTCTGTTCATTTAATGATCCAAAACTGTAATGCTGCACTGTATTCCAAATAAAGGGTAAAAACAGAACCAAAGTTACAACTTCAAAAAAAAGGAGCAAGGACACCTGTTTAAAAGCGGAGCACAGTCTACGGCCATACCACCCTGAACGCACCCAGTCTTGTCAACTATGCAGGGTCAGGCCTCGTTAGTACTTGGATGGGAGACTGCCTGGGAATAGCAGGTGCTGTAGGCTTTAAAAAATGCATAATGAGCTCCTTGAGACTGAGTTCAAGATGGGAGGATACATTCAATTCAGTCCACTACCATGGAGGGTCTTCTAGGAGCCAGGCGCAGTGATAAAGTAAATACTGGAGATACAGCCGTGAGTTTGATGCAGTTCCTGCTACTAGGAGCGGCAGCGTGGGGGAGATGGAATGAGGCAGCTGTAGGAACAGACCACTGTGATATGGAGGAGTGAGTGCTCTTGCTGCCAGCTGTGGCAGGTTGATTGCATATGACCCTACCCTTCTCCTGGCCTGTGCGGTAGTTCCTGCCCTGTCACTTTGGACTGCCTCCCCTTTGACTCTGGGACCAGCCGTGGGACTTGCTTTGATTTGGTCAATGGGACACAACTGGAGGATTGGAAAGCCTCATTCTTGTTCTCAACCACGTCCATGAGAACGTAGCAGGCTAACCTGACCAGAGTACAAGAGGGACACACAGTTCAGTCACCCTGATGGCCCCATGCCCGCTGATTGCTGACCATGACTGAATCCAAGTCCAGAATGGTCCTGCTGAGACCCCCAATCCCTGACCCATGGGCCTAGGAGCTAAATAGATGCCTATTGTTCTAAGCCATGGAATTCTGATGTTGTTTTGATGCAGGGTTGTGTGGCAATAGATAACAGATACACTATTTGAACAGAAGGGAGCATTGTTTCAGTTTATTTTGGGGTTATGGGGATGACAAAAAAGTGAAAAAAAAAAAGAGAGAGAGATTGAGAGAAGGGATTCAAGGCTGCACAAAGAAGAGCCTGGGGCAGCAGAGCCCCCATGCATCTGTACAAATAAGGACAAGAGTACATGGCGTGTGAGGCTGGGCAGGAGGTAGAGGAGGGGACTCAGGCATGATGCTGGGCAGAGGTAGAGGAGGGGACTCAGGCATGAGGCTGGGCAGGAGGATGGCTTCTTGGGGATAATGAAGAGAAGCCATCCTCGTGGATGGGAGAGAGAAGCTGAAGCGACTGCATGGAGGACCAGCTTTGAGCAGATAGCGCTGTCTCCAAAGGTGGCCCCAATAAAGCAGCTGTTGTTCTTGGAGAACTGACTGGGAGCCAGGCCTTTCTCCTGCTTCCTGTGTGACCCTCCCAAGAGCCCAAGAGTCGGAGGCATCATCACGCCCACGTTCCAGATGAAGAAAGTGAACCGCAAGAAGCCAGGCAGCTTGCCCATGTCACCCAGTGCACGCATGACAGACAGCACCAGAGCAGGAAAGGAGTGCCCAGGCCAATCTGGAGCCTCCATTTCTAGAGGAAAGTCCTGGAGAGGGGACACTGGGGATGGTACAGGGGCTTAGGAAGGATACAAGTGACCAGACAACATGGAAAATGAGGCTAGGCTTCCCTAAGAAAGAGATCAGGGGCTGCAAAGCCCTGACCACACCTCTCTCCAGCTCTGCTCAGCAGCCAGAGGCAGGAGCATGTGGTCAGTGGGAGAGTCAGGGCGTGAGACATTCACATTAAGCTTTAGCAGGAGACCCCAGCAGCCAAGGGATTTCAGATGGGAGGAAAGACACAGATGGGGAAGGAAAGAAACCGGGAAATCTAGGAGAGGTGGAGGACCTGCCAATTGAAAGAAGGTGAACCAAGGGTCTCAGAAGAGCCAAGTGGGTATGGGGGAGGGGACAAGGCCCCAAACAAGGATGATGTGGGCAGAGGGGACTTCTGTACCATGGGACGGTTTAAGGCCCTTGCCTACTACCAATGCTGTCCAAGTCACAGGAAGGCTGTCATGGCAAACTGTATGGCTGTCTACAAGTACCAGGGACAATGACTCCCCAGCATCCCACTCCCGGGGCCAGGTGACAGCGGCATCAAGACACAGGCAATTTGTCTTTTCAAGAACATTGCAAGATTTTTTGCAATGATGGAAATGGGAAAATCCATCCAAGACGTAATTATGTCCATGTGGTGGAAAAGCACTCATTCCGTTTATTTTCCTCTGAAACTTGGCTCCTTCTCTTCCTGTGACTTGCCCAGGGCCAGGCCAGGCGGATGGAAAAGCCAGTGTCAGTGACGCGGGGGTCGTTCATGGCACAGGGCTTAGGAACCTGCATGCTCTGGGAGAGCTCGTTCATCTTGTCCAGGGAAAATATTGCCTCTGTCCACAGGAAGAACTGGGTTCCGGCAGCTGGGGAGGCTGCTTGCAACTGACAGGGTATTAACTGTGAAGCCTTTGGGTGGGAAAATAAAACTCCCCACCTCTCATGCCAAATCAACATTTAAATTGGGGCCAGGTGTGGTGGCTGGGCACAGTGGCTCACGCCTATAATCCCAGCACTTTGGGAGTCCAAGGCAGGCAGATCACTTGAGGTTCAGTTCAAAACCAGCCTGGCCAACATGGTGAAACCCCATCTCTACTAAAAATACAAATATTAGCCAGGCATGGTGGTGCGCATCTGCAATCCCAACTACTCAGAAGGCTGAGACAGGAGAATCACTTTAACCCAGGAGGCGGAGGTTGCAGTGAGCCAAGATCGCCCCACTGCACTCCAGCCTGGGCAAAGAGTGAGACTCCATCTCAAAATAAACAAACAAGCAAATAGGCAGGCCTTTTTTAAAAGACGGAGAAGAGTTGGCCCAGAAGGAGCAAAGCATATACCAAAATACAAGCTGTCCAACAGCGTGAACCCTTCAGAGCAGCAGCAGCCCCGGGGTGCGCAGTCCAGCCCAGTGGACCGAGGGCGGGTTTGACCTGGATTTCCAGAAACAGCCTGTGGTGAGGTCTGCTCACGGGGACCTTTATCTCCGGAAAAGCCTAGGGAGTGCACGCTTCAGATCACTTGCCTCTAGAGATTCAAGAACTTCTTTTTCTATCTCCACATCCCGGTGGCTGACCTTGGTGGCCTGGTCAGGGTCTTCCCCCGAAAAGGTTAGAGGTGCCTGGGGCAAGAGGGTGAGAAGTCAAAGGCTTCCATCACGGGGGATTTGTTGCCTACCTCACCCAGTTCATTTGACTGAATTACCGAAGACGCAAACTGCCAGTTTACTGATTTCTGACCTGGCCTAAAGATATTACTGGGCTCAGAGAGATAGCAGACAAAACTGTCTATGTACCTAGAAGACAGCATCATGGACTGTGATATGTCACAGGTAGTGTCTTTTTCCTCCAGCAAATGGGCCCCGAGGCTTGGGCAGCAGCCACCCCAATATGGTGCCAAAATCAGACCAGATCCCGCCCAGTAACAGGGTCCTGGAGATGCTGAGCCAGCCTTACATCCTTCCCCTCCACAGAGACGCCCGGAGCCTCTGGACAGGGAGCCAAAGGAAACAGTTCCAACAGAGCATCTGCCTCCGATTAGGAAGAGCACAGCACTTTGGAGAACGAGTTTTCTTCCACAAGCCAGGGAGGGAACACATGTGGGATCCAACAGGAGCCCCATCCTGGCTACCCCTCCCAGTCACACTGCCAGGCGCGGGGCAGGACTCGGACGTGGCTTTGCCTCTGCAGCGTAGAGACCACGGAGGGACTGACAGGAGCACCATTTAGAACTCCAGAAGGCTGTGACAGTCAGAATCTCAGCAGTCCCTCTGTAGAGTGGTTCTTATTTTTCTGAATCAGGGACCCCTTTGAGAATCTGGCGAAAAAAGTTAAGAGTCTGTTCCTCCAGAACATGCACAGACACGCAAGAACCTCCGTGTCATTACAGAGCGTCCGTAGACTCCCTGACAGCCTGGACTGCAGGTTAGCTCCAGTCTCCTCTGTCTCCCTGGAGCAGATGAGGCATGGCTAATAAAATGCAGAGCAGGACCGGACTCCAGAACTCCCAACCCAGAGCCTTTTTATCTCTCCACACTGACTCCATGTGCCTGATAGATTTCAGAGCCTTTGGAGAACCTTGGAGAATGGAAACTTCCTTGTGTTGATTCTAACCTGACTTCATCCACCCCTGAATCAAGAACCCCAGTCAGGCCCCCTGCCACCCCTCACACTTTAAAGGCTTGCATTCACGGCTTGAAGTCCCACCCCCCTGGGAGGGTGGCTCGGGGTCAGCCAGGTATCGGATGCCAGCAGGCTTGTCTAGGAGCTGCTGCCTCCGAGAAGGCACTGGGCTTGGAGAGAGAGCAAAAGGTCTCATCCTCAAGGTCTCATCTCTGCCAGGCCATGGGGACCCAAAAAAGTCACATAGTAAACAGAATGGGTATTTTTCAGGCCCAAAATAGCCTGAACTAAACTCATGAAACGGACTTATTAGGTCAGCTGTATTCGCCGGGGGAATCATGCTCTTCTTTTCTCCAGCTATACTACCTATGAAATTCCTCTTCCCTTTTTTTGACAATATCTCCACCATTCCCTAAAGCCTGCTTTTTAGGGGCGATGACTCACTTTCTGGTACTAAATGTCTAGCTCAGGCCTGGCCAGCTTCTGGGTGTCCACTTTGCATTCCAGGCAGTGGAAGTGTCAGCGGTCCCCACTGTGGTCTCTCTTGCTGCCCTGCCACAGAGACAGCCCCAGACAGACCCCCACACCATATGGGGTTTTCAAGGATGTACAGAGGGAGGACATGAATTGCTGGAGCCACCTGGCAGCAGCGAGGCCAGCAGAAGTGATGCCTACCAGGTGCCAGACACTGCTCTAGAGAGCGGACATTCTACAAGCCTGGCAGAGTCCTGACTCTCAAGGAGCTCATAGTCTAATGGACATGCAAGGGAAGGATGCGTTTATCTGGCAGCTGGAAGGTGAATGTGCTTTGTAAAATGACTCGATTGGTAAGACCACAGAGAGCAGAGATGGCTATCTATGTCGATTTTTATTACAGTATAATCTAGAAAATTCAAAAATAGCTACATGAGTCACCAGTCAGGAGATGCGTTTCAGGGTAGATGGCAGTTTGCTGAGCAAAGGACCAGGAGGCTATGGGGAGAACGGACACGTTGTAACCCTAGTCCCTGGAGGGCATTAAACCTCTATCCCTGTTTCTAATTTGCTTTTGCTACATAAGACAGACATTGACACAACAAAACTGTAAACAACTCTCTAAGCTATAGGAGCAGCTGTCGCCAAGTTTCAGGGGACGAAAAGAGCAGCAGAGTTTGCTTTCAGGCTGCTTTAATAATGAGTTTCCTGGTAATAACAAACAGCACAGGTGAGGCTTGTTATTCCTTTTGTCCTCATACCAACCGTATGACATAGAACTACTGTTTTACCCGTATTGCAGATGAGGAACTTGGGAAAGAGAAAAGTTAAGTAACATGTCTCGTGTGACTTACTAATAAGAAGGCACTTAGAAACAGGAACTCTTTCCTGTGGAAAATTGAAGCAATTTGTAATTGTGCCCCTGATAGGACGTAACCAATAGGTAGGGGAGGATTTTCCTGAGTGGTCTGGTTCTAGAAAGCAGGTAATTCATGTGACAGCGCATTTTCCTAAATGGCATTGCAGAAGTGGCTGTGGCTAGAATCCCAAGGGATTTGGGATGCTGGCAATGAGGGGAAGCCAAGAAAACTGTCTGAAGTGCAGGCTATTGACCCTGCATCGGTGCTGACTGAGTTTGGGATGCAGGCTGATGCAAGGACAGTGAGTGATTCCAGGAGAAATCTGTTGTTCTGCCTGCCTCCCACAGGGCCCTAAAACTGCACTGTCTGCCTCAGTGCACCACTAGTGCAAGAGCCCATGTTGGAGGAGAACAAAGGCCCCGGGAAGAGCAGAGCTGCATATGCGAGGGCTAGAAGACAGGAACCAGAGTGCACAAGGCCGGTCTGCCGGGAGTAACACTGGGCACCTGCTTCTCCAGCAGCCCAAGGCCAGGAGGGCTTCTCAGCCACTATCCTTATCCACTACCCTGCTCTGGTGCTGCCAGGAGGAGAGCTGGGGGATGGGAGCTGGCGTGTTGGAGGGAACCTGCGCATGACTTAGGTCCAGGCACTCCATGCCTCCTCTATGGAGTCAGCCCTTGGGGAGTCTGAAAAGCAGAGGCAGCCAATCCCACTGCAGGAGCTGGCAGGGTCAGGTGGTGTGCAGGAGGAAGCAGAAGAAAGAGCACAGCAAGAGGGGCCTGGAAATGGGAGCAAAGTCATCAAAGGCATGGAACCCTTTTCAGCGGACAGGCATGGCCTCAGAGGTGGTGGCAAGGAAGGAGGACAGGAGTCTGGCTAGCTATGTGGAAGCCTTTTGGGGCACAGGAACAGAGAGCCACCTTCTGCCCCTCACATCCAGCTGCCCCCAATTCCTTGTGCAACTGCTGATAAAAGAATGGCTGTCACTGATGGTGTGCTTACTGCGTGCCAGGCATTATGTTAACAGCTATTTTATTCAACCCTCTCAGCAACCCTGTGAGGTCACTACAACCTTTTGAGAGAGATGATAGAACCCATCACATCACATGGCTGGGAAGGAGTCTCAGTCTGTGCAACTCAAAGTCCGTTCTTAACCCCCCACCCTCCTGCACACACTCACCTGGATCTCCCCAGGCTGAGACTAGAGGTGCTATCCAGGAGGGTCCCACAATCAACTGAGGATCAGAGATCCCTGCGTTCTTAATGTTTTGTTCCAGAAGGAATGACAGCTGAGTGTGGCGCAGGCACACACAGTGCCAGGGCCCTTGGAGTGCAGATCTAAGATTCAAGAGGCATAGAGCCCAGGCACTCTTTGGTCACTAAGGCTGGGTCACCCCTCCTGCCACTCCCTGTGTCTTCCCCATCCACGCCCCCACCCACACCCCAGCTGTGAGCAGTCAGTGATACTCTTTTAGAAACCACACTGTAGGCTGGGCACAGTGGCTCATGCCTGTAATCCCAGCACTTTGGGAGGCCAAGGCAAGCAGATCACAAGATCAGGAGTTCAAGACCAGCCTGGACAATACGGTGAAACCCTGTCTCCGCTAAAAATACAAAAATTATTTGGGTGTGGTGGCACGCACCTATAATCCCAGCTACTTGGGAGGCTGAGGCAGGAGACTTACTTGAACCTGGGCGGAGGTTGCAGTGAGCCAACATTACACCACTGCACTCCAGCCTGGGTGACAGGGTGAGACTCCTTCTCAAAAAAAAAAAAAAAAAAAAAAAAAAAAAAAAAGAAAAAGAAAGAAAGAAAGAAACCACATTCCAGAGAATGTGGCTGTTTTCTGGATGGCTGTAACCTGCTATCCAACAACAATCAAACCCATATCATGCTCTGGCAAGGCCACGTGGTCCTCCAGGCCCTGACACGGGCACAGTCATCGGCCAGCACTTCCATTAGAAAGGGGACAAGGTGAATGCAGCGTGAGGCCTGAATCTACCACGGGGAAGCCATCTTACCCAGGAAAAGGACTTCTGACCCCCAAAGCAGAGAATGTGCCCAACCTATCTGTGGTGAAGAGACAACTCATTCATTGAATGAGAACTCATTCATTGAACTCATTCATATGAAAGTCATGGCCACTCATCTGTGCACCATGTCTCTGAAGAGGCCCCTGGGTCTGGGCTGCAGCTAGCCTGTCCGCTCCTCCCCACAGGCTGCTCTCAGCCAGCTGCTCCATCTCCGTCTCCTGCACACAGCCCTGCTTCTTGCCTCACTGGTCCTGCTCCCTCAGTCCTGGGATGCTGCTCCTGGCTCCATAGCTGCTTGGCTGGATGCCTCTGAATAGAACATTCAGCCTCTGTGTTCTTCTATTTCTTCAACTGGAAAACAGAGAGAAATGTGGTCATCATTTTTTAAGGGGGGAAGGAGTCATTGGAAGGAATCGCCTGGTAAAGATTCAAAACCCATCAGCTGTTTGGAAGAAAAGCTGCTACATAAATAAGCTGCTTGACCCAAGGCCCATTTTGTAGGATTCTGTGAGGTCGATCTTGTTCATTTTCCTGGCTCGCACTCCCCAAAGGTTGGGGTGGGCCAAAAGGCAAACCTGCCCTTTGCAGGGGCCTCTCCTGTCAAATTAATCTGATGAGTTGCTGGAGCAGTGTGTGGAAGGGGACGTGGCCCTGTGAGGTTAGCGGTGGCATCTCTGCTGGAGAGAAATGATGCTGGCCCGGGGGGATGTGCCCTGTGCCCAGCCTGGACAACCCAGTTCACTTCTCAGGGAATACGCTCTCTCTTTCTCCTCATGAGAATAAGAACCCCAACTCTACCCCTTGAGAGCCTCCTAACTTGGTCCCCTGAGAACCTGATGGGGCTGGCAGGGAAGGGATGATCATCTCTGTGTCATAGAGAAAAAAATAGACTTTTCAAAGTCACAGAAATAAGTGGGGACAAGACCTCAGTCTTCTGCCTGCATGATTCATTTTCATACAATACATACCTTAACCCGAACACAGAGCTGAGATACAAGTCCAAAGAAAGAAAGCCAAGAGGACCTTCTGAAAGAGTGAAGCTCTACACGGTGTGTCCAGCAGAAATAGTGCAAGCCACATATGTGATTTTTAGTTTCCTGGTAACCACATTTAAAGTGTAAAAAGAAACAAGTGAAATTACTTTTCATCGATGTTATATTTTATTTAATCTCATATATCCAGAATATCATTTCAACATGTAATCAGTATAACAAAGGTATCACTGAAATATTTTACCTTCTTTCATACTGTCTTGGGCATCTTGTGTGCACCTTACACTTGCACACACTTCAGTTAGCACTAGCCTTGTTTCAAGTGCCCAGTAGCCGCATGTGGCCGGCGGCAACTCTTTGGGACAAGTTGGCTCTGTTAAATGGCAGGGCAGGTACATCCTGCCAAGCTACTCCTCAGCTAGGGCAGTTATGAGGGTCCACAAGGCTGACTCGAAGGAGCTGGAGAACAGCTCCGGGACAGAGAACAGGTGCAGTGGAAGGAACTCGAGCACTTTCGAGCACTTTCACTGCCCCGGGCTCTTTCACCTTTTTTTCTTTTTACCAGAACCTTTTCCTGACAAAAATTGGATGCAAACCCTTAATGTAGGAAATAAATGAACCCAGAGCTCTCCAGTTGAAGGGCTTAGACCAGCCAACATGCCTCTCCAAGGTGCCCCTCGAAATTCCCACTAGAAATTTTAAGTGTTTTTCTTGCAGATATCAAATAGTGGGGCTTGCTTGGTTTTCTTGTTGTGGTGGTGGTGATGGTCATGGTGGTGATTTTTTGAGACAGTCTTGCTCTGCCATCCAGGCTGGAGTGCAGTGGCACGATCTCAGTTCCCTGCAACCTCTGCCTCCTGGGTTCAAGCCATTCTCCTGCCTCAGCCTCCCCAGTAGCTGGTATTACATGCACGCACCACCACACCTGGCTAAGTTTTGTATTTTTAGTAGAGACAGGGTTTCACCATGTTGGCCAGGCAGGTCTTGAACTCCTGACCTCGTGATCCACCCACCTCAGCTTCCCAAAGTGCCGGGATTACAGGCGTGAGCCACCATGCCCAGCTTTTCAGCCTGACAATTTCTGCTTTTTAATTGGCGCATTTAGGCCATTTGCATCTAACGTACTCATCGATATGCAGTAGTAATGCGTAAAGCTACCACCTTGCTGTTTGCTTTACACTTGTCCCTTTGTTCTTTGTTTCTGCTTTTCCTCTCTTCCTCTTCCCTTGTTGACTAAATTTCAGCCTACATTTTATTTTCACAATTGCCTTATTACCTAGACATCTTTGCTATAATTTTAATAGCTGCTCTACAGTTAATAATTGGTATGTTTAACTTGTCACAGTCTGACTTTAAATAATAATAATACCACTTCATGGATAAAATATTTGCAACAATATGCTTCCACTTCTCCGCCACATCTTTTGAAATATTGTCATATGTTTTACTTCTACAGAGGCTCTGCATCAGATTTGGGTTGTGTCAAAGTCTGACCACTTCAGCTAGAGAGCTCTAGTTTGATCTCTTTACTGCACATGGTATATGTACCATGATACGTTGTTATTATTTTTGCTTTAAACAGTTGATTATCTTACTAAACATTTTAAAATCTGAAAAAGGGCTTTTATATTTACCCACATATTTATCATTTTTTTCCCTCTACCTTCCTTTGTGGAGATCCAACCTTCTGTCTAGTATTATTTTCATTTTGCCTAAAGAACTTCAATATTTTTTATAGTTCAGGTCAGCTGGTGATAAGTTTTCTCGGCTTTTGTGTATCTAAAAGTTTTTATTTTACCTTCAATTTTTGTTGTTTTTGTTTTAGAGGTGGGGTCTCAGTATGTTGCTCTGCTGCAGTCCAGTGGCTATTTACAAGCTTGATCATAGCACACTACAGCCTCTAGCTCCTGGCCTCGAGTGATCCTCCCATCTCAGCCTCCCAAATAGCTGGGGCTATAGGCATGCACACCATGCCTAGCTTGTTTTCAGTTTTGTAAGATATTTTTTGTTGGATATTAAATTCTATGTGGGCAGTTCCATTTTCCTTTTTAGCACTTTAAAGATGTTCCAGGCCAGGCATCATAGCTCATGCCTGTAATCCTAGCACTTTGGGAGGCTGAGGTGGGAGATTGCTTGAGCCTAGGAGTTTGAGACCAGCCTGGGCAACATGGCAAAACCCCATCTCAAAAAAAAAAAAACAAAAATTAGCCAGGCATGGTGGTAGTGTGTACCTGTAGTCCCAGCTACTTGGGAGTAGGATGCTACATAGGATGCAGAGGTACTTGGGGAGGATCACTGGAGCCCAGGGAAGCCAAAGCTACAGTGAGCCATGATCACACCACTGCATGTCAGGCGGGTGACAGAGAGAGGTGTTTCACTTACTTCAAGCTTGTATATTTGGGGGTGAAACATCTGTAGTCATTTTTTTTTAATTTTTTTCCTTCTCTGTACTTAATATGTCTTTTTTTCCTCTGGCTGTTCTACAGATTTTATCACTGATTTTCAGTCATTTGTGGCATGCTTTGGTATGTTTGTGTGTGTGTGTGTGTGTGTGTGTGTGTGTGTGTTTACCCTATTGTAAATTGAAATTCATCTGTAAGTTTATAGTTTTTATGAAATTTTGAAAAAATTTGGCCATTATTTTTCCAAATATTTTTGATCCCTTCCTCTCTCTCTTTTCTTTCTGAGACTCTCATTACTCATACATTAGATCTTGTAATATTTTCCCACATGTCAATGAGGCTTTATTCCTTTTTTTCCCCAATCTTTTTGTTTCTGTCCTTCATCTTGGATAGATTCTACTGCTGTGTCTTTTAGTTCAATAATTTCTGCAGTGTGTCCTCTAATTTTAATCCGACACAGGAAATGTTTTGTTTTATATGTTGTTTTGTCTTTTAGCTTCCATTACTCTCTTCATCATCTTTGCATTTTACTTCGCATCCTTGAGCATTTGCATAATGTTTGTCACAGTTGTTTTAATCTCCTGTGTGCTCATTCCATCATATCTATCACTTCTGGGTTAGTCTATCAGTTGATTTTTCTCATGTGTGTGAATCACATTTTCTTGCTTAGTAATTTTTGTGAGTCTAGTAATTTTTGATTGGTTGCTGAACATTGTGAATTTAATGTTGTTTAGTGCTAGATTTTGTGATATTTTTATGAAGAGTGTTGGGCTTATTCTTGCAGCAGCTAAGTCATTTGTGAGTCAGTTTGATCCTTTCATGCCTTGTTTTAAAACTATTTTAGGGCAGATCTAGACTATAGTCTAAGGAAAAGTTAGCCCTGCTTCTAATACATGGCCCTTCTAGCATCACTGGTGAGAGCCCCGCAGATGCAACCCGGTTTGCACTGTGGCTGGAGGGAAGTTGAGCGATTCTTGGCCTCATGTAAACTCTGGGAGTTGTTCATTTTCATGGCTCCTTGATAACGGTTGTTTCTTTAGAAGTTGATCTTGTCCAGGCACTAAAGTTTCACACATGTACAGTCTTTAGCCAAAGACTTAAGGAACTCTCTATGAAGATTTCTGGAAACCTTCCTTTCTGGAACTCTGCCCTGTCAGTTCTAGCCCCTTTGGCCTCCCCAACTCTAAACTCATCCTTCTTAGCAAAGCAAAGCTGCCAGGCTCTCTATATATTTCTCCCCCACCCCTGTGCTGTGGTCCAGAAATTACTGCAAACAACCTCAAGAAGAATCCAATGCGTATTTCTGGAGCTCTTTCTCTGCACAGTTCCCTCCTGCAAATTCCAGCCTCCTTTTTGTCCTCAAACTCGTTCTCCTCAGCTCAGAGAAACCTGCGTGCTGTGCTTAGGATCCCCACCTCCTACAACACAGTCTAGAAAATGCCTCAAGCCAGAAAGCCATGACAATCATAAGGCTTATCTCATTTGTGTCCTCTCCCCCAAGGATCACAGTTCTACATTGCCTATTGTCCAAAGTCTACAAACAGTTGTTTCACGTACTTTGTACGCTCTTCTAGTTGTTCATAACAAGAGGGCAAGCCTTGTCCCAATTGCTCTATCATTGCCAGAAGCAGAAATCCGCTTTTAAGAACTTTCAACTATAAAATTGTTTATGAAGTCATATATTTAGTCTGCCTCCTCCACTAAAATATAAGCCACATGAGGGTAGCAACTATGACTGTATGTATACTGCTGAATCCCCAGTGTGCAGCACCAGGCTGTAACACAGTAAGAACGATGAGGAAAAAATACATTACAGTATTATAATTCTGGGGCTGGATGTTGGCACGAATCAGGGAAAGAGAACAAAATGAAGCAGGGTGGAGGGAGGGAAACAGACAGCATGACACAAAGAGCACTGCCAGGGCCCATGTGGGTTCCAGGTTTGCATTTGGATCTCATTTCCAATCTGGGCTGTCCCTGTGAGACACATGCCTTCCACTTGGACTTGACTAATTTCAAAATGAAAGATGATTGGAAGTAAATGCTTTAAAATGTGGGTATTGTGCTAAAGCAGTGGATTATATTTTCCAACACTTTCTGTAATGTAGTTAGAAAACTTACAATAATTTTAGAAATCCTCATGGATTATTGCCTATGATTTTATTGCATGACAAACTTTGTTGGTGTAAACTTCAGGTTGCTGTGGTGAAGGCACTCACCAATTGATGAAATCATTTCTTCCCTTGCAGAGTGCCTTCCTCCACCTCACACAGCCAGCGTGACTTCTATCCCCAAGGAATAGGGCACCAGGTGTCCCTAATTCTGACTCTCACTCTCCTCTCAACCTGCACCATCACCCACTTGCATCGATCCAGTAAGCTTTATACATGTCAGCTGATGAACTGTAGAGTCACACAACTATTGAGAGTGACGCCAACTGCAGCCAAACAGCCAAGTCACAAAATACTGAACCCATGTCGGTCAAGGACCACCTCTGATCTAAGAAGCTAGCTAAATAAAAAAGACTCCTGTCTGATGTGAGAGCTCAGTAACAGACTTAGGTGATGCATAATATCAAATTTCTTTGCAAGTGGGCGCCTACTGGCACGTGATTACCATTAGTCCACTTAAGACTCCACTGTTATATTTCTTTCCTGCCACCTTTATTTCCACCCCTATTCCTGCCATAGGCTACCATTCTATTCTGTTACATATACCTTATTTGCATATATTTAAATTATGCAAATATGTTGTCATATAGACTATGATTTTAATGTTCCTACCCCACAAACTCATGCTGAAATTTAATCCCCAATGTGGCTATATTGAGAGGTGAGGCCTTTAAAGGGTGATTGGATCATGAGGGCACTGTCCTTATGGTGGATTAATCTCGTGGATTAACAGATTAATGAATTAATTTAATGGGTTATCATGGGAGTGGGATTCATGGCTTTACAAGAGGAGGAAGAGAGACCTGAGCTGGCACACTAGCACACTCAGTCCCCTCTCCATGTGACAGCCTGCACCACCCTGAGACGCTGCAGAGTCCCCACCAGCAAGAAGGCCCTCAGCAGATACAGCCCCTCACCTTGTACCTCTCAGACTCCGAATCTGCAATAAATAAATATCTTTCCTTTATAATTTACCCCATTTCAGCTCCTCTGTTATAAACAACAGAAAAGGGACTGATATTCCATTTTGTGTTTTCCTTTTTCCAACAATATATTTGTTCAATCCATCCATATTTCTATGTATACATCTAATTCATTGCTGTTAATTGCTACATAATACTTCGTGGTGTGGGTCCATCTAGCCCGCCTCCCAGTGATAGACATCCAGCTTGCTTCCAACTCCCACAAACAAACAGCACTGTAGTGAACAGCCCTGTACAATGCACAGGTCCCTTAGGTAGCTGTGTGAGAGCTTCTAAGGCATATATATCCTGGATGGAAATTATGGGGTCACAGGATATATGTATAAATAATTTGTCAAAATAGTACAGGGTTACTCTTGACACACTGGCTGCACAGTTCCTCCACTTCAGGATTTCTCAGCCTTGACCCTATTACCATTTGGGGCTGGATAATTCTCGGCTGTGGAGACATGCCCTGTGCACTGTAGGACGTTTAGCAGCATCCCCGGCCTCTATCCACTGGATACCAGTAGCACCTCCCTCCCCAGGTGTAACAATAAAAAGTGCCCCCTGACACTGCCAAATATCCCCCCGGGATAGGGGGAGTCTCTGCAGGTGAGAACCACTGCTTTATTCCATTTTTGCCAACACTTGGCATGATCCAGCTTTTTTTTTTTCTCTACCAGTTATTTTTAGCACCTTTTCATAGACTGATGGCGTTTAGGATTTTCTCTGTTAATTTTCTATTGAGATCACTGACCTCTTTTTGTTAATTCACAGGCATGCCCTCTATGTTCTTGATCCTTGAGCTTTATTAGACTTGACTTAGCAAATATCTTCTCCATTCTCTCAGCTAATTAACTCTATCCATCTTCACTGACAGAAATCCAAACTTTCACGTAATCAGATTATTTTGCTTTATGGTTTGCACTTTTGAAGTCTTATTAAGGACCTTTCTTGCCCTAAGTCACAAGCTGTTTTCCTCTATTAACTTTATACTTTTACCTGCTACAATCTGGCCTTTAATCCACAGAGCTCACCTTCTACGTAGTGTTGGGTAGGAATCCACATTTACATTTCTCCGTGCAGTGAGAATTCATCCACCCCGTGTAGTGAGAATCCTTCCTTTTTCCTGCCCAGTTTGTGGTGCCACTTCGATTGTAAATTAGGTTCCCAAAGACACGTGGCTTTGTCCCTGAGCTCTCCATCCTGTTTCATTCATCTAGTTGCCTGTCCTTGTACCAATACCCACAAACTGTAATTCCATGACACCGTAACATGTTTTCATAACACAGCAAGCCACCCCTCCTTCACTTCTTCAGTGAACTATTTCTCTGTTTATAACTCAGAGTAATTTATCAGATTTCTCAAATTATCCATCTGGAATTTTTATTAAAGTTGTGCTGACTTTCTAAAATTATTTGGGAAAGAGTAACTTTTTTATATTGTTATCCCATCCAGGATTATTCAGATCTCCTAATTTTCCTATTTAACTTTTAGGGTTTTCTATAAAGAAGTCTGTGCACTTATACTGGTTGCCGGACACTGTATTTGTGCCGCCATTATGGGGGTATTTTTTGTTTCTAGTTCAAATTGCTGCTTGTTAGGAGCTGATTTGTCCCACCTCCACCCCAAATTCCTTTATGTTGAAGTCCTGACCCCCAGTATCTCGGAATGTGACCGTTTGGAGGCTAGGCCATTAGAAAGGTAATTAAGTTACGATGGGGTGTCTAGTGTGGGTGCTAATCTAATAGGACTGATGTCCTTATAAGAAGAGATTGGACACACAGGCTGAGACTGCACGGCAGATTGAGGAATGGCCTTGGTGAGGACACAGCAGGAAGAGAGGCCTCAGAAACCCACCCTGCTGTCATTTTGATCTCAGACTTCCAGCCTCCGCAATAGTGAGATAATAATCTTCTGCGGAAGCCACCCGGTCTGTGGCATTTTGTTATGCCTCCCTAGCAAACCAGTGCCCTGCTCTTATATCCACGGTTGCTCACTTGTTTTCTACCCAAGTTTGGGTGATTCAGAATCACTGATTTCCTCCTAGGGAGCTCCCTCTTGGTAACCATGTTCCCAGAAAGCTAGTAAGTTCATCAGAAGACTGCCTCCAAGCAAAAAAACTGCCAGAGAAGCCCATGAACAGTCCCACCCCACAAGAGCTAGCATTCTTGTTCCCCAGATTCAGCATTTTCTCTCCCTGGCTGCAAAGTGCTGAATACACCCAGGTAGGTCTTGCCTCTAGATTGGTGACTCCCTCTTGCATAGAAACCCCTTTTTAAAAGATGTGTCAATAACACATTCTGAGTTACCATCAAGGCTGCCAAACCTAGAAGCTGGGGAGCTATTTTGTTTCCTCTCATAATGTGCAGATAGAATCTTCCAATAGTGATGACCCACAAACTTCATCACAAATATTATATGCCACCAAGTCGACAGGTGCAATTTACTCACTCTCCCAGAAATCTCCGGTCCCAAAAGCAGCAAGGTCCCACTGTGCATAAGTTAGAAATCTGCCAACCTAAATCAGCATTTTTCACCATTTTTAGTTTTAAAAGCTTATTGACATGGAAAATTGACATCTGCTTAACCTGTAGTTGTTAATTTACCACCTCCACTTTAATGAATGGAATAGGGCTGACGGGCTGTGTTTTATTTTGTATTTCTATTCCCCATCCTCCCACCAAATAGCAGCTTTAACTAGAGGCCACACGAAAGCTTTGAGGGAGGCAGCTTTTCAGAGCCATTCACCCAATACAATAAGCTTGTTTGGAAGACCTTGCTGATGCTTCCACTTCACCCGAGGGCTGTGCAAGTGCACCCCAGGACGGAGCCCACCCCTCCTGCTAGAAGCCATCACCTCCCACAAACCTGCAGAGAGGACGGGGCCAGGACTGCAAAGCAGGTGTCCGGAAATGGCTTAAGCTGGCTTTCACTAGCACGAACCCCTCTTCTCTTTTGGGTTCAACTGCAATCGTCTCCACAGGCTTCCTGATACCAGCAGAGGCGCATCACAGACACAAACAGCATTTTTTAAATGGCTTTATTAAAGGCTACGAGTATAAAATATGACCAAGTTACAAGTCATCAGTAAGAATTTATTATTTTTGAAAACGTTAATTAAAGAAAGGGAGATGCAAAGAAAGGGAGGCTGTTCCTGACATCCACACAGGGGGAGTGGCTCCAACGGGAGACGGTGTCCCGCTGTTCCCAATGGGGCAGCACCCCCAAACCCAGTGGACAAGGGAGGGGTCCCCAGAGGAAACAGAGGCTGGTTGCTGACTTCTTCGGGAAACTTTTGTAAAAAATGCAGACACTGGATCCTTGAGCTGAATCCCAGGTGCAGAGACTGGGGGGAGGTGAAGAATCCAAAATCATGCTCAGGTTTCTCCTGAAAAGCGTGTCTTTTCTACAAAATAAATATAAACTCCTGGCTTTAGAAACTCCCTCCTGATGCATGGCAGGAAAAATGTGGCATATGGAGAGCTAAGAAACCATCTTGGTGAGGCTTTGCCTGAGGTGTAGAGGAAGATCCACCGGTCAGGCAGGATGAAGACCTGCACGCGAACCTGCCGTCCCTTCTTCCAAAAGCAGAGCAAAGCAACACACCTTGAGGACTCCCTCCAGGATTTCCTAATTTTTGATTTTACACTGAATCTCAGGAGGCTATACCATTAAGAAACATTATAATCAGAGTTAACAGTGCTGGGTGCTGGGCCCCAGATGGTACTAAGTGAGGCAGAGGCTTTGAATAATTCCTACACCCCTCAGCACCAAGAAGAACCTGGAGGGAGTATTGGGCCTTATGAGAAAGTGGAAAAGAAATTAGAATTTCTCCCAAGAGAACAGGCAGATAACCTTGACCTACTGCCTCGGACACAGGTCTTTGTTCTGTGCTACACCTACAGAATACAAACTCATACATATGCACTCGCTCCCATGGATTCCACAGCAGCCCCGTGCCCTCCAGGCAGAAGGTGCAGGCAGGTGTCTGATGCTGAGGATCCCTGTGTGAATGGCGCTGCTAGCCCCAAGGGGAGCTGGAGCCTGCTCAGGCTGTACCAGCTGGGATTTCTAAGCTCCTTTTTCCCTCACCACCATGACGAAATCTTTTTGGCTTCACATGTATCAACTATACTTAAATGGTACAGAAAGAACCTATATTTGAAAAGTTAAAGTACGTCACTGAAGGAGAATGAAAACTCCACAACCCAAGGAGCCAAATGAGGTTTAGAGACATAAAGCAATTGGCAAGAACCAAATCAAATGCTGGCTGTGCCACAGCTTTGGCAGAAACTTTCCTGGAGGTGATGAGGGGTTGGGGTGAGTTGCTATGTGCTTTATTTTAGAGCCAGATAAAATATTCTGGAAATCATTTCAGAAGGTCCTATGAAACAGGCATTTTTTTTAAAAAGAGAAGACACACTTTGGTATTGAAACCAAGCGCTCACTGGCAGGGGTCGCAGAGATTAAGGCTTCAGGTGAGAACGCAGTGATGGCAACGTGGAGGTGGCGCCATACTGGGCGTGAGACTCTGCGTGGACGCCTCCTACACACAGGCTCACGCAGCTCAGGGACCACTGGGCGGGGCAGCCTGTGAGCACAGCAGCTTCCCTATGGGAGGTGGGCCACCTTGTGCCACTGGGCACCAGCTCCAAGAGATACTGCTGCTGTGACACAGGTCTCCAGGGGTGCTGCTAGGTGATCACAAACTCCACTTTTCCACTTCTGGTGGTGGTCGGGACTGGGGAAGGTCCGTCATGATGCAGCTGGCTAGCCCTTGGGATAAAGAATGCCCACTGCCCCCACCAGACTCACGCTGGAAGACTCTAACACAACTAAGCAGAAGAGCCCTGTCCTCCAGCTGCGCCTGCCGTCTGCCCTGACTCCTGCAGGTGCCCAGTCCAGGGAACTACCAACAGGTCACATAAGCAACAAGAACTTCCAAAAGGAAATAGATACAAAACCAAGGAAAGTGGTAGCCCCACTGCTGATAATCTAGATACAAACTAATGCCAAGTTAATACAAAACTCTTTAAACATGCAGCTCTTTTTAAACAACGATCCGTGCTCTGAATACATATCAGGGCACGCCCGCAGTCTGTTCCCTGGAAATGGCGTGAGGGTGGAGGGTGGCACATGATGAGAGGGGCGTGGCTTCCGCAGAGAAGCCCTAGACAGCTGCGAGTGCTGGCTGAGAACTTCGCTGGGGGCCAATCTTTCGGGGTCCCGGTCAGCATGCTGATGCCATGGCTGATAACATCACCCTCCATCACCCATCAAAGGGAACGCCATCCATTAAAAAGGGGAGGGAGGGGAATAACAAGGAGATGGAAATCACTTTCATGACTTTTGTGACATGTTGAAAAACATCCTTTGAGGAGGGGGAAACTGGGTGGAGCTGAGAACAGAAGTTTAATCTGCAAGATCTCCTGAATCCTTAACAGACCTTAAAAATTCCAAATGTAAAACTTCTGTTATCAAATCACTGAAAACAGCATATGTATCTGGTTCTACCAAAAAAGAAACCTGGCAATATTGACCAGTTTCCAAATGATTAAGAAAAAGGGTGTCAAGAAACCAGGAAAATGCATAGGAAAAGGCGGCCCTTTATCCTCCTCCTGCACACCACTTTGGAAAATATTTTAGAATTCTTCACTGTATTTTTCTAATACATTTTACCAATTGTCCAGAAAATCAAATCCCGTCTTCAAGACGACATTACTTGAGCTGACCTGTAGAAGGGACAAAAACATGGAAATAAGGCATGAGGCTTTTTTTTCAGTTATGCATAATCTAAAAACAGCATCTCATTTAAAGCGACCCAGATGAAAGAGCCTACTTCTGTCTCAGAGGTTCCCTGACCTCAATTTATCTCAGCACTTGGAATCAGAAGATTAAATAAAGTTCAATGCAATCTATACTCTGCCAGCATCCAACGCTAACCCCTCTTCAACCCCAGGCATGTCTGTGAGCAGCTAACAGACCTTACAGAGAAAAGAACAATGTCTATTTTTCTATAAATCTTTTCTGTTTCTGCATGAGAGCCATGTTTAAATTTATTCATCCTAAAGAAGAGAACATATGATGAACATATTCCTTCTAATATAAAACAAACATCACACACAAACACAACAAAAAAGAACTTGCAAAGCTGAGAAAGTAAAGTGCAGACAGAATGTGAAGCTTATTTCTTTCAGATCTTGTAAAAGGTTATGAGGTGATTTTCCCAAGCTCCAGGCTCAGCCTCCAAGGCTCAAGTAATCCTCTCACCTCAGCCTCCCACGTAGCTGGGACTACAGGCATGCACCACGCATGCACCATGCATGCACCACGAGGCCTGGTTTAATTTCATTCTTCTTTCAGGGGAAAGGGCTTGACTGACAGGTCTCCTCTGTGAGCACGGGCTGTCTCAAGCTGCTGCTGTTTTCATAAACCTTCTGACCAGCTTCCACTCAGATGCCCCCTTCCTCCAGGATAACGCCAGCAGACGTTCACCTCGTGGGCTGAGGGCTTCCTGAGAAAGAAACCTTGACTCTGCCCTCCAAGCAGCCAGCGAGCAGAAAATGCATGCATGGTGACAAGAGCAGGCAATGGGCTAAGGGACTCGCCCTTGAGGCCTGACTCAGACCCAGTTTGGCTGCATGTGAGACTGATGCAGAGTGAGGTAAAACACACAAAACGGAAGGGGCCCAGTCCAGCTTTCCTTGTTCTGGTTTCCTTCCAGTTTCTTAAATGCAGTGGCATTTCACTGCGCTCTCCTCTCAGAAATCTGTTCTCTCAAAGGAATTTCGTGTGCTGTCTCCTACTCTCCACTGCCCACACGGAAACACGTTCCTGCTTCTCTTTGGAGTGGAGACTGTCACCAATTTTTGGAAATACTTCCTTCAGAGGAAGCCCCACGTGCAGAGTCTTATAGTGCTGGTTAGGGAGGCGGGGAACTGAGCCTGTCTATAAGGAGGAGGCCACGGGCAGAAAACAATGGAGAGATGGGCAGGTACTGCAGGAGGCAGGAAAGGAGAGGGCAGAAGGCACTGACTTAAGGAGGTGCAGAGACATGAAGGGGAGGACAGGCTGGAGCGCTGATGTGGAGCAGTGCTGGATCCTCCCTCGGCAGGAGGACAGCACGTGCAGCCGTTGGCCAAGGGAGGTGTGGAGGCACCGAGAACCCACTCTGGGAGACATTCAGCGTCATCAGCGATGATCTCAACTCAACAACAAAATAACCAAAAATTAAACCATGGGCAAGGGACCACTGGACATTTCTCCAAGGAAGATACACAGATGGCCAACAAGCACATGAAGTGATGCTCAACGTTGCTCATGATCAGGTACAGGCAAGCCAAACCACAGCAAGACACCATCTCATACCCCTTCGCATGGCACCAGCAAAGACACAGAAAATAGCAAGTGTTGCAAGGGAGTGGAGAAGCTGGAACCCATGTGGATAGAACATAAAATGGCACAGCTGCTGGGGCAAACAGTACGCAGCTTCTTCAAAAAAGTAAAACTAGAATCACCATGCGATCCAGCAATTCCACATCTGGGTATGCACCCAGGAGAAGGGACAGCAGGGGCTGGGAGAGGTATTTGAAGACACGCGTTCATTGTAGCACTATTCCTAACAGCCCACAATAGCCAAAAGGTGGAAGCAACTCAAGTGTCTGTGGATGGATGGGTGGATACAGGAAATGTGGTCTAACCACACAGTGGAATACTACTCAGCCTTAAAAGGCAATTCTACACATGCTACAACATGAATGAACCTTGAAGATACTACACTAAGTAAAATTAAGTCAGTCACAAAAGGATACATACTATATGATGCCACTTATAGGAGGTACCTAGAGGAGTCAAACTCATAGAAACAGAAAGTAGAATGGCAGTTGCCAGGGGCTTTGGGGAGGGAGGAATGGAAAGTTCGTGCTGAACGAGTCCAGAGCTTTCGTTCTGCAAGAGGAAAGGAGTTCTGGCAATGGATGGTAGTGATGGTTACACTGAGAATGTACTCCAATGCCACCAAATTTAACTTTAAAATGGTTAAAATGGTAAATTTTTTTGTGTATTTTACCATAATAAAAAACTTCTAAAATTCATATGTGGAACTAGCCCAAATGCCCACCACTCAACGAGTGAATAAAGAAACTGTGAGATTTCATATATATATATATATATATATATATATATATATATATGTGTGTGTGTGTATTATATAATGGAATACTACTCAGCAATAAAAAGGAATGAATTAATGGCATTTGCAGCAACCTGGATGGGGTTGGAGACTATGATTCTAGGTGAACTAACGCAGGAATGGAAAGCCAAACATTGTGTCTTCTCACTCATAAGTGGGAGCTAAGCTATGAGGATGCAAAGGCATAAGAACGACACAGTGGACTGTGGGGACCCAGCAGGGAGGGGTGGAGGGTGTGGGATAAAAGACTGCAAATTGGATTCAGTGTACACTGCTCAGGTGATGGGTGCACTAAAATCTCACAAACCACCACAAGAGAACTTATGTAACCAAATACGACTTACTCCCAAAAACCTGTGAAAATTAAAAAAAAAAAAAAAAGTCACCACAGAGCCAAGGAGTCCCAAGGGCCAGAGAAGCCCGTCCAGGCTAACATGGAGGAGGCTGATCCTGGGCTCACAAGGCAGCCAGGAGCCCAGCGAGGCCCAGAGCGGGTCAAGACCCAGTGTGGCCTCTCAACTGTGCCTGCCTGCCTTGCCAACAGGCCGCTCCCTGGCCCAAATCCAAGCCAATCCTAAAGAACGGACCACTGCCCTATGGGCAGCTCCCAAAAAGGCCCAGCACAGCCTTGCGCTGACAGCCCTGGGCGCAGCGCCTTCCAGGGGCCTCTCCAGACAGCAGCCCCGGGAAAGCGCAGTGGGCCAAGGAACCCTGACTGGTAAATTAGGGCACCCAGATGGACTCGCAAAACTTGTCTTGTTGTATATTTGTTGGTGGCTCAGCTCGGAGCCTAGACATCCTCTGAGGAAGAGGGAGGGGAAGGAGAAAAGAGGGGGAGGGGAAAAAGAGCATGGGCACCTGTGGCCTGCCTGCTTTGTAGGGTACCCTCTCAGTCCCCATCGAAGAAGGGCCCACCCCGCCTGAGGACGCGTTGGTGCAGGCCACCCACCTGTGCAAACTTGGGTTCCGAGAACAGGGTGTCTTCCCCATCGTCCTGCCTGGCGTCAGGAGACGGCAGCTTCCCCTCGAGCTGGGAGGGGGTGGCCTCGTGCAGCGTGCTGCTGAGAGCCTGGACGGACGGGGGTCTCTCAGGTTCGGTGCTCACGTTGGGAAGGGGACGCTGCTCCTGGCGGAGGGTGCTGGGCTTTTCCACCTTGGCCTCCCTGTCCTTCGGGGCAGGTTCCTGCCGGTAGCAGGGAGGCAAGACCTTCTCCCCCTTCTCCATGGACTTGATCTGGCTAGGGGTCAGCGACTGGAACTCGGCCTCAGGCCCCTCCCCTCGGGACCGCTCGGCGTTGATCTTCCAGAAGGACGCTTCCTCCTCCTTCCTGGTGGGGCCCAGGGCATCCAGGCTGGAGGACCTGCTGCCCTGGGAGGACTTGAGGGCCTGGGAGCCCTGGGAAGCTTTGGACAGTGGTCTCGGCTCGCTAATGGCAGTGCCGTTGCTCGGCTCCTGGATGGATAAGGAGGAGATGCTGAATTCCATCTGACTCTACAGTGGGACATGAGAAAGGAGAGAAGAAAGCAAGCAATCCTGAGAATCGACTGTCACAAGCTGCCAGCTCACACCACCACCCCTCCCCCCAGCACATGGATGCACGCAGCCACACAAGAGCTGTTGCCCACGTGCAGGAGCTGTCTGTCCTGAGTGGTAGGTATGTTCAGGACTTCCACTGTGCACCTGAATTCATCAGAAGCTGAAAGGCCAAGGCCAGGTGATAGAGTGTGGATGGTGGTCCCCTCCCACGCCTCATGCTGAACTGTAATCTGCAGTGCTGGAGGTGGGGCCCGATGGGAGGTGTCTGGGTCATAGGGGCGGATCCCTCATGACTCCCTGCTGTCTTCTTGAGAGTGAGTTCCTGTGAGATCTGGTCATTTAAAAGGGTATGGCACCTCCCCTGACTACTGAGTCACAGCCCCTGAGGCCTCCCCAGAAGCCAAGCAGAGGCGGATGCCATGTTTTCTGTGTAGCCCACAGAACTATGAGCCAGTTAAACCTCCTCTCTAAATTAAATAAATTACCCACTCTCAGGTATTTCTTTAAAGCAATGCAGGAACAGACTAATACACCCCTTCATGCACTATGCGCCATGCAGCTCGAGGTGTCTGAGTATCACAGATGAGTAGGGGCTCTCTGCTTGGTAAGCAGGGCACCCGCCTGTCTCCTCCAGCGTGGTTCTAGCGCCTTCCTGATGGGCGGTGACCCTCACAGGGAGGATAATGAGGAAGGCTGCACAGTGCAACAGAAGGTCACTCCGAAGCCCGGGTCAGAACCCAGCCTCAGATCACAAACACCCAGAGGGCAGGGCAGGGCCCAGTACCCAGCACAGCTCATGCTCCACATCTGAGCACCTACGAAATGCTTTCCTTGATCCAGATGCTGCTAACCACAGTGATCTCTAAAAATGACACTGCTGAGCTGTTTTGACCAACACAATCATTAAATGGAAACCTAAACCTCCTCTTTGGAGTAGAATGTTGTCTTCCAAGTTCTGCAGAACAAGCCATTTGTAATCTCAATCGTTTCTGAAGACGTCTCTCTTCCCTCGCCATTTTACTCCCTCATACTTCCCAGACTGTCTCTGAAATTAACATGCCAGATGTGGCAGCTCATGCCTATAATCCTAGCACTTTGGGAGGCTGAGCATGGAAAATCGCTTGAGCCCAGTTCAAGACCAGCCTGGGCAACAAGTGAGACCCCTTCTCTACTAAAAACTTTTTTAAAAAATGGCCAGGCATAGTGGCACACGCCTGTGGTCCCCAGCGCTACGCGGAAGGCTGAGGCGGGAGGACTGCTTGGGCCTGGGAGGTGGAGGCTACAGTGAGACACGGCTGCACCACTGCACTCCAGCCTGGGCAACAGAGCAAGACCCTGTCTCAAAAAATATGTTAAAAACAAAAATAAATAAATAAAAGTAATAAAACTACATGACAGAAAGTCTGGGAAATAGAAAACAGAAAAAGAATCAGTCACAACCCAGCCCTTTTCTCCTCCAACAATCACGACTGCTTTTTGTTATTTCTATGTGACCGTTTCCATATATGTGTATGATGAGGATGTGGTTCTGTTGGGCATGTGATTTGGGGCACTGCTTTTTCACTTAATCATAAGCATCATCCATGTTGCTCTATGGTCATTAAAACGATTATTTTTAATGGTTGTAAAATATTTCAGTAGCTGTCGCACCACCTACTTAGCCATTTTCGTATCAGACAATTTGCTATTTCTAAGTCTTTTTGTTATAATTAAGGTTGCCATAAACATCTTCACGCATACAATCTCTTCCCCATTTTGTATTAATTTCTTTAGACAGATTTCTAGAAGTGAAATATCAAAATACAATTTAAACCTTTCCTTTTTATGGTTTTAGATGCCTACTATCAAATCTGCTTTCTAGCAGCTGCCCCAATTTCTAATGCCACCAGATGTACATCAGAGTAGCATTTTTAGTCACTGAGTATAATAATTTAAAACCGCCTGTGCTAACTTAAGATACAAAACATGGTTCTTCATGACGTCCATACACAGCCTTTCACATATCAATGGTCTGTTTAGTTCTTTAAGGTTCTGCAGACGGCGGCACTCTCCTAGCATCCTTGCCAACGGGCAGGGGCGTGCTTGTCAGGGCAAGGATGGACTTACTGCTTTTCCCGTGCGAACTGCACACGTTCTCTGAGTCTGAGACTTCTAAAAGCCCAGCTTCTGATGGTCAGACATCTTCCCTCCAGGCTTGGGAGACGAGATCATGAGGCCATGAGGAACTCAAGTTTAAAACGCAAGCCTAGGCTGCCCTGACGCTCAGTGTTACAGGAAATAAAACCCAAAGGCCAGGTGTGGTGGCTCATGCCTGTAACCCCTGCACTTTGGGAGGCTGAGGCAGGCGGATCATGAGGTCAGGAGTTTGAGACCAGCCTGACCAACATGGTGAAACCCTGTCTCTACTAAAAATACAAAAATTTGCCAGGTGTGGTGGCACACACCTATAATTCCAGCTACTCAGGAGG
>NW_016107357.1:11900978-11934994 GCF_001604975.1 Cebus imitator
TCAAAAAGCGTTGGCGTTGGTTCTGCCAGGAGCTCCGGTTAAAGACAATGTCGGTTACTCCGTGTGCCTGATGTATCAGGCATGTTATTTTTAAATTATTATTTTCATTCTACAAATGAGAAAACGGAGGCTTGGAGTGATGAATTAAACTGTCCTAGGTCACCAGCCCATTAGGAGGTGGTGCAGCTGGTATTTCAACCTGGATCAAGAGACTCCAAGGCCTGAAGCCACGGCTGGGCATCCCTGCATTACAAAACAACAAGTGGCCCCCAGGTACGACATCCATGGAAGCAGCAGAGGGCAGTGCACACAGTAGGATTTCTTTACGTGTGTGATCTAATTTGACTTTAAAGGGCTATTGCTAAGTGATGCATTCTGAATACTCGGCATATTTCCAAATTCCGCAACAGAATACAGAAAAACTGGGGGATGGAGATGATGGTTTCTTGAAATAGGCAAATCGCTAAAAATGGCTCGGAAGTGGGGCCCAACTCAGGGGACAGAGTTGACTTTGATCTGGAAATTGTAGTGTAAGGAAGGCACTAAAACTGAGCACTTCGTCAAACTCCAGGCTTTTTTAGATCAGCAATTTCTCCTATGGGTGTCTTTGCTCAGAAGCCTCTGGAAGGTGAGACGGAACTTCCTGTGTACGTGGAGGGCAGCATTGGCCTGAGCCAGGAATGCTGGGGAGAGACGCCAGTCACAGTGGTTCCTGGGCTGCTTCAGGGGCGCTTTGGGAAGGGATCTGGGTAGCACTTAGCTGGGTGTGACCTCCTCAACCAGAATGACAGAGGTCACTCCCATCCCTGCTTGACAGGAGACCTGGCAACAGCTCCTCAGAGCGGGGTGTCATCTGGCTAGAGGAGAGGGCTGTGCTGGCAGAAGCAGCTACCTAGTTTAGGGGGTCTGGAGGTGAATACGGGGAAGACAAGAACTTAAAGAAGAAAAAAGTTCCATGCATCTGCTTCTAAGTCTTTTTCCCTACGTATGTGTATGCTGTTCTTAATTTTGCAAATAACGTATAACTACCATCTCCTTTAAAAAACGCCCTGATGATCTCATGAAGGTAGGGAGTAGAACAGATACTGCAGGCTGGGAAGGGTGTGTGCGTGGGAAGGGCGTGGAGAGGTTGGTTAGTGGGCGCAAGCGCACAGTGAGATGGAAGGAGGGTTTGCTCTAGTGCGCAATAGCAGAGCGGGGTGACTATAGTTAAGTGTATTGTATATTTTAAAATAGCTATAAAAGAGGACGTGAAATGTTCCCAATACACAGAAATGACAAATACTCAAAGTGAGGGACACCGCAAATACCCTAACTGGAACATACAGTCTATGATTCAACAAAATGTCACATGTATCCCATCAATATTTAAAAATTTTACATATCAAAAAAACACAACACCCTGCCCTCGTCGATCCCCATGCTGGGCACTAGGTCTCTTCCCCACTGCTTTCCCCAAAGGAAAAGCGTTTGTTACATAGAATTTCTAAACACAAGCCTTTTGGAGTAGGGGAAGAATCTTTTTTCCCGTCTAAATCTGACTCTGCTCAGCTCTAAAAACTCCGGGAACTATAACAAAAACAGGCTCTAGCGGGGCCAGGTAGGAGTCCAGGGGTGATCAAGCCCATCCCACGGGGGCTGCAGCCAGTCCACCCAGGGACCACATTCTACCCCGGGGCACCTGTACCGGTGTCTGTGCACGCAGCACCAGGACAGAGCGAAAAGTGGCTCCAAGCTCATTTTCAAAGACACGCAGACACGCAGGCCATAGGAAGGCAGAGCCTCTTTTGCCATTTCAAAGTAAGTTTTCCTGCTTTTGGCTTGAGTGACCCCCTGCTGTTGGCCTCTCCCCGTCTCTCCCAGTCCAGGGCGCATCCTAGACTTTTCTGGAACAAAACCCCATTTTCTACAGGTGTGGAGAAAGAACTGGGCTCTTGAGAAAGGAGCTCATGTCAGCCCTCTCCCACGACACTGAGCAACAGGGAGCTGGGGCTGGCGGGAGGATAAGGCTCGTGAAACCCATGGGCCACGGGATGCCAACTCATGGGCGCTGGCCACAGACAGAAAGCCGGGGTTCAGGGATTCAGCTTAGTGGTCTTCTATCATATTTGAGACAGGGGAGAAAAGAGAGTCCACAAGGAAGCCAACCCTCCTAACGGCAGCACTGACAGCCCACCCTCAATGTCCCAAATGCCCACGGATGCTCGGCCAGGAGGACTCCCTCCAGCCAGGCCAGGCTGGGCATCAGTCACCCCGTGTGGGGAACTGGGTCTCAGTTGGCCACGTCTGTTCTAAAAACAGAAGGACCACAACTGAGCCCAGTGTCTATTTTTAACATCCCACTCACTGAAGAGGAATGTGTAATATTTCAGTAAAAGACGAGTGCAGACTGCCAAAGCTAACTGTTTGGCTTGGCAGCCTCGGACAGATCTAAATTGTTGAGACAAAGGCGACAGAAGCCTTGTCAAAAAAGATCATCATTTACTAGAGCATTCCTCGTACATTCACCAGCCAGTTCACATCTATCCTTCCCACCGCCCCTCCAAAGAGGGAAGAGGAGGCAGATGAGCGGAAATACACTAAAAACCTTTAGAATCACAAGTTTTGTAGAAGTGGCAGCTGACAGGGACAAACCCAGGGGGCCCAAAGAGACGGGGCAGTGGACGTAAGCAAACAAACGCCCGCCCGTCAGCCTCTAAGGCAACACCAGCCAGGGAGAACCCAGCTGAGAACTGGCAGGGGATGGGTGCAGAGGTATGCCAGGTCCCGGGATTGTCAAGGTTAAGGGACAAATAACCATGTCTGTCATCCTGGGCTCGTCATCTCACCGGGTCAAAGATGCACCAAAAAGGAATTTATAAGCACAGCCCGGTTTCCCCCGTCACAGTGCTTCCTAACCGTAACAGGGCAGAGGGTCACTCTGGAAGCTGCAGCAGGGGTTAAGAGCACAGTCCCGGGCTTAGGACTGCCGGGTTCACATCCTCACTCAATGCCCTGCTTTCCTCATCTGTAAAGTGGGTCGCTGTGAGGATTACACGCTGCAATGCAGGGGGGCTGCTCAGCACAGACCCGGCATGTGGTGAGACTCCTGATTGGGACAACTGTAAAAAGATGATTTGTGCTGGGTCTGGAGGGCAGGTGGGGTCTTCTCGGGTGGATGGGGGTCGGGGGACTGAGCAAAACACTGAGGTTGAAGGGAACACAGTCCCTGAGGCGGGGAAGAACAGAGCCTATGTGCTGGCAGTGCGGGGCTGGGGGCAGGGCTGAGCGAGTGACGCATCACCTCACACACAGAGACCAGGGAAGGTCTAGAACAGGAGCCCACAGGGGTCCGCTGTCATCTCAGGAAGGGGTGAGGCACAGCGCAGAGGAAGGGCAGGAGGGAGGGAGGGAGGGAGGGAGCTTCTGGGCAGACATGAGGGTCTCCATGAGGAGCGCACAGACCAAGCCGCGGGTGGGTGGGTGCAGCCCTGTGGTGCCCTGCCTCTCAGAAACCTCATGGCTGGCAGTGAGGAGGAGCCCTCGAGCAGAGCCAACAAATCCTCGACGTGCAGGAACTTCCTGCTGGAACAGCCCTCTGTCCCACCACAGGCAGCAAAACCCCGCAAGCCACAGACAGACCTGGGCTCCGGTTGCTCTTCACCTACTCAACCTGCTGGGCACCTGGCCCCCTGCATCCCGCTGTCCTGACCCACGGCATGAACAGGGATACCAGCCTCCCAAGGGTGAAAGAATTCAAAGCGCATGCACTTCCCGATCACGGGCACAGCATGGAGGAGGGGCCTGTGCTCATCACGCTTATGTGTCTTCTGGAGGAGGGGTCTGGAAGGCCTCCCTACTCTGGGATGATCTATATTGGCCCCTGAGGTCTTCTGATACCCATGAAATCAAGGACCCGATCCCCAGACCAACCTACTTACTGTCCTAATAGGCATCAGGGAAGGAACGGGGTAGCCAGAAAGGAGAAGCAGCCAGACAGCTTGAGGGAGGGACAAGGCTGGGGACAGGGTCCCAACGCCTAGTCAACCAAGAGCTCAGCCAACCAAGGCTGGGGATGGGGTCCCAAGAGCCCAGCCAGCTTTGAGGCAGGGCCTGACCTGTCCCAAAGGCATTTTTTCCTCTGAATTCTCCAGCCCAGACTGCCTAGGGAATGTAAAGAATTCTCTCTCCACTCCTGCCTCCTCCCCTGTCTGGAGCCTTCTAAGTGCTGGGTTTTTTCTCCTCGAAACAGCAGTAGCATGACACAGGAATGCAACATTAGGTCCCCACTGGCCCCCTCTCCCCGCCGCACGCCTGCCAAGCTGACAGATGAGTGGAAAAGATGACACTCAGGATCACCCCCACCCCTTCTAGGACCAGCAGGCCTCCTTTCCATGATGGAAGAAGTCTGGGCAACAGAAGTACCACAGCCAGGATCAGCCTCAAGGAGGCAACCGAGGCAGAGGGGGGGTGAGGACAGACTGGAAAACCAGGTGGGCGCACAGCTGCTGTAATGAGGCCCAGCAAGCTCTCCTGATCAAAGCTGCGTTGCATAGCGGCAGCAGGCACAGGTGCTAAGCACAACAGCAGCTCATTCTGTGGAGGTGGAACTGCCATGGGCTGGGCAAGAGAAAGGAACTCACAGAGAGGTGCAGCAGTTGGGTGAGAAACAAAATATCCCTGAGATTCTTAACTCTGCCCATGGCCGTGACCTTGGGTCAGGCTTACCCTTACGTAGGTAGATTTGTCAGAGGACAGAGAAGTCAGAGCTGCGGAAAGAGCTGGGCACTCTGCTGGCATTCGTTAAATGTCTATTGAACTGAACGGCTGAAGGAGGGCATGAGGTTATATCTACCTAACACATATACAATATGAGTTAAACAAATGGGGAAATGAATGAAGGAGGGACTCGGTGGCTATGGCTTTTGTACCAAGTGAGATCTGCCACCAAACATAGCTATCTACTCACTGAGCTGTTTGTAAGCACAGAAGTGGCCTATGCTCAAATCTGGGCCTGCAGCTTAATGTCTGACATAAACAGGGTACACAACAAATGTCTACCGGAAAAAAAAAAATCAGTGATTGATTTCAGAGACAGAAAATAGATGAGGACTGCCACGGGCTAGCATGAGTGGAGGGGAAGTCATTCTTTAATGGGAACAGAGTTTCATTCTGGAGATGTGGATTCGCTTGACTTAATCATTCCACAATGTATACACATATCAAAACATCTTGTACATCATAAATATATATAATTTTTCATCTGTCAATTAAAAATGATAATTTAAAAAAAGAGTTCTCAAGACAGATGATGGTGATGTTTGCACAAAAATGTGAGTGTACTTACTGCCACCAAACTATACACTTAAACATGATTAAGATGGAAAATTTTATGTTGTGTGTGTTTTTCCACGATTAGGAATAAAACTTTAAAAAAAAATCAATGAGTGATTAGTCAACAATGGAAAGAAATGACCAAAGTTAACCATGGAATGAACAACATAGCCGCTAGGGCATGGAATCTCAGATTTAAAATGGCTGCAAACTCTCTATAGCTCTTCTATCAAGAGGTGCAATCTCTAACCTCACACTTTGAATCTGATCTGGCTTGTGCCTTGATTGGACCAGCAGAACAGAGCAGAAGTGATACCATGCAATTGCCTAGCCTAAGCCTCAAAACAGTCCTATAGGCTTCCGTTCCTGCACGTGGATCACTCCACTTCTGTGTGAAGAAACCCATGCTGGCTTTCTGGAGGCATGTGGCCCAGCTAACAGCCAGTACCAACCAGACACATGAGCAAGGTTCTCAGAGCACCCAGCTCCCAACAAGTGGTCATGACACGTGAGTGATCCCAGACAAGGCCAATGGAAGAACAGTCCAGCTGAGCCCTGCTCTGACCACTGACCCACAGAATCACGAGCACATAAAATGCTGCTTCACGCCGTTAAGTTTGTTATGCGTCTATAGAGAACCGATAGAGTGAGGAAGGCATCAATTGAGGGATAACAAGGAATGGGATCCAAGTGTCCCTCCAGTCCTGCAATTGGAGATCAGGGGTCCTATACTCACTAAAGCCACCTCGTGTTTGTGGCTCTCCAATGAGGATCTTATAAGCCTTAAGTCCTAAGAAGAGTTTGGAAAATCTCTTCAAGCAGGGTGGCAGGGCACTCCAGGGTTAAGACTAAGGAGGAGTGAGTGGTAGCCTAACTAAAACTCAGCAATGCTTAGTGAAGGAGGAAGGGACACCTCCCTTGCTCTCCGAGATACCCTCTATTTTGTCCCTAGAAATTTTTAATAGTAAACTATAGTAAGTCTGACCTCAAGAGATCAAAACAGGAAGGTGAGGACACAGAGTGAGCTCAACAGTTTGTAAAATAAACTGGAACTGTCATCTAACAGGTACATAAAATGGAACTGCAAACTTTGAGCAATGAGGACAAGGGATGCAAGTTATGATGGATGACACACGCTAGCTGGATTTTAGCAAGCTTCCTCAATTTACACTGGTTCCCAAGGGACCAGATATGCTGGCGTCTATGGACAATGAGCCTCTCAGCACAAATGGGATCCAAGTGGGCTGTACTTGCTCTCTTTGTTCTTGCGACCTCCTCCAAGCACCTGTTCCCCACTCTGGCCCCAGCAGCTGTGCCTGTATCGGTGGCCACTCCAGGAGCTGCACCGCCACGTCCCAGAATGTCATTAACACCAAGTTAAGAAAAGATGAAATGTCCTGTCCCACAAATAGCTGATTCGGGAACATTTAACAAGGTAAATTCTTAAGAGAACAGATATTCTCGTGGGGAACGTGATGAGCTTATGTCTTAGGACATTTTGACTATTTCTTCCTTCCCCTTAACACTGTGATATCATCAAATACAGACCCAGTCCAGGAAAATCCACACTGCTTTCTGGGTCACCACACCCAAGTTCATGTCCAACGCACAGATATCATGTATAGGATTCGTGCTTCTCACAATTACCCATTTCGGGAGCCCACAGAAGAGGAGTATTGAGGGCCCTGGCTGAGAATCAACGTAATAATGCACTTTTTACCCTTTGCAACGTCAGTAGACACAGGATCCAGCACTGCATTTAGGAGCTATTCCAATTGCAGGCAGCTCCTTATCATCCTGTGCTATCTCCCAAGACAATGTTGTCACCCCTGCAACCAGTACCCAGATCCCTAGGGAGACTAAATCAATGCCATGTCTTCCCCCAAACCACCTCTTAACTCCAACTGTCATCTCAAACATCCCCTGCTCTGGTGCCCTGAGGCCAGCTCACTTCACCCAGGGCAATCAGCAGCAGCTTACTAAATACCATCTATGTGCCAAGATCAGTGCCAGCTGTCCTTGTCCACCTGTACTCTTGGGCAATATTTCATTTTCAGACACAGTCACCTATGTGAGGGCCTCTCAGGTCCTTCATGGACCACTCCGACCCACCCTCCTCATAGGCCTCCTGCTGGGACAAGGGCTCTGAGCAGCAATGATGTGGACAAGTGAAAAACCAAAAACAAGTGCCCTAAAGTATCAGTATTTAAAAGCCCTGATCTGACTATCAGTCCAAGCCCTATTCCAGGCTCACAGCCATTTCTGTCTGTAACACACTCTCATGATGTAAAGAACCCTCCAACACACACCACTAAATGTTCTAGAATTCAGAAAATCTTGGTCATTTATTTCTGTTCCTTGGGTTAAAGTCACTTGCCTTTTAGTCATTTTGCTTATAAATTTACTTCTACTGGGGCAACTTAGGAGATGGGGAAAATGAATTAAAATCAGTGAAGCTTGATGCTCGTAAGCAACTCCGGCAATGATGGCAATAATGATACAGAAGAATGACCGGGAAACAGAATTAGGGATCCAAGTTGGGATGAATTAGCTAAATGCATGTCTATGTCTATGAACCGGCTCATCACCTCCCATTTGCTCAAAACTTTGTCTTATGGGGCATCTCCTACCAAGGTGCTAAGTGCTGGGGACCAGAGGTATGAACAAAGAAAGGGACCCCAAGAGGACTGGCCCCCTTAACCAAGCAGGCTGGGAGCCCTAGTCAACGGGCATCATGGGGCATCATTGGATCCCAGCTGAAAGCACTACTACTTTGAACTCTATCACCAAACCACAAACAATAGTTTCCTAATTCCTCACCATGTTCCTCCCACCCCCACCTTTTTTGCCAATAGTGGGTACATCCCCTGCAGCCTGGCAGTCAGGGGGCTGTCTTCTGAGTCCATCAAATGCTGAAAGAAAAATATGCAACTACTCAATTATTTTTAAAAGAATAAATAGATCTAAATTTAATCCAACTTACCCTTGTTTCCCAGGAGAAAGGGGCAGAGTGCTCATCTTGCCAAGTTATATCCTGAAATAAAAATTCAAGAGTAAACTCAAAATCCAAACACAGACATACCCCATGCAAACATCCACCCAGGACCACAGGGGAATCAAAGCTCAGGAATAATCCCAACTCCTGACTCTAAACAAGCCTGATGCTTTGACACTCTGAATATAATGTGCTGACCGTCTTGGTCAGATTTTTTCCTCACCTTTCCGGCTGAGGCTGCCAGACACTCCCCCCTCCCCAGCCAAACAGACAATAGGGAATGCCAGTGAGGCCCCACAATGGACTCAGATGAGCTGAGTCGGAATGGAAGAGAGCTTGACGGTTTTAGTAGAATCAGGCACAGATTCAGCCCTGAACAATGATTAGCTGTTGTGGTCCTGGGAAGATGACTTAGACTTTCTGAGCCTCAGTTTTCTCATTTGTAAAAGCAGAATGATACTTCCCTTGCAGGGTTGTTGTAAGGATTAAATGAGGTAATCTAGGAAAAGAATGTCAGGCCCTAATCTGCCAGTCAATGCCAATACAGGAGGAGCTCCCCTCCCCAACAGGCCTACCGGAGCGCTCAAGAGCATGGATCAGCAGAATCAATGAAGAAAAATGCCAATGTAATGCATGTGACTAATTATAACAATAACTCTGAAATCACTCCCCACCCCCACCAAACAGATCAGGATAGAAAGAGCCCCGTAGAACCATCACTACAAATTTGACCTTGGATCCAGTATGTTTTGTTCACTGGCCTGCACAAATGACTTGGGAAAGCCACCTTTCCTTAGATCCCACCCCTCTACCTGCAGTTATTCCAGTGCTAGCAAATGTCTCATCTGTGTCCAGCTTCAACTGGGTAACGTTTGTTTGTTTGTTTGTTTGTTTGTGTGTTTGTTTTAAGAGATGGGGTCTAGGTATATTGCCCAGGCTGGACTCAAACTCCTGGGCTCTAGCAAAGCTCCTGCCTTGGTGTCTGGAACAGCTGGGACTATAGGTGGGCACCATGTCTGTCTGCTTCTACAGGGATATTTTCAGAATCAAAAATCAGGACACATTGGGTGATACAGGCTAAAATGGGATAAAATATTTTAAAGTGAGATCATATCCATATCTCCCCCAAACTCCAGGTGATATATGTCCTTCCTAAAGTATCCCTGGATAAATGTCTTCTTCCCACCCACAGGTACACTGACTGCCCCCCCAAGTCAGGTGGTCTGGCTTCCCTCTCCTCTAAAGGGCAAACCAGTTCTGCCCACAGACCCTCTTCTTTCAGCCTCTGACAGAGCCTAGGCCACCCCAGCTTAGCCTCAGACACTGGGGGCAAACGCCAGTGCCCACACAGGGGGAGTGCCTCACCAACACATTAAGTGTACACTCTCAGCCTTCCAGACCCAGAGCTTGTGTTCTCTGTGCAGACACCTCCTAACATGAATGGCCAGTGGAAGATCAGTCTCTGAACTCCAATAACGAAGGCATGCCAGGGTCTGAGCAGCTGAAGGCCTATTCCCAAGAAGCTGGGACAGGGAAGGAAGTGTGTGATGACTCCTCAGCACAGCCCAAGTACGGCCAACCCTAGATAACAAGGGCAACAGAGCAGGGCCTTTGTCCACTCCTCTATCCCCAGAGCCCGGAAGACTCTCGACTGCCCAGAGCAGATGCTCATTCACTCTTTGAAAGTATGTGAATAAACAAACTCTGTACAAACCCGACCCTTTCACAGGTGACTCTCCCCACGATCTCCCCTGCCCCCACTCACACTCTCCAAGACTTCCCAATGTGAGGGCACAGGCTCTTCACAGCTCCTGGCCCCAGGAGGAAGAGCCAGCCACCGACAAGGTAGAGATCCCGGTCTGTGTCCCCATGGCTGTGCTGTGTGCCTTGGTGGCTGTGCAGTGGGGACTGGTACATTTGTGGCACAAATACTGGGGATAAAGAGCATGGAAAACCCAGAGAGGGGACTGTCGAAAGGCCAGAACCCAGGTCTTTATTTTCCCAGGAATGCCTATAAAAGGACTAAGTACATTTGTATCAGGAAAAAAACACCAATAACAAAGATACTAGTTATAAATATTAAGAATTACAAAAGTGGGGGAAAACTCTGCAAACTGGGTTAAGCTGCATTAAAGTGTTTCAAACAGTCAGTTCTGAGAACCACAGTGTGTGCAACTAGTCAACGTGTGCACAATAAGACGACCCCCATCCTCAAAGTGTTACAGACATTCTCCTGTAATGCCATTTGCTTATGATCCTGACTTCTGACCTGGTCGGTATGCATTACCTCATGGCTGTCAGGCAAAACTGTTAAAAATGAGAGGGACCACTGCCTTTTTGTTTGGAATTTCAGTTAAACTCAAGTTACTTCCCAATGTACAAACTTTGTTTCTCCAAAAATGGAAATGGATGCCTGGAGGAATGTGAGTTACCAAAGTTTTGCGATTAGATGTCTCTCAGCAGAGGCGGAGGGCCAGCCTTCAGCTATAGAGGCTCTCTGTACATGCGAGGGGTACAGTTAGGCTAAATAACCAAAGGCCCTAAAATCCTATGATCTCAGAACCCTCTGAGTTCCTTTTAGAGGTAATCAAACAAGAAGGCCTTTGTTTTCACATGGGACAAATAAAAGAGGCTGATGGAATATACATACCATTTATTCTAGTCAATCATTCATTAACTCTTCATGAATAAATGAACTCTGCACAAGCCTGGATATTTTCACTGGTTGAGTTTCCTGCCCAGCCTCCACATTCCACACTCACACTCTCCCGAAGAATTCACCAGCTCAGCTCTTAGCCCCAGGAGGAAGAGTCAGCTATGCACAGGGTAGAGGAGAGATCCGGCTTTGGATCTTTGGAAAAAGGTAAATGGAAATCAACTGGCAAAGGTGCTCCTTCCATCCAGAATCCAACAGGCCACTGGCCAGCCAAATGGAAAGAAATAGTATGTGAATACCTGTGGGGCAGGCAGGAGGCAGGCCCACTGGCCAGGGAGGGGCATGATGGAGCTGGACTCTCCTGTTCGTCCTTATGATTCTAAATATTAATTATGTAACTTGAGCCCCTTTGAAATCTGCAAAGATTAAAATGATAAGGCTTTTGGCTTTGCTTGGAAGGTGGCTCCATAAAAGACTCTGAGGAACAAAGACTTAGCCTGGAGCTTGGTGACAGCCGACTCTCCAGTGGCTAAAACCCATATCAGCTGAAATTCCAAGAGGGTCACAGGAGGAGAAAGGGTCACACTGTGATTTCTCCCCAACTTAGTGTCGAGTCAATAGTCTTTTGTTTGCTCCAGCAAGAAACAAAGTCAAGGGGCAGATTCCTTGGGTTTCTGTAATTCTGGGCTCATAAAAAACACTAAAGCACTTTACAAAAATAAACATGCCAAACAAAAACGTGATGGAAGCTCTGATGTCAGCCGTTGGCTGCACGCTCCAGCCACAAAAAGCATTGGGCAATAACAGGCTCCCTAGGCTGTTGGATACAAATGGCATCAGAATTGTAAAGTGGCCACACCCACTCACACGCATACGGTCCTTTCCTTTCTTCTACTCCCATGATGACCAGCAGGCAACCAAAACGAGGCCAGGCACATCCTTTCGGACCAATCCCATGTGCTTTTTCTAGGATTGCTTGGAAGGCCCTCCCACCCCGCTCTCCGGCACCTAGGATCTGAAATCATCTAAGTGCCAAAACACATCTGCTACTTAGGCCAGTAGGCTTCATGTTGGCCAGGAGTTATCCTCAAATTCCGTAAGCGGTAACCATACCAAAGCCAGCACTGAATCTCTCCAGAAACAAAGACTTCTTTGGAGAACAGCATAGAAAGATGCCTCGGGTCACCAAATCCCAGAGGAGAAAGCCAAGAAGCAGAGGGGAAGCTACAGAAAGCCACCAGAAACACAGAGCACTCAGCAATTATCAGAGGCCAGTCCCCACGCAGCTCCAAGTACTCCGGGATAGACACACACACAAACGACCTTTTCCTCTAACATTCCAGGGACCTTGAGTACTTGCTTTTCTCTGGGAAATGTTCATCCAATTCAGTGTGTACCTCCTAAATCCTAAATGAAACAGAATCTTAAAAAAAAAAAAGAACATATATTTTTTGTCCATAGTACTGGAATACGTTTGCATGGTATCTCCAGCGTTTACTTCTCTACTTGTTGATAAAAAATGGATACTGGAGGGTTTAAGAACTCTGTGGTTCCTAGGCACTTTTATTTTTGGAGGCTGCAACCAGACGTGTGTTGGATCAGGCTTGCACCAACTAACGAGAGTTGATTATAAAATTTTGAGTACTTTCTTGAAGCTGTTGTTAAACATTTTGTTTAACTGCCATGATTAAGAAGGTAAATTATAGAAACATGTGATTAAATCCATTGTATTAAAAATAAAGGTAATACGCTTCACAACCCCAAGTCTGGCTACTATCAAAAAACAGAAAATAGAAAGCGTTTATGAGGATGTGGAGGCATTGGAACCCTTGTGCACTATTGCTGGGAATGTAAGATGGTGCAGCCATTACACAAAACAGGTCGGCAGTTCCTCAAAAAATTACACATACAATTCCAGCAATTTCGTTCGTAGATATATATCCAAAAGAACTGGAAGCAGGGACTCAGAGATCCTTATGCCCCAGTGTTTACAGCTGTGTTATTCACAACAGCCAAAAGATGAAAGCAACCAGGTATCCACTGACAAATGAATGCATAAACAAAATGTGCTCTATCCATACGATGGAATATTATTCAGTATTAAAAAGGAAGGAAATTCTGATACATGCTTCAACATGGATGGACCTTGAAGACATTATGCTTAGTGAAATAAGCCAGACACAAGGACAAAAATCATACGATTCCACTTATATAAGGTACCTAGAGTAGGCAAAATCAGAGACAGAAAGTAGAATAGAGGTTACCAGGGATAGAGACCGGGAAATGGAGAGTTATTGTTTAACATATTCAGAGTTTAATTGTTTAAAGGATATAGTTTCACTCCAATAATAACAAGTTCTGGAAATGGATGGTGGTGATGATCGCAAACATTGTGGCTGTACTAAATGCCACGGACTATACACAGAAAAGTGATTAAAATGGTAAATTTTATGTTGTATGTATCTTACCACAATAAAAAGTCATGGGAAGACATGGAGAAAACTCAAATGAATATCATTAAGTGGGAAAAGCCAATCTAAAAAGGCTACATATTGTATGATTCCAGCTATAGGATATTCTGGGAAAGGCAAAACTACACAGACAGTAAAAAGACCAGTGGCTGCCGGAGCCTGGGGGCGGGAGGCGTGAGGCGTGAGGAGGTGGTGCGCGGAGGATGTTTGTCAAGGCCGTGGCTCCCTGTGTATGATACCATCAAGGTGTACACCTCAAAGAGCAACACCCAGTGTAAACCAGAGACTTTGGGTGACGAGGATAAAAACAATACAGGTTCATTGATTGTAATCAGTGCACCACTCTGGTTTAGGATGTTGATGGTGGAGAAGGCCGTGTGCCTATGCACGTCTGTGTGTACATTTTGGGAAAGGTCTGTGTGGGAACTCCCTGTACTTTCTGTTCAATTTTGTTGGAACCTAAAGCTACTCTAAAACCTGAAAATTTTTTTTAAAGTGTGCCCCCCAAAACAAAAAGATAAAGAAACAGTCAAAACTCATCATTTCAATATAGTTACTATTATCCATGCTCTTGAGGTTATTTGCATCCATTGTACGTGCAAGGTGGAAATACCATATAGCGCGGTGCATTCCACGAGTCACACCGAGAACATGCAGCTGGCCATGGTGGAGTATCTGGTCACGGCAATCGGCAAATGCTAGAAGTCAGGGCTAGTTCGCCTCATTCCCCTAGAGTTGGCTGTTAAACATTTACCAGCACACCACAGGCTACAACCATAATAAACAACCTGATATTCATCACATTCTACAAGTGTTTCTGGTGTGTGGATGGATAGCGCTTGCAGAGGGCACTGTCCGGCACGGGGCTCCATTAGGGCCTCCACGAGCTGCTCCAGAAAAAAACAGCTGCTGCACGGGGAGTGAGGGGCTCTCTGGGGTGATTCTAAAATAGTGTCAGGACTCTGGAACCTGGCAAAGTGCCTACTGATGCCAGAAATGGTCACAGTCTTCCGGAAGACCGTAAATCAGGAGTGTTTCTAGTTGATACCTGTGGCATCTTGGCTTGAAGGTAAGAAATGTAAACAGAAATGCTATAAACTAGAGAAATAAGGCTTAGACAGCAGAGCATGTGAGCAGGACAGAAAGCCCCATAGGTTGCAGAGTGTGTCACCCTGTAGTGATGCCAGGTGACCTGGGCATCTTGGCTCATCCAGGGTGGAGCACATTGTTCCTGGTGAGCTCTGTGGTGCCCGTCCCTACCTCAGAGATGCCAGAGCCTGTCCTGTGGATCAACTATCAGGCTTAATTACTGAGTGACAACACTGGTTGTTGTCATTGTAATGACAGCACCCTGGACATGTTGGCCAACTGAGAGTCTGCCATCCGCAGCTCCATGCACAAATTCAACAGTGCTTCTACTATAGTTATTTCTATATTTATTTCTCTATAAATAAATATATTACAGGTAATATAGGAGGTAAACACACTCCTTGGTATTTACCCAGATGAAATGAAAACTTAGGTCCACACAAAAAACCTACACACAGATGTTTACAGCAGCTTCACTCATAACTGTCAAAACCTGAAGCAACCAAGATTTGTTTCAGTTATTGGATAAGTAAACTGTGATATATCCAGACAATGGAACATTATTTAGCAAGAAAAAGAAGTGAGCTACCAAGCCATACAAAGACATGGAAGTACCTTAAATGAGTATCACTAAGTGAAAGAGGCCAATCTCAAAAGGCTGCATACAGTATGAATCCAACCATACTACATTCTGGAAAAGGCAAAACCATGGAGAGAGTTAAAATATCGTTGGTTGCCAGGGGTTGCAGGGAGGGATGAATAAGTGGAGCACAGAGGACGATGCGGGCAGTGAAGCTCCTCTGTGAGATACGACAGTGGTGGGTTCGTGTCATGACACATCTGTCAAGATCCACACAGTGCACAACCCAAGAGTGAACCCACGTCTGTCAAGATCCACACAGTGCACAACCCAAGAGTGAACCCACGTCTGTCAAGATCCACACAGTGCACAACCCAAGAGTGAACCCTACACTATGGACTTTGGGTGATAACGATGTGTCAACGTATGTTCACCAGTTGTCACAAATGCACCACTGTGGCATGAATGTTGACCGTGGGAGACCCAGAGAGGTAATGAGAACTTTTACTTTCTGCCCAATTTTTGCTGTGAACCTAAAACTGCTCTAAAAAATTAAGTCTATTTAAAAACAGGAGAGTAAGGAAGAATGACTAAAATATGTTATTTTTTTTACCAACTGCTTATTTTTAGGAAGTATTGTTTACATATTTATGGAATGGATGCTTTTCCCTTTGACTTGTAATATTTTTAACTCTGCTGAGATAAGGGGGTTTCCATAACTGGAAATACAATACTGCAGTTCCAAAGACAGAAAAACAGTCCAGATTTAACCACTGGGCATGTTGTTCACCATGAATACAAATTCAGAAACTCAGGCCTCCACAGATCACAGCCAAACAAAAACTCAGCACGAGTGTGGCAATGGGAACAGGATACAGAATAGGTGGAGGAAAGTCTAAAGAAATGAGCAAAATACAACACAAAGTCTAAACAGATAGGTCTCACCTGCCTACCTTCCTTCCTTCCTTCAGAAGAAGAAGAAGAAATAGACATTTTCTCCAGGACTACAGGAATCCCTTGCTTAGAGTGTAAAAGTGACTCTTACCAATTAAAAGATGACTCCACACCTGTTGCCATGCTTCTTGACCTCCCTCCCTGCATGACAGTGACCAAGTCACTTCATTTCTTTGCTAAACCTGTTCCCTGGCTGTCACAGGGCCACCCTCCCATAGGAGCCAGCAGGCAGAGAAGCCTGGGGAGGAGAGGCCTAAGCTGCCGCCTTAGCTCCCCAGGCACCAGGCCAGGAGCTACTCAGGGCAGAGAACCCACAACGTGCAAGGGAAGCTCACAGAACAGGCCCAGCCACCCTCTCCTCTCAGCCTGTGGAACTGGATTTGAAGCAGGGTCATCTCAACTCCTACCCAGGGCCCCAGGTAGAGGGACTCAGAAAACCCTGCCATCCTTTCTAAAACATCCATGGATACGCCAGGCAGAAGGTGGAAATCAAAATTCAAACATTCCATCTTACTTAAAAAATGAGTCCAAAATGCTGAGAAAGCAACTCACTAATTTTCTTTTTTTCTTTTATTTTTTATGTCAGATTACAAAAAGAAAAAACCAATCTGCTAAAGGGAAAGGGGACGAGAAGCCCTCACGTGTCACTGGTTCTGCACTGAGAGGCCAAACAGCCAGCCAAACTCAAATCTAACAAAGTTGTAATGCTCAAGGAAAGTTCTGAAGAGTCTGATTCCACCAGCTGTTTTATAATGCTGTATGGTTTGAAACTTTTAAAAATAATGTACAGGTAAAAACTTTTACAATAAATTAGTTTATTTCAGAAGGCAAACATCTAGGCTGGCCAGCACAGAGGCCCCCTAGGTTTGCAGACAGGCCTTTTAGCAGATAGCCCTGAAGACACAGAGCGGGTGCAGCAGCTCAGCAGTTTGCTAAACATAGGTACCCATGCCTGCAACACCTGTGGAGTCCTTCAGCCTAAGACTGAGGCCACAGGCAATGCAGCAGATATAGGGAGTCAAAAACAGCTTCAGAAAAGGAAGCTGTGGCTGAGAGGAGTAAGAAAGCATACAGCAAGTCCCCAGGTTCCTGGAGGAGGGGCAGAGATGAAGGCGCTGGGGGCACACGGCAGTGGATCATGCCAAGCTGTTGAAGAGGGAACAGAGCTGTCTGGCTCCAGGGTCTCTGAAAATCCACGTTCTACAACATGTGAAACCTTGATCAGAGATATGGAAACACTCTTCCTGCCCAGCTCCACCTTATGGAGAGGTGGATGAGGCACATGGGGCCACGCGAACAAGATGCCCCAGCTGCTCCAAATTCCCCAGTCATCTGCTTAGGGCCCATCCGGAGCCAAGAATGTCACACAGAACCTGGAACTCTGTAACTCTCACCATGTATTCAGATCTTGCTAGATCAGTGACAAGGAGATTAGGGGTAGGAGCAGGGAGCAACACATTCCTAACAATTCAGAAGTATGTGTGTTTTACTCCTTTTGGATAACAGGAAACAGCAGAAGCAGACCTTCTAAAATGAAAACCTTTCCCCTCCCAAAGAAAACCATTCCCGAAACCCTACTGCTGGAGAAAGAACAAGGCAATCAAGCAGCACACGTGAAAGACTGTCAAAAGAATCCATTTGCAAGCATGCCTTAATGTTCTCACCAAAATACTGGACCAAAAATGCATGTCCCCAGTATCCGTGCCTGCTCCAGCAAGCTTGAAAGAAACTTTGTGAGCCATTGGTTCTGTCGCCAGACTTCACGGAGGGGCAAACTACCCCTTCAGAGGGGCGGCACCTGGCTGCCCGCATGGCCCGGAGGAGAATCCAGGTCTTGGGGCTCCGCGGGCTCCTCTCCTTTTGCTGGTTGAGAAATGTTCTTCCAGCAGCAGCTCCAGATTCTCCACAAAAGGGGGTCGGGTGGCTGTGGAAGGGACTGGGGCCTAGGTTAAAGCTATACTTCTGTGCCTTTTTACTAAGATCATATATTCACCAGAGGGATTTTTAAAGGAGTTGGTAAAGATTATGGAATGACTACATATCCCAAGCTAGAATGCCTTGTCTCTAATATAATAGGCCTCGAGAATTATTTGCTCAGTTGATTCCCAAGGAAGCAAGAATCTAAAGACTGATAGGTCCCTTCACGGCTTCAATACTCAAAGGCAGCAACCTCCTTCCCTGAGGAGAACCAGGTTAAGTCCTCAAGGCAAGGGGCCATCTGGGCCTCAACCCAGAGGATGGGGATGAAAACACACACAGATGCCACACCTGTCAGATGCACAGACAACTTCAGTGAGTGAACCGAGCCCCTGACCACATTCAGGACCACCAAGATCTGTGATCAGCACATATAATCAATTTCTATTTGTTCCTGAAATACATAAAAATGTCTAGAAGAAGCTGGGCGCAGTGGCTCACGCCTGTAATCCCAGCACTTTGGGAGGCCGAGGCGGGTGGATCACGAGGTCAAGAGATCGAGACCATCCTGGTCAACATGGCAAAACCCCGTCTCTACTAAAAAGTACAAAAAATTAGCTGGGCATGGTGGCGCATGCCTGTAATCCCAGCGACTCAGGAGGCTGAGGCAGGAGAATTGCCTGAACCCAGGAGGCGGAGCTTGCAGTGAACGGAGATCTCGCCATTGCACTCCAGCCTGGGTAACAAGAGCGAAACTCCGTCTAAAAAAAAAAAAACAAAACAAAACAAAACAAAATATCTAGAAGATGGTCACCACATTTGGAGGCTATATTTGTATGCTCTGACTTAAAATGTTGCTATGTGAGATAGAAACACATTACTGGCAATGGGGCAGAGGGTACTGTTCAAAGAAATAGGCAGAATCCTTCAGGGCAGCAAAAAGGGCTGTGAAGGCCCCAGGACCACATCAGAAGACTGACCAAGTGGCAAGGGACAGAGGGCCTCACTCTGTCTAGTTTACAGTCCTTTAGGACAAATTTGGGGCCACCCATTCAGGGGGAACCTCTGTTCAGCAGCCTACTCTGTCCTTATCCATTATCCCTGTGCCCAGGAGCTGGCCCACCTCCATGAATGATCTCCTGGGGAAAACAATGGGATCACTGACTCCACTTTGGTGCCAATCTCTGGCCCAGTCCAGGGGAATTTTAATTCCCTACTGCTATTAACCTACACAGCCACTGCAGGCAAAAACGTAACCCGGCCACGTTCCTATGTACCTCTCTTAAAATTCAGGGTCTATCTGTCCCTCCACCATCTGAGCTCAGGTTAGTCAGAGGCATTTCGGAACATACTCTCAGCTGGTTTTGCAAAGCTGAGATTCAATTCTCCTGAGTTGCTCCTGGAAGGACATGCAGGCACCACAGCATAGCACAGTTCCACTTGCTTTTAAATCACATTGAGTTTACAAATTCAGAAACAGCTCAGTCTGGCACCAGATGAGGAATGAGAATAAAAAATTAACTTGGCCACATTCTTCCTCGTCAGTAATACTGGGCTCTTCTATGACACAGGCTTTTTGATCATGAGTGGGCGTGTAGATATTCTTAGCTAGACACCAAGCTAAGGGAAAATGACAGTCACTCTCCAACATTTGTAAGTACTTAGAAGTTTACTTCCTCTCATATTTATTCGTGACTCTTCCAAAGGAGCGCTGCCTGCTTTTTCATCCCCCAAATCTGAGTGCACGCACTACACACGTCTTTATAAATATGCATATTTTCCCACTGAAAATGTTTCAGCTCTAGGAATACATTTTAAAACCTATATTTTCCCCTCCCCAGTTTACCACACCCTTGTTTTTTCTGGCAAAGCCATCAGAATTTGAAGTCCAGTAGAGAATTTCCTTTCATTTCCATCAGAACAAAGCAGTGTTAGCAACACCCTTCAGTCATTTTACTTTTCCCTTGCATTAAAGTGAGTTTATGACCACGAACACGTTGTATTAATAAATGTCTCAGCACACCCAAGCCTGAAAATCTGATCTAAACCTCCTTTACTTGAATTCCATCCACAATCCACAACTTTCTCGGGGGAAAAAAATTCTCCCAGCTTCTCCTCCCTCTAGCCTAAGAAACAGCCTCAAGAGCAAGTGATTTCATTCTCATACTTTTTGCTCTGTTTGACTTTGTCCCTCACGGCAAAAGTTGACTTTAAAGGCCAAACAGCCACAGCACAAATTCTAATGGCACCAAACAGGCTTTGGTTAATCACATTTCTAAGAAAAAGAAGACTAAGTTTCTGAACCCCACAGAACAGTCAGGCCTTTGTGACTAAGTGTGGGTCATCCCTGAGCTTTCTCTGGAACAGATTCAGCATTGCTACCTTCACAATGACTGCCCCTCTAGAAGTCTGGATAGTGTTTAGATCTGAGACCTAAACATGCCCTGTTATGTAGCCAAGACTTGCTGGAGCACATTTAAACTAATCATCCCTTAGTGTTTTGGTGGAAAACAGGGTCACCATGCTCACCCCTAAAACATACGCTGGGTGTTGTGCTCACTCGGAAAGCATCTTAGGGTGATGGGTGGGTTTCCCTCCTTATCTTGGAAGACATCTCTTCTTTCTTGTTACCTGGCTTGGCAATTTTACTTTCCCCATACATCTCATCACAAGTATTCATATTAATATCTATCATACGCTGAGTGCATTCACGGGCTGGCACGGGGTGGGCGTTATCCCTGTTTTACACAGTGGAAACTGAGGCTCGAAGAAGTTAATTTCATTCACGGCCATACAGGTGGTAAGTGGCGGAGCTGGATTAAAACCCGGGCTTGTCTGGTTTAAAATTGCTTGTTGTTTCCACTTCGGTCAGCCTCGCTTAAGAGCAGCTCGGGGAGACGTCTCTGGAGTCCGTGCGAGCCGGTGGAGCAGATCTAGATGGAGGTTTCTTAACCAACTCCCCCCGCGGAGCCCCCATCTCCCGACCTTCGGCTCTGGGACTCCCCTCCCATTCCATTTTTCTTTCCAGCCCCTACCAACTGCGGAGGAGGGCACACGCCGGCAGGTCCCCCCCAGGCAGGGGCGCCTCGGGGCGCGAGGCGGAGAAGAAGGTCGGCAGCCAGGCCCGCACCTACCTCGTCCCCAAAGCGCACCACCTTCTGGCCCGTGGGGCCGCGCAGGCTGGGGAAGCGCGCGAGCTCCTCCGAGTCCCCGGGGTCTCTGGGCTCCAGGGCGCGCGGCCCCACCAGGCACCGGTCGATGATCTCGTCCTGCTGCGCGGGCGGCAGCCGCGCCCACTCGGGCCCGTACTTCTCGCGGATCTTCTCCTTGTCCTGCATGATCTTCCTGGCCATAGGACTCAGCGACGAGAAGTAGGTGAAGCGCTTTCGCTCCCGGTCGTCCAGAGGCCGGTTCCCGCTCATGACCGCCGAGCGCGAGGCCGCGATCGCCGCCGCCATGGACGCCATGCCCGGCCTGCCCGCCACTCCCCGCCCCGCCCCGCCCCGCCCCGCGCTGTCCCCGCCCCCTCCCCGCCCGGAGCCACGCCCCCTCCGGGAACCCCGCCCTTCACCGCCGCGGACCCGGGTCTCCCAGTCAACCCAGCTCCCCAAGCCCCGGGACCGCCGCCCTCCGCGGCTGCCTCCCCGGGAGCTTCTCTCTCCGCGCCCCACCTCTTTTGACCCAGTCGCAGACCCGGACCGGCTCCGCTTTACGCCTCCATAGTGGATTCCCGCGGTGCCCACAGGTTTCGGGCTCCCCTTGGCCGGTTCAGGTGGGGGCCGGCGCGTCCCCGAGCCCGCGCCCGGCGCTCTGAGAGGCTGGCCGTGGTTCATTCCCGGTAGTGACCGCCATAGCGCCACGTGGCCACTGCTTGACAAAGGAAACTTTTTTCAACCTCCAGTGAGCCTGAGAAAGCCCCGGCATTTCGGGGCCGAGCCGCTGGCTGCCTGGCTTCTGTTTTTACTCCTTTCCTCCTGTCCCTTTCCCGGGCGAGCCACCTTCTCTGCTTTCTCTGATCCCCTTCGGGCCGCTGAGCCCGGGGCCTGGCGCGGTGAGCTGCAGATAGCCGAGGGCGCAGGGCAGCCCGGAGGCCGGAGGGTCGTCACCCGGGAGGCTGGACCGGTGCGGGGCGTCAGGTGCTCAAGGAAAGGCAGCTCCCGCCGGCCCTGAGGGTGCTTGAAGTACCCGGTGGCCCAAGTGCCTTTTTCCCAACCGCAGGAGCTCAGAACGCCAGGACTGACCGGTGTGGGGCCGGTGCGCCACTGCCCATGAAGAGGTTTTCCCCAAACCCACCCCGCGGCCTTTGCCTCCTCTCGTGCTACAGATGAAAGGGCAAGACATATTATGGAATCTCAGAAATTACAGGAACTCTTGGCAGTTCTATATTTGCTAACAAACCGAAGAGAAGCAGAAAGTTTTCAGACTCGGAGGCGACATCCCAACAGCAGGGGGCCAGGGTTTGTAATTTTGGGGTGTGTCCCAGACCACGAAATTAAAATTATAGAGAGCCCCTACTTCCCCGGACCCCCTCTCCCAATCTGACTGATTTTAACAAGACTAACAGGACTCAGCTGTGTCCACTCGTAAACTAAAAAAACCAAAAGCCAGCATTTCAGCTTTTAGGGTCTTTGCTTGGATAATTCTGAACACAAAAGTAGAAATAACTTGCAAAGTCCTATTTTAAATATGAGATGGTCTCATCTTCCGGCCCAGAAATCCTCAGAATATATTTGGAATGTCATAGTGTGGCAGGCTCTACAGTGAAAGACATTATTATCAACAATGTTCACCACGTAATATATTGAAGCAGGGAAAAGCAGGAACCACCAAATATAGCCTGGGTTGCACAGTAAGTGGAGGATTATTTATGAGACCGGAAGTTTAAGGACAGTTTTTTGGGGCATGATCTTCTTGTTTCAGCTGATGCTAGAGAAGCTCAGTACACTGACCTGAATCCCACTGATTTCTCTCCTCTAATCCTTGTTTAATAATGTAGGTAATGTTTAAAGATGTATTCTTGAAATTAACACCCTCGGGCTTGCTTTGATATTCACATAAGAAACTGTCTATACCCTTGGAGACTTGATCTCATGCTGTTTTCAAAGCAGTTGTAAAAATAATTATTGCTTTCAAAAAAAAAAAAAAAAGATCCACAACTCCAAAGGGTGTTTTGCTCCTCCAATAATTGATTGCCAAAGAAGTTTTCAAAATAATAAAAGCATGAGATAATGCAGGGACATTGGCCACAGTATGTAAAGTTCATGATCTGGATGATAAGGGGGTAACTAAAAGAAAAATTCTTCCAGATTATGAGAAGAAACTCAGGGGAATTAAAATATGGCTCTAACAGATGACTTGGCTGAAATTAGAAACATTTTTTTACATATATCTTTATCTACTCCTGGAGGGAATAAAAATAGCCAAACCCCAGCCGGGCACAGTGGCTCATGCCTGTAATCTCAGCACTTTGGGAGGCTGAGCCAGGCCTCCCATGAGGCCTCCATGAGGTCAGGAGATGGAGACCAGCCTGGCCAACATGGCAAAACCCTGTCTCTACTAAAAATACAAAAATTAGCCACATGTGGTTGCGTGCACCTGTAATTCCAGTTAGGAGGCTGAGGCAGGAGAATCGCTTGAACCAGGAAGTCGGAGGTTGCAGTGAGGCGAGATCCTGCTACTGTACTCCAGCCAGGTAACAGAGCAAGACTTTGTCTCAAAAAAAAAAAAAAAACAAAAAAACTCCACATATGTAATTAGGTGATATGGCCTGATTGTGTATGTCTCCCCAAAATTCACATGTTGAAATCCTAACTGGTAAGATGATATGGGGCCTTTGGGGAGATGGTTAGGTCAGGAGGGCAGAGCCCTCATGAATGGGACTGGTGCCCCTGTAAGAGTCTCAAGGGAGCTTACTTGCCCCACCCACCATGTGACCATACAGCAAGAAGGTACCATCAGAAGACAAAAGCTATGAGCCAGGAAGCAGAACCAGACACCAAGTCTGCTGGTGCCTTGATCTCAGGCTTCCCAGCTTCCAGGTCTGTGAGAAATAAATTCCCATTGATGATACTCACTTTATGGTGTTTTGTTACAGTGGCCCGAATGGACCAGACTTAAAATAATGCGGGATGGCTGTGGTGCTAAACACCCATCTCAGTCCCTTTGGGACATTGTACCACAGACTGGGTGACTTCAGCAATAAACATTTATTTCTTACAGTTCTGGAGGCTGGAAGGCAGCGTGGTCAGATTCTGGTAAGAGCCCTCTTCTGGGTTGCAGACTGCCAGTTTCTTGTTATATCCTCACATGGTGAAAAGAGGGATACAGCAAGTTCTCTTATGACTCCTGTAGGGCACAAATCCCTTTCCTAAAGACTCCGTTCTCATGACCTCATCTAGTCCTACTTACTTTCTTCAGACCTCACCTCCTAACAGCATCACATTGGTATTCGGTATGGTTTCAATATAAGAATTTTGAGGGGGCACAAGCGTTTAGTCCGTAACATCTTCATAGGCAAGAATTTGGATAAGGCAGCCTAAATTGTTTTTCTTTGTGAATGTGGTTTAGCCAGTAGACTCGCTCTGTTCACAAAATGAAGAGGCTACCATGTGGACCCTGACCACGGAAATGCTTTCAAACCTTGCAGTGGTCCACAGAGCAGCCCTTTAATAATCAACAGTTTACTGAGGCATTTGCTACTTTATGTTAAGCAGTATGGGGGGAGATGAACAAGGGGTGAGAGCAGTGTCATTTCACTAGTTCTTGGGTGATGAATGATCGGTGTCCCACACAAGATCGGCTGTCCAGGCCCTTGAGCACACTCTACCGAGTCTGTGTAAGCAACCTCAAGTTTTCATGTGTGCTGTGGTTTGATATTTGTCTCCTCCAAAATTCATGTTAAAATGAAATCCTTAGTTTGGCAGTATTGAGAGATGGGGCCCTTAACAACTGATTGGGTTATGAAGGCTCTGCTCTCATGAATGAATTAATCCATTCATGGACCAATACTGAGTTAATGGATTCATGGGTTGGCATGGGAGTGGGACCAGTGATTTTATAAGAAGAGCAGAGAAATATGAACCATCATGCTCAGCCCCTTCACCGTGGGATTCCCTGTACCACCTGGGGACTCTTCAGGGAGTCCCCACCAGCAAGAGAGACCTCACCAGATGCAGCCACTCCAACCTGAACTTGTCAGCTTCCATAATTGTAAGAAATGAATTCCTTTTTCTTTTTATATAAATTCAGGGGTACAAGTGTGGTTTTGTTACGTGGATACATTGCCTAGGGATGATCATCCCCTGAAAAATGTACATTGTACCCATTAAGGAATTTCTCGTCACTTACCCCCCCCCAACTGTTTTCTCTTCATAAATTACCTACTTTCAAGTGTTCTGTTTTAAGCAGAAAATGAACTAAGACAACATGGTATTCGTTCCTGGAATGCTCTTCTTAGCAATTAGTGAGGCCATATGTGGTGGCTCACGCTTATAATCCCAGCACTTTGGGAGGCCAAAGCAGGTGGATCATTGAACCCGGGAGTTTGAGAACAATCTGGGAAACATGATGAAACCCCATCTCTACAAAACAAATACAAAAATTAGACAGGTGTGGTGGTGTGCACCTGTAGTCCCAGCTACTCAGGAGGCTGAGGCGAGGGGATTACTTGAACCCAGGGAGGTCAAGGCTGCCATGAGCCAAAATCACACCACTGCACTCCAGCCTGAGTGGCAGAGCTGTCCCCACGCCCCTCCCCCCATGAAAAACCTCAGGGAGACATAGCAACAAATGCTTTAACTGAGTCAAGTAGCCTCTGGTGTCCTGAGTTGTGGAGTGCTTCCTTTGCAAGTGCCGTTTCAATTATTTTCCTCAGAAATGTTCTTGAGTGACCACTAGAATGCAAACTTTACAATAAGGAGAACTTTGTCTTGTTTACTGTTGTAAACAATAATGCCATATTCATAGTGAAGGATTTATGAATTATGAAGGAATGAATAAGTATTCCATAATTAGCATCATTAATTCCTTCTCTACAGAAAAAAAAAAAAAAAACTGAGGCATCAACAGAAGAGACCCACCTGAGCTTGTCCCCTACCACCCCCTCACCTCATAGTTTGTGACAGAATTGAGATTACAGAGCAGGGGTTCCTTTGTCTTTTGTTAAATCTCTAACATTGGATTGATGTGTCTTAGGTTAACCACTGGATATAATAATAATGATATTAAAAACTGGCTTTAAGGGCACAATTTATTAAAGTTTCCAAGTCACTCATTTAGAATTCAAGCCAAACACAGCACTAATTTTTCAGTGTAACAATCAAATACTGAAAGTGATGGCCCACGTTCCCATTACACGTCTGACACCTTGGCTAACAGTCATGGCCCTGGAACTCTTCTCCGTAGGCCAGACCCATTTAAAAAATCTGTTCATTCCAGAGCTTTGGGAGGCAAAGGCAGGAGTATTGTTTGAGGCCAGGAGTTTACGGCCTGCTGGCACAACATAGTGAGACCCCATATCTACAAAAATAAAGTAAAATAATTAGCCAGGTGTGGCAGCACACACCTGTAGTTCTAGCTACTTGGGAGACTGAGGCAGGAAGATTGCCTGAGCCCGTGAGTTTGAGGCTACAGTGAGCTATGATCATGTCATTGCACTCTAGCCCAGGTGACAAAGCAAGACCCTGTCTCTAAAAAACAAATAATTTTATTGAGAGAGAGACATAGCAAGGCTGGCTGATCCCAAGGAAGAGTAATAAACCTCTACAAGAAAACTGCCATACTTTGTCTGAGCCCAGCCTGTTCACCCTCAAAGACAGAATGACGGTCTTCCCCTTCTGTCTGCACTCCTGGCTATTCACAGAGCACATCAGCAGGGAAATGCTGTCTGTTCTACTCATGTCTTACTGGTGTCTTTTTAAGTTAAAGTAAAAATTAACTTTATCATTTGAAGTAATTATATGTTTCTTTGGCATTTGCATTTACCATATTCTCAAGTTTTATCTTGTCTCCCTGCTTAGAAAAGTGAAATTGACATTATTGAGCATCTTCTCTGCGACAGGCACTATGAAATCACATTAGTCAGATGTTGTCCATTAGTTAGAAATGTTTCTATTAGTTAGATGCTTTGTCTATGTTTTAATGAGAACCTGCTGTCAAAGAGCTAACTTGTGTTTTCTTTCCCAGGTTGGCTTGAAGGAGTGCTTTAGGACTATGAAGAACAGGATGAAGACAGCAGCTAAAATGGAACACACCGGCAGAGACGTTCAGCTCCTTGAGCTTTGCTTTCCAAGCTTGAGCATGGCAGAGTGGCCTTGTTAAACCAGAGTTCAGGGCACCACCCTGACAGTTTCTCATTAAGTCCCCAGCAGGTACCAAGAACCCCTTTTTCTTTCTTTTTCTTTTTAATAGAGTAAGGATCTTGCTATGTTGCCCAAACAGGTCTTAAACTCAAGCGATCCTCCTACCTTGATTTCCCAAAGCACTGGGATTCCAGGCATAAGCCACTGTGCCTGGCCAAGAGCTTTTGTTTTTAGCAAGTTTCCAAATGATGCTGGTCTACCGGACCTGGGACCACACTTCGAGATTTGTGTGATAGGAGGCTGGGATCTTTATCCATTGACTCAACTCCCATTCCCCGTGGTTGAAAGTTTGCCCTTGGGCATCCCTGGGAGGCCTGGGGGCTGACAAGAGTCAATGGTTTTGAAGAAAAGCCCCCAGACAGTGAAGTGGGATGTGCTTGAAGTGGGGCACTGTCATCACCCACCTGCCCACATCAGAGGTGGGCTCAAAGGTAAAGCATGGGCCAGACGTGGTGGCTCACACCTGTAATCCCAGCACTTTGGGAGGCTGAGGTGGGTGGATCATGAGATCAGGAGTTCAAGACCAGCCTGGCCAACATGGCGAAACCCTGTCTCTACTAAAAATACAAAAAATTAGCTGGTCGTGTTAGGGCATGGCTATAATCCCAGCTATTCTGAAGGCTGAGGCAGGAGAATTGTTTGAACATGGGAGATAGAGGTTGCAGTGAGCCGAGATTGCACCATTGCATTCTAGCCTGGGCGAAAGAGTAAGACTCGGTCTCAAAAAAAAAAGGTAAATCGTGGCTCACAAAAGTCTTCTGCCAAATACCTGCCTGTGCCTCCATTTCTTCCTCTTTAAGACGGGTAATTAAACCAGTGTTCTAGGGTAGCGTGTCACCACCCTTGAATACAGCGTTGCTCCCTGTCATGACTCCCGGACTTGTGGCCAGACTGGAGCCTCCAGCAATCCAGGAGCACAAACAAGGACGCCTTAGAACAAAGCTTGTATTCAGGGTGCCCTTCGCTGCCTTACAGGAAATCAGAATAACCTGGGGGACAACTGTTCATAAGGACAAGAGCCAGCATCACCACCTTTGAGTCCCAGCCTGCTCAAATCCGTGTTCTGCACCGCACCACCTCATCACATCCTAGATATTGTTAGTGTCATGTCACTCCCTGACTCAGGAGCTGCGGGGGACTCTAGTGAGAGTGGAGCAGTCACTCTCTCATCTGCCACCTCCTCCCCTCACCTCTGTGCAGCCGATGACCAGGGAGCCTGCCTCTCGCTGTCCCTTTCAAAGCTTTCTAGGTCTCTCCTCTGTGCCTTTGATCAGATCTTTCATGCTGCCCAGAACACTGTCTCTTTTTCCCATGCCGGTGATATCCATTACTTTCTTCAAGGTCTGGCTCAAAACTCAGCACTCTTGGGAAATTTCTGCTCCAGAGAGACAGGGTCACACAGGGCACAGAGAACCTTTGTGGGAGGCAGAAGCCCTAGGTTTGTTAATGTCCTGGTTCAGACACTTTGCAGCCTCATGGATGACATTAAACAAGCTCCTTAGCCTGTTATTTTACTTTGGGCTACCCTAAAAGCAGAGACTATCATGTGGACTTGGATATGTGTAGTTAATTTGGGAAGTGATCCAGGGAAGCCGGAATGAGGGGTGGGAAGTAGGAAAAATCCGACAATTATGTGTCATTGAGCCCATTGCCACTGTGGGCTACTGGAGATCGGTTACACAGGGTTCTCTTTGTGAACCGTATTAAAAGCCCCTCAGCATTGGCCTCCCAAAGAACAGGAGGCTGGGATCTTTATTGACTCAACTTCTAGTCCCCAGCATTGAAGGTTGCCCTTGGGGAACCCCTGGGAGGCCTGGAGGCTGACAAGACTCAAAGGCTTTGGAGAAAGGCCCTGAGACAGTGAAGTGAGATGTGCTGGAAGTAGGGTGCTGTCCTCACCCACCTGCGCACGTCAAAGGTGAGCTCAGGGGCGAAGTGTGGCTCACAACAATCTTCTGCTAAATACCTGTCTGTGCCAGTTTCTTCCTCTTTAAGATGGGGTAACTATCCACGTTCTAGGGTAGCATGTCAAATGACAGAGGTGACATGCATGAAGGCGCTGGCTCAGCACACGCCAGCCACCCCAGCCTCCTGGACTCTGTGTCCACTCAGCACTCACAGGTGCTGTCTTGGTCATGTCTACCTGCATGTACAGCCCTCAGTGTTTACCTGCAGCTATTGCAGGTCTTTTATCTTAGCTGAAGATAAGGGCAGGGTTCTTCCCTTCTTTTTCTGTCACCCATCCCAGAGTGCGTACTACACAGCTGAATGCCACGTAGGCCCTTGGTACAAATGGGTGTCGAGTGAATTTCCTGTTTCAAAACAGTCATCTGTGAGCCTGTCCTCCTCCGGAGCTGCCCTGCAAGGTCAGGGAGAAGCCACGGGGCAGCGTCCTAGCCGGCTTCATACAGCTGAGAGACCAGCTCCAACATTGCATGAGCCCATTGCCAAACTGCTAATGAAATACCATGCACTGTGGCAAACACATGGCAGCCTGGGGAGGGAGGTCTCCAGGTGCCCCGAGCCCTGGCAGGGCAGTGGGCAGTAGATCACGCCGGCCTGCCCTGCGTGAGCTTTCAGCACGGATGCAGGCGAGTTCCCAGAGGACGATGACTCATGCCCGCATCTGTAACTGGTTATTCCAGATGTTGCCCTGCAGTGGGACTACTCTCTGCTCTTCCCACCCCTGGCACCAGTACAGCATGGGAGTGCATGAGAGTGAGCCTTGGTTTCTTTAGGGGAGTCACTGCGTAATTGAAGAACAGTGTTCACGACAAAGACAGAGGGACAGGGCAAGAAAGGGAAGGCAAGAAGATGATGTTCCATACTACTCTCGGCAGAAAATGTGCTTTGGATATTTTGGGCTATTTTTCCAATTGTAGGGAGCACTTTCCCTGAGACACTGATTTGTCATCAAGTCAAGTGATGTTGGGTCTGGGCCACTCTCTGCATCTGTAGCCTGGAATCATCTTCTCTGGGCAAAACCATGTGACGCACATGAGGCTCAAAGCTAGACATTCTTTCTGTCTATACTGTACTTAGCAAAGACATCAGGCTCAACTGCTCTGAGAAAAATTTTAAACAACTTCTCAGAAACAATAAACATCTTGTACCTACCTGAATTTTTACACTTAGACAGGCTTTTAAGATTATTAGCCTCTATAAAATATATACAGGGATACCTCAGAGATACTTCAAGTTCAGTTCCAGACCACTGCAATAAAGCAGATACCACAATAAAGCAAGTCACATAAATGTTGTGGTTGCCCAATGCATATCAAAGCTGTGTTTGCACTACTTGACTGTAGCCTATTAAGTGTGCAATTATATTATGTCTTTAAAAAAGTACATACATTATTTTGAAAAGACTTTATTGACCAAAAAATGGTGACACAGAGACATAAAGTGAGCACATGCTGTTGTGGAAAATGGCGCCGACAGAGTCATTCGATGCAGGGTTGCCATGAATCTTCAATTTGTAAAAAACACAATATCTGCAAAGCACAATAAAGTGAAATGCAATAAAACAAGGTATGCCTGTAAATAACTCTAGAATCAGTTATTTATTCTTTTTTCCCTTCATCTGGAATTCCTACCTCGTTATCTCCAACTACAGTAATCCTATCCTTAAGAACTTGCTCAAATGCCCCCTCCTCCAGGAAGTCCTCACGATCACCTCCACCTAAAAGAGCTCTTCCCTGGAGACAAAAGGAGGGCAGGCACAAAGGAGACAGTTAGTTTCCTTTGTAGTTTGACCTTACATAAACTTTGGTGTCCTGGGAAGAATAATGCCAACATTTCCACATTATACATGTAGAAATGGCTTCAAACTCATATAAATCTTTGGTTTAATAACCGTGTATAAATGCAGTTAGAGAGAGAGGGAGGATGAGGGAGATTTAAAAATAAAAGGCCAATGGAGAGGAGGCTATTAAATTATGTGGCAATGATTTATTAATTGAGAAGTAAAGGGAATTCTTCTCTGTCTTCTTCTAAATGATCTGTTTCCAACTTCTAAACACTCCCAGATGTGGAACGCATGTTTCTTCCTTCCATTCCTCTCTTCAGGCTGCCCTGACATTTGTTAAATGGGCTCCTGGGTCCTGGTTTGCAAATGTTGCCACTTTGAGATCCATAGATGGTCATCCCTGGCTCCCTCAGGGAGTGTCCTGGAATCACCAGCTCCATCTGCTCCACAAGAGATGAGTTTGTTCTGTTACCTCTTTCATCATTAGCCAAAGCTCCGGGACTTGGTTAAAACTTTAGGCAATTAAAAAGACTGACTTACAGGGATCGTAGTGTTTTCTCTATATTGTCCCTGCTTGAATTTATGTTCTTGAATTCCATTAACCTGAAATATATCAAAATACCAAGACGTTATGAAGAATGAAAACAAATATGGAAAAGTGAACACAGTTGTCTGTAAAGTTTCTGCAAGATGAGTTGTAAGGGAGGACAGCCTTCCATCTCGATGGCTCCCACCCTCAGGTCTGTGAACATCACTGGCCAGAGCCTCAGGGGAGCCTTCAGTTAATCCTTTTTAAATGAATGAGAGGTAGATGGAGGAGGGCATCTCGCCTACAAGTTGGCTCCCAAATGTCATGTTGTATTAGTAATTCAGCTCATGGCTTCACACTGCAGGTCTACTCAGGGAACAAGTTACGTCTTGTTTGCAATGGTCTTCAAAGTATGTCATCCTTTTCTTTCCTCTTCCACTGCCACCAGCATATTCCAGGTCTAATTGTGCCTGGCCTTCCCAACTCCAGGTTACTCCCTCTCCAATCGCCCTGTGTCCCTCTGCCGGCCTCCTCCTGTTTCACAGACCCTCTGGTTGGGTGTCTCTGTTTTTGTTGTCACTTTAGACAGCAGCTCTCTCTGGCCTTCATCAGCCATCACCATGACGGCACATCACCAAAGCCCTGGGTGCAGTCTATCCTCATTGCGACTTTGTGCTTTGGTTTGCATCAGACCATTTGGTTAGAAAGCTGCTCTTCCTCAGGCCCACCTGTCAACGTTCTCCCAATGTCTGAAGGTCTGGTTTAAGTGCCATGTCACCGGCCTTTACCACATCCCCTCTCCTCTATGCTGTGGCTACTGTTGCTGCCATGGCCACAGCAGGAAGCCGGCCTTGGGTACTGACTGCCACATAAGGACAATGGTCACACAGCTCCGGGAACCCCTGAGCAGCTGCAAGGAGGCACAGTGATGGCACCAGTGGCTGTGTGCCCACCCACGGGCAAGCAGTCCCCAGACAACCTCCTTACCACATGTTGTCCCCATCCCTTTGTCCCTTTGGGTCTGGCACCTACATTGTGGAGGGTGAATGCCCACATGAACTTCCTAGCAACAGGGCACTCCTGTTGCCAACAAACAGAAATATGGAGGGATGTGATTAAGCTCTTTTGAAACATCATAAAATAGAGACCAGATCAAGGAAGCTACATTTCAGAAACATGAGTTAGTTTCCTATCTCAATAAACAACTGCTAGATGGGATCCACTATTGCAAAGTCTCCTGATCTCCTCAGAGAAAGCAAAAGCCACACTTGCCATGTATCCTGTATTTGGGGGAAAATCAAGGAACTCCCTGAGGCTAATCGTATCTACTCAATAGAAACTTTCATCTGAGAAGCCCTAAGTACTTTGCACATGTTAGCGAGTAGGTCCTAAGAATACTCCTATTAAGAAGAAAGAGGTTAAATTTACTTCACCTAAAGGTTGGGGAAACCAGTCTAGAGACAGAGAAAAAGTGATTTACTCCAGCTCAGGGAGAACAGAACTCAGATGAGATAAAATTCAGAGGCTGGAATCTCAAACTAATGTACTATCACCGTATGTTACTCAATGCACACTCGTTCATCCATTCATTCTGTGCCAGGCACTGCACTAGGCTCAGGAAAAAACAATGAGCATAAGACCCAGCTCTTCTCAGGCTTATCGTATAATAGATGAGGCCGAGAATGAAAAGTAAGCATACAGACAAAATCACTAGACTGTGCTAAGTGCTAAGAAGGAAACAAGCATCCACCGAATCCTTATGGCCCCTGTCATTTGTTCTCACAGCATCCCTACGAAGAAAGTATTTTACAAGTAAGAAAGCAGAATCTCTACAAGGTCAGGTGTTTGCCCAAAGCCTCACCACTCACAGGTGGCAGAGCAGGAATCTAAATGCACTACCCTCTCCCTCCAACACCCATTTACCATGAAGCCAAAATGCATCCACGCATTCCCAGAGCCAGTCTCGGAAGGATGGACAAACAGCAGGTCTGTGGCAGAACTCCCTTTTTCTTCTAGTGTTGTATCTCATCTTCCCTGTTCATCAAGAAGAGGCTGGTGGATAACACAGCCTAAGGAAGGAATGGTGTCTGTCTTCATGGCTTAGGAAGCTGTGAGACATCCCCCAAACTCCTGCTCCAAAGAATATGTTCATTCTAAGCAGTATATACACAACAGAGTTAAGACGCTTTAGTAGGGGCCAGCATGGTGGTTCACACCTGTAATCCCAGCACTTTGGGAGGCCGAGGCGGGTAGATCACTAGGTCAGGAGTCCGAGACCAGCCTGGCCAACATGGTGAAACCCCGTCTCTACTAAAAATACAAAAATTAGCCTGGCATGGTGGTGTGCACCTGTAATCCCAGTTACTCAGGAGGCTGAGGCAGGAGAATGGCTTGAACCGGGAGGC
>NW_016107357.1:11935093-11963433 GCF_001604975.1 Cebus imitator
ATTAGCAGGTGTTTCTGAAACAGGAAAAGTTCCCCTGTCCCTCACAGGGCATGCAATGGCCATGTGGCTCGCTGCTGAAACCTCGAGGGAAGCACACAGATGGGCAGGCTGGGGGCTCTGAGCACACCACAATTTCCAGGCGTGAATGTTTATAGCTGAAGCCCCAGTGGGTATGTGTTACAGGATGCTCTTTTAGTTTTGCCGTCAGTAGGCAGCTTGTGTTAGTCAGCTCAATGGAAGCCCTGTCTCATCGCTAGGACAGAGGGCTTTCTGTATCCCAGGATTCTTGCCTTGGTGTTGAAGAATCGGATCACACTTGCACTTGGAGAATGAGTTCAAGGTTTGATTGAGTGGAAGTAGCTCTCAGCAGATGAGGGAAGCCAGAAGGGGATGGAGTGGGAAGATTTTCCCCTGGAGTCGAGCTGCTGAGCAGCCAACTCCTCTCTGACCACCCCAGCTAAACTCCGAGTCTTTCTGCTGGTGGGTGCCCTGCAGGCCTGCGGTGCCTATCAATGTGCTCTTGACATCCAGCCACCTGTGTGTTTGCCTGCTAGGGTCTTGGGGTTTTTATAGGCACAGGATGGGGACATGGCAGGCCAGAGTGGTCTTGGGAAAAGCAACATTTGGGCCGGAGAACAAAAATCCCTGTCTTCACCTAGGTCTGTGGGCATGGGTTGGGGGTGGAGCCCTAACCAGAGACCATGCCCCCCTCTACCCAGCACTTCCCTTCCCCCCTTCTGTAACATTTAAAAGGACCACGCCCTTCCCTTCCCAGCACTTCCCTTCCACATCACTTCAACATGAGGGCCCACGAGGTGTCAGGGGCTACAAGGATGGAAAGATGTTGTCTCTGTCCTGGGAAGCATGATAATCGAACAAGGCAGATAAAGGCTACATTGGAAATAAGCAGAAGGCACAGTGGGCTCCACAGAGGAAATGCATCACTTTCTTCTAGGAGGAAAGGAACAAAGGGTGAAGGATAAGGAGGTTCACCTGGTGCACAAGTAGGGGAAGTGTGGTGAGAAAGAGGCAGCAGTCTCCCAGCCCTGAGAAGAGACAGCATGGGGCCAGGGGTCACTCTGACCACTGGGACAGGGCACTCACAGGAGAGGAAGTATGGTCGGGGAAGGTGGAGTGGCGGGGACCTGGAGGGTCCACGTTGCATCAGATGCCGCCTCAGTTGCTTCCTCGTCTGCTTCCCTGGCTCCACTCCTTTTGGGGTGGAGAACTGGCTTTATCTCACCACACTATCTTCTGACTCTCCTGTGTTTGCTTGATAATGGTCACAGCTAAGCTTGTGAAACTCAAAAACCCCAAAGCGAAACCACCTCTCTTTCTCCCACAGACACAGAGCCAAGCACATATAAGGCCAAAGTATCCTGCTGGCCACTTCACTGCCATGTCTGAGTTTAGAAATGTGTTGAAAAGGGCAGCTGACCTCTGTTCTTCTGGGTACCTTCCCTTCCCTGGACAAATGATTCCCAGCTGTGAAGGTTTGTGCCTGAATATGGTGGAGGTGGTCTCAGGCTGAGGAGGAAAGTGTCTCTTCACAGAGGCGGGGGAGGGGGCGGCTGTGGAGACCGGTCACCCGAATTCCAACCCCAGCACCAGTGTTCCTGGAGTGTGATGCCAACAAACTGCCTTCTGTGCCTCAGTTTCTACATATGTCAAATGGGACAGTAATTCCAAATAAACCACTACAGGAGTTTGTTATTTAGGTTAAGTTTCTTTATTTAGATTTGAAGCAAGCTCTGTGGGGAGAAGGAGCAAGCAATCCAGGGAAATAGTTGGAAGGGAGGCTGAGAGTGGGAGGGTGAGAACCCGGCAGCCCAAGCAACAGGGAGGGAGTGGAGAGCAGAGCTGAGTGCCTGGAGGCGATGAATCCACCTTTGCAAAATGAGGACAATAAGAGAAACCCAACATAGCCAACTCTATCTTGCTTCTAAGCTCCAAGATTTTCTTGTTTATTCCTGGGTAAAGACTAAGCTAACTTTGAAAGGACTTTAGTTCATGGTTTCACCTTAAAGCAAGGATGATAATAACCCTCCCCAAAACTAAACTGCCTTTGTAAAACTAATGAAAGTCCATAAGGTTAGGATCATGAGTGAGTTAAATGGAAGCAGCCACTGTTCTGGAGATCAAAAGATTTGTAATGTCCCCAATTACTCCTGTAGATAACATCATTACTGTAGAACCTAAGATTTTTTTAAAGGTGTTTTCTGACTTTTGCATTTCTGACAACTGATCGACCCCACCAGGTCCTGTGGCCTCCACCTGGAGGGGCATGAAGACCACTTTCCCCACCTCTGTGATTTGATCCCCAATCAAGTAGCAGCACCCATTCCCTAGTCCCCTGCCCACTAAATCATTCTTTAAAAAACTCCGTCTCTCAATTTTGGGGGAGACAGATTTGAGTAATAAACCCCAGTCTTCTACTTAGCTAGCTCCATTTACTCAACGATTTCTCTATTACAATACTGCTGTCTTGGTAAATTGGCTCTATCTGTGCATCCTGCAAGACAAACCCATCAGGCAACTACAGTAAAAGAGGCTGGTTTCCAAGAATGCTGGGTTGGAAGTGACCAGGCTTGCCCTGAGAGCTGCTACTGCCCCAGGATTCTTGTGGTCTCAGCACCTCAGGCAAGGGAGATGGCACCAGAGAGGCCCTCAGGTGGCACCTACCCCTTGCCCTGGAGTTTGTCCTATCTTCCTCCAAATGTGATCATGTCCTTACTTAGACAGGAAGGCTGAGAAGGGAGGAAGGCCCTCTGGGGGCTTCCTGTGGCTTAGCTGGGGGCACCTCTGAAGGTTCAGAGACATGGTGCAGTAGGACAGAAGCCAGCAGTGGACAAAGCAGCCTGATGTAGAGGGGTGTGGGGTGGCATTCAGCTATTCTAGGAGGGTGGGGTCCTTGTGGCTTGGAAGAGACCAGAGCTACCCCTCCACCTCCAGGCTTGTTCTCTCCCTCTGCCCAGGGCTGCTTGGCTGTGTTCTCTCCTTCTGCCTGTCTGGGGCTGCTTGGCTGGAAAGAAGCCACTATTGTCCATTTGTCATCCAAATGTGCATGGGGCATTTCCTACCTGTTTCCTCTGTCTCTCGGAAGTGGACAGATTCCCCTCCATTCCATTTTCTCACCACCTCCAGACTCTTGTCCTTTCCTCCAGTCCCCGCCCCATCCCTACAAGCCAAGGCCCTCCCCTCAACATACCTCCATGTTCTACTCTGCCTCCTGGTTGCCAAAACTAGGTAGGGTCTTCCTCTGGTTCTCACCCTCCTCAGCTACTCTGCTAAATGAGACAGGAGGCTATGGTGGTTCTTGTTCCCTGAGGAAAACTCTCTTCTTTTAGGTGTTCGTCGTCATCCTGAATTTGTTTTGGCTTTTCTCACCACTTCTTTTCCATTTTCTTATTCTTCCTCAAGGCCCAGTCTTTGCTCCTCTCTTCACCTGCCCTGTCTCACATTTTCCTATAGCATCCACGGCTTCTCTGACAGCATTTCCCCACTATGTTCCTTAGGGATCAAAAGAACAGAAAATGCAGCTTCACAGGTAGTTGGGAGGCTGCATTTCCGCCTGTGATCCACACTTTAGGTAGCAGGGTCTAGAAAACAGGTGCCATGTGGACATCTGAATTCTCTACTCAGAAAGCAAGAAGCATTTGGAATTTACTTGTCGTTTAGTATGAGACTGCCTGGGAGAGGGAGACAGCAGGAGCCTGGGAGACTTGGAGAGAGACAGTTAGAATGGCTACAGGCCTTCTCAACAATTTGAAATTGCACTGTGCAGGCATGTGGGAAAGCCCCCACTGCTGCTTCTCCCTCCAATTCAGGAAAACATGCCATGTATTCAGTGTAGGACCAAAGCAAGATTACAAACAGAGGGTCCTATACCAAGTGTTTAAGTATCTAGAAGTTACTAACTAAGGTAACAACTGGATTAAAAAGTTATATATTATATCCTCTTGACTTGAAAAATACACCTTCATAGAGACCTGGATGTCCTGGATTGAACCGAGAAGCTTCTGAATCCTTGGACTTTCAGCTGAATTGAGGATTCAGGAGGACCGGCCCCAGATTCCTTCTCTGCTCATCCAGCCCTGACTGGCACTGGGAAGGGCCTCAATATGGACGTGTGGACACTCCAGCCCAAACAGCTGACCCACCAGAGAAATGCTATCATATCTGGCTTAATTCCACCCATTGGATTATACACGTTCAGCAAAAACAAACATAATAATAATGATTATTATTATTATTATTATTTTTGAGACAGAGTTTTGCTCTTGTTACCCAGGCTGGAGTGCAATGGCGCGATCTCGGCTCACTGCAACCTCCGCCTCCTGGGTTCAGGCAATTCTCCTGCCTCAGCCTCCCGAGTAGCTGGGATTACAGGCACGCGCCACCATGCCCAGCTAATTTTTTGTATTTTTAGTAGAGGCGGGGTTTCACCTTGTTGACCAGGATGGTCTCGATATCTTGACCTCGTGATCCACCCGCCTCAGCCTCCCAAAGATGATTATTTTTTGTTTGTTTTTTGAGACGAAGTCTTGCTCTGTCACCCAGGCTAGAGTGCAGTGGCCAATCTTGGCTCACTGCAACCTCTGTCTCCCTGATTCAAGCGATTCTCCTGCCTCAGCCTCCTGAGTAGCTGGGACTACAGGTACCTGACACCACAACTGTCTAATTTTTGTATTTTTAGTACAGATGGGGTTTCACTATGTTGGCCAGGCTGGTCTCGAACTCCTGACCAGAGGTGATTCACCCACCTCAGCCTCCCAAAATGCTGGGATTACAGCCATAAGCCACCATGCCCAGCCTGATAATTGTTTTTTAAAGGAGAGGGGCAGAAGAACGTTCCATAAGCTCATGCCTGAAATGAGCATGGGCAAAGACATACAAATCTGCTGTTAGTCTCTTAGTTGGTTTCCACTCTTGGTGCCTTGCATCGAGGGAGTGTTTAAAATACATCTTTTTTCCAAAAATGCCTTCTAAATGCAAGTCAATTTTATTAGCTGGTACTTAACAGAAGAAAGCCTAATCTATTCCCCTGCTGAAGACAAGAAATGTGGCTTTTTGTTTTTTCTTGGAGATGGGGCCTTGCTACGTTGTCCATGCTAGGGTGCAGTGGCTATTCACACATCCAAACACAGGGCACCACAGCCTAGAACTCCTGGCCTCAAGCAATCCTCCCACCCCAGCCTCCTGAGCAGCTTGGACTACAGGTGCATGCCACTGTGCTCAGCTAAGAAATGAGTTTTGTTGTTGTGGGATTTCTGGAAACACAGTTTGTTAGATTTTAACATAACAATAACATCTTCCTAAGAGATTTTCTTCCTTTTTTTTTTTTTTTTTTTGAGACAGAGTCTCACTGTGTTGCCCAGGCTGGAGTGCAATGGCGCAATCTCAGCTCACTGCAGCCTCTGCCTCCCAGGTTCAAGTGATTCTCCTGCCTTAGCCTTCCAAGTAGCCGGGATTACAGGTATGCACCACCACCTGACTAATTTTTGTATTTTTAGTAGAGACAGGGTTTCACCATGTTGGCTAGGCTGGTCTTGAAATCCTGCCCTCAAGCGATCCACCCACCCCGGCTTCCCCAAGTGCTGGGATTACAGGCATGAGCCACCATACCCAGGTTTCCTTAAGAGATTTTTAAGGGTAATTTTGACTATGCTCAATATTACCTTATACATGGCCCTATATAATCTGAACAGTTTTTTAGAAACTATACCAAAATAGGATGACCCAGGAGAGCTACCAGAAACAAGAGACCAGGTAAGAGGCTGTTCTTTCTATAACAGGAAATAAGTCTTGAGTAGGAATGGTGGTTACAGGGCTGGGAAGGTATAGGTGTCAGATATCACAAAGAAATACTCAACAGAGTTGGACATGAATTAAAGATGAGAGTCAAAAAAAAAAAAAAAAAGGAAGAGGTCACTGCTGTCAAATTTTAAGCTTGGATAACTTGGAGAATGGTGAAACGAAGAGCAGAAGTGAGTCGGGAGGAAGACCTGATTTCTGGGAGGAGGATCTGAGGAGTCTAACTGCACACAATTTGAGTTTCAGGGGCTGGTGATTCATGCAGGTACAGAAGATTCACAGCCACCAGGAAATGCAAGGCTAGAGTTGGAAGGGAGGCCAGCACTAGAAATGGTGCAGAGATGATGGCTGAAACCATGAGAACAGATACAGTCTGTGAAAGAACAGTAGAAACAAGAGATACCTGGCTGGGCACGATGGCTTACACCTGTAACCCCAGCATTTTGAGAGGCTGAGGCGGGTATTTTTTTGTATTAGCCCAGCTAATACAAAAAATTAGCTGGGCATGATGGCAGGAGCCTGTAATCCCAGCTACTCAGGAGGCTGAGGCAGGAGAATGGCTTGAACCCAGGAGGTGGAGGTTGCAGTGAGCCAAGATCGTGCAATTGTGCTCCAGCCTAGACAACAAGAGCAAGACTCCATCTCACGAGAGAGAGAGAGAGAGAGACCTAGGGCAGAACCATGAAACGCGGTCCCAGTTAAGGATGGGACTGAAGCATGAGAGGGCCAAGGATGCAAAGAAGAACCATGTCGGGGGCAGGAGCAAACCTGCTCTCTTTTAAGCCATCCTTGGTGTTGATGGTGAATGATCTTCCCAAGTCAAGTCATTCCCATGCTTTACAAACTACCTAGAGAATGATGTCCAAATTCCTTAGGATGATGGCAAGACCTCCCCCACTGCCCCGCATTCCATTTCCGGCTGCCTCTGCAAGCCATCCCAAGCAGACTGGCACTTTCACCTCTCCCAACATTTTCCCCAACTATGCCTCTGCTGGGAAGCTCCTTTGCTACCCGGCACATTTCTACTCATCCTCTGCTGTCCCACGTTCTTCACACCTCCTCTGCATAGCCCCTCACAGCTACCCACCTCAGGTGGAAATAATTGGGTCCTTCAGCTTGCCCACAGCTACTCTGATGTTGCTCTTTTAAAATCATTATCACTTTGTCTTATTACATATGACTTCTTTTTTTTTTTTTTTAGATGGAGTCTCAATCTGTCGCCAGGCCAGAGTGCAGTGGCTCGATCTTGGCTCACTTGCAACCTCCACCTCCCAGGTTCAAGCAATTATCCTGCCTCAGCCTCCCAGTAGCTGGGACTACAGGTGCACACCACCATGCCCACCTAATTTTTGTATTTTTAGTAGAGATGGGGTTTCACTATGTTGGCCAGGATGGTCTCCATCTCTTGATCTTGTGATCTGCCCGCCTTGGCCTCCCAAAGTGCTGGGCTTACAGGCATGAGCCACTGCACCCGGCCACATATGACTTCTTTCCGAATGAAGCCTGAGATCAAGCAATCCAGAGTAGGCAAGCAAAAAAAAAAAAAAAAGCCAACAAGAAAGCAGACAGAAGAGAGCAGAAGCCAAGGGAAAGATAGGTCCATGGACAGAGGAGAAGGAGGGGTCAGATCAGAGGCTAAGGTAGAAGTGAGCAATGCTGGAGCCCAGTACCACTACCAGGAGACGCGGGAGTGGGTAACAGTTTGGGCGACACTGATGGTAGCTGGTGGGAAAGCCTTCTAGAAGCTTCCAAAAGCTCTGCCCTGGTGTTGGCACACTAGTCTTCTGTCCTGGGATTTAATAACATAATTGTCTGATTCACTTTGGCTTTTCTTCCTTTGACTTTTCCAGATTCCGTCACAGCTCTGAGACTCCAAGTAAAACCTGTGTCCAAACGTCTTACAGGATGCTCCCAGGAACTGCTTGATCCTCATTTTTGAAACTTCAAGTGCTGGCTAAGTAAGGGGATGTATTTATTAGTCCATTCTTGAAGGGTTATAAAGAAATGCCTGCGATTGGGTAATTTATAAAGAAAAGAGGTTGAATTGGCTCACGGTTCTGCAGGCTGCCCAGCAAGCATGGCTGTGGAGGCCTCAGGACGGTAAGGGCAGGTGAAGCGGGAGCAAGCGAGAGAAGGGGGCGGGGCCACACACCTTTAAACCACTGGATGTCAGTAACAAGGGGGGACAGTGCCAAACCATGGGAAACCGCCCCCATGATCCAGTCACCACCCAGACCCCAGCTCCAATACTGGGGGTTACAACTCCGCATGAGATTTGGACGGGGACACAGATCCAAACCGTATCAAGGGAGACGCACCTAACTCAACCTCTCTGCCAGGGGATTATCAACTGAGAAATTCCCTTTGGATACTTCCCTGTTCTCAAGCCTCTCACTCAGGCTAATGAAAAGCCAGCGGTTTATGCGGAACAATGGGATTGCCATTTTCCCCCAAAGCAGTGTCTCTTTTGGACCTGGCCACCTTTTTCAATCATATCTATCGTTAGGGTTACTGTTATTCTGGAACTGCAGGCAATGTTTAAATATTGCATACTAAAGACACAGCTTTTTAAGATGTTTTAAAAACTTGATTTCTAAAACATGATGACTTCAGGCCAGGACACTTTTCAAAATTTTTCTTTGAAAGATCTTAACTTTCAAGATATTGTAAGAAGCATTTAAAAAGAACATTACAAAACTATAAATAAGAGGTATTGAATTACTTTCTCCAAACTATTTCTAAAAAGAGCCACTTATTTAGATAACTTTTATTGCATTTGTTTATATGTTGGCTTCAGAAATTATAAAGTAGTTACCAGGTGCGGTGGCTCACACCTGTGATCCCAGCACTTTGGGAGGCTAAGGCAAGAGGATCACTTAAGGCCAAGAGTTGGAGGCTGAAGTGAGCAATGATTGTGCCACTGCACTCCAGTCTGAGTGACAAAGCAAGTGCTTGCTCCCGCTTCACCTGCCCTTACCGTCCTGAGGCCTCCACAGCCATGCTTGCTGGGCAGCCTGCAGAACCATGAGCCAATTCAACCTCTTTTCTTTATAAATTACCCAATCGCAGGCATTTCTTTATAACCCTTCGAGAATGGACTAATAAATACATCCCCTTACTTAGCCAGCACTTGAAGTTTCAAAAACGAGGATCATGCAGTTCCTGGGAGCATCCTGTAAGACGTTTGGACACGGTTTTACTTGGAGTCTCAGAGCTGTGACGGAATCTGGAAAAGTCAAAGGAAGAAAAGCCAAAGTGAATCAGACAGTTATGTTATCAAATCCCAGGACAGAAGACTAGTGTGCCAACACCAGGGCAGAGCTTTTGGAAGCTTCTAGAAGGCTTTCCCACCAGCTACCATCAGTGTCGCCCAAACTGTTACCCACTCCCGCGTCTCCTGGTAGTGGTACTGGGCTCCAGCATTGCTCACTTCTACCTTAGCCTCTGATCTGACCCCTCCTTCTCCTCTGTCCATGGACCTATCTTTCCCTTGGCTTCTGCTCTCTTCTGTCTGCTTTCTTGTTGGCTTTTTTTTTTTTTGCTTGCCTACTCTGGATTGCTTGATCTCAGTCTTCATTCGGAAAGAAGTCATATGTGGCTGGGTGCAGTGGCTCATGGTGATGATTTGAAAACTGCAGGAGGGCAGCACAGGCTGCCTGGGTGTCTGGCTAAAGCCGCTGAGTGAAGAGGGAGCCATCTCTGACACGGGGAAGAGTGGGGAGGAACAGACTTTGGGTGAAGGAATGATGAGCCTGATTACAGACATCTTAAGATGTACTCATGAACAGTCAGATTTTGCTGATATGGGACACACTGGGTTTCTTTAGGTGATTTTGCTCATCTCTCTTCTGAGGTGTATCAATTTTATTCCTTATTTCCAAATGATCAGAGTAATGATCACAGATTTAGATGTCAGTTTGTTGACCCTCATATAGTTTCTATACCAAAGAAATTCCACACTAAATTTCTTAATGTACTAACAAATTTTGCTCTAGATTTTTTAAAGTCAGTTTTTTAAAAGTTCAAACATCTTGATTCACAGGACCAATTTTATCAATAGAAGTGTGATACTGAAGTAATAAGAAAGATATGGCTGATCTCTGCCCTCCAGTTCCTGGCACAGAGCTTGCAAAACTCTCGGGTTTTCTGAGCGATCAGGCTGAGAAGTGTTTTTTGTTAATAAGCACCTTTCAACCATACCTGAATTTCTGCTGATGAGGTGACTCTTGGAGGACGGGGGTTGGGAGCCAGAGGAACTAACCATGTGATTAGAGTAACTTTCAGTCCCAACCCCCAGCCTCCAGAGAGAAAAGAGGGGCTGAGGATTGAGCTAACTGCCAATGATGTAAAGTCAAAAGGTTTGGGGTTTTTGGTTGGTGAACATATTGAGGTGCAGGGAGGGTGGTGGGCCTGGAGAAGGCATGGAAGCACCCACGCTGCCCCCCTCATACCTTGCCCTGTGTACCTCTTCCATTTGGCTGTTCACGTGTATCCAATATAACAAATCAGTAATAGCAAGTAAAGGGTTTCCCTGAATTGTGTGAGCCATTCTTGCAAATTATCAAACATGAGGAGGCAGGGGGTGATGGGACCCCTGAGTTACAGCCAATCAGTCAGAAGTACAGAAGATCCTGACTTGCAACTGGCATCTGAAAAGGGAGCTGTCTTGTGAGACTGATCCCTTAACCTCTACAGTCTGTGTGAACTCCAGGAAGTTAGTGTCAGATGTGAATTGCAGGATCCCTCCCCACTCCAGCTGATATATGGAAAGCTGGAGAATTGATTGGTATGGGGGAAAACTCCACATATCTGGTATCAGAACTCTTGTGAATAAAAACAGATCATAGTAAGAGCTTAGCTACTCGGACAAGTCTGAGTAGCTAAGACTTGCCCGAGTAATTCAAAATGATATTTCAACCTCAAATTCAAAATGATATTAAACTGCCACGGGAGAACACCATTCTGAATTGTTTCTGTGCAAAAATTTCTGTGAGACCTATAAAGTCTCACTAGGAACTCCGTAGGCTGCATGGGCCAACATAATAACCACTAGCTACATGTAGCTATTTGAATTTAAATTAATTAACACTAAATGTGAAGCTCAGCTCCTCAGGCACACTAGTCCTGTTTCAAGTGCTCAGTAGCAACATGAAGTTACTGACTACCATACTGGCAGCACACAGAACATTCTGGAACGTCATCACAGAATGTTCTATCGGACAGTGTCAAGCTAACTGTAAGGTTCTCAAGGAAGGAAAAGGCTAGGTGAGTGGATGGTACTAAAAAAGGAGTGTGGGGAGAAAGAGATGCAATCAGAGAAACAGGGCCAAGTCAGCTAGGCCATAGCAGGGGACTGCATTTCATTTTAGGACAAAGCGGGGGCTGTGGGATTTAAACAGAGCAGCAGCAAGAAGATGAGTCAGGAGACTACGGAAGTGGTCCAAGAGAAATGACAACGGACTGGGAGAAGTGGCCAAGTAAAGAGCTGGGGGTGCGTCCTGTAGAAGGGAGAGAAGAGCAGGCTTGCTAATGGGCGGTGCCATTTGGAAACGGCAATTAGTTTTCATTAACCCATTTTACCCACTGTCATCCACCCTGTCTGGGAAAAAAAATAAGAGAAATTTTCTGAATGTTCTTATACCTGAAAGTGAAACTGGTTCACAAAATAAACACATACATAATCCAGTGCCAAACACTGGTGATTTATAGAAATCACCCCAGTTTATTTTTTTTCAACAAAGAAAAAAAACACATTGTTCAATAATTCAGCGTTTGGGACATTGACAAATACTGCCTGCATTGTTCAAAATAATTGCTCCTGGCTGTGAGCTCTTCAACACATACTGATGGCCCAGGAACCTTCTACCAGGGTTCAAATAAAACAAAGGACTCACACATGGAGGTTGCGTGAGTCAACAAAAGATGCTCTATCACAATGTGCATAGAAACTCTTTGAAAAATATCCAGATCTCTAAAGGAATACAAACCTATTTGGTTTTGTTCTTGTTCACTTCATCATTATTTTTTAGTTGTTGAAGAAAATGTTTTTTTACTGTAAGGAAGGAGTTATATGACTTTATAAGTGGAAACCAATAGGCCGCTGGCTAACACGTACACTTTCCCTCCAAGTCAAGTAGATTTTTCCCCTGAAAGCCTCTTTCAGGACTTTTGTTATGGTTCAGAAAAGTAAAGAAAATGATTTCAAGTATTCAATTCCTATCAAAAATTGGTATCAAAAGTAATAGATGACCTAATTTCTTTATAATTCCATGTTCTAAAAAATAACTTAAGAAGCAAGAGGTCCGGCCCTTTACTTGTATAAATTACCACAGCAGAACTAGAGTTTCTTAAGACAGCGTGGAGAAGAGTCTGTGTTTAGCACCTCGATCATCGATCTTAACGTTGGAAATGTTTCTGATACTGACGGAAGAGTCTTATAAGAAGGTGAAATGCTGAAAAAGAAAAACACAAAGTAGTGGTATGAAAACTAACAAAATTTGCAAAAAAAGGTGGAGCTTATGTTATAGTTATTCCTATGATTATATTAATTATATTTGTAATATTAGACAATGTTAGAAAGGCAGGGAGGAACCGGGAACAGAACAGCTCCTCCCACGACAATGGCCTAGGGTATCGGTATCAGCCAACACGCTAGGAGCTGCTTGGAAGTTAAACCAGAGCTTTGAAAAAGAAAATTAAACTCTGATTTACATGTCCAGCTGTGGTGCCTCTGGGCTTGAAATCAAAAGACACAGGTTTCAGGTCCAGCTTCACTCCTTATTAGCTTTCCTTATTTCTCTAGGCTGCACTTCCCTGATCTGTCACAGGGAAAGTATTCTTAATTCGAAGTTACCAAGAGCTCTAAATGAGATAAGGTATGTCAAGGTACACCGTAAAGCATTAACTACACGATGTAAGGTAGCGTTGTTCTTTCCTTAAAGAGTTGTCAAAAGATTTACACTGTACAATTATGTAAGAACAGAAGCTAGACCTTTGGCCTGGTGGTTATATTACTAAAACATGTGCAAACTAATAAACCTGAAACAAGAATGTACCAGGACAGGGTGTAACTGTTAGAAGCTTTCACTGCAAAGCTAAATTACAAACTGAGCAATGGTGGACTATAGCACAAATTTTTGTTTTAAACAGAATATAAATTACCCAGCAAAAAAGAGTGGTTGCTATGTCAAATAGATGTGAAAGGCAAAACTGAGGGTGGTTGGGATATAAAAAACCAGGAGAACGGGCAAGAATAACTAAGGCCAAACAGTGAGGCTTGCTTATTCTTTACTAACTACTGAGGCATCTATGAGTTTAATTTCACACACTTCAGATTCACACAGTCCTCTCTAGTGCTTCTGGAAACAAGAGCCAGGAACGATCATGGACTGCTAGACTCCTTACACACAGTGACTGTCAGGGATAATTCCTGGCAGCTATATACTGGCTCACAATACTGTCTGCCTAAGTGGCAATAAAGTGCCAACTTCAAAAAGCTGGAGCCTACTTAGTTGCGCCTCAAGTGATCCTCCCACCGTAGCCTCCTAAAGTGCTGGGATTACAGGTGTGAGCCACCGTGCCTGGCCTTCATCATCCATTTTTATCCATACACTCACCCTTAAAAAGTTATCTTGGCCGGGCGTGGTGGCTCATGCCTGTAATCCTAGCACTTTGGGAGGCCAAGGCGGGCAGATCACAAGGTCAGGAGTTTGAGACTAGCCTGGCCAATATGGCGAAACCCCATCTCTACTAAAAATACAAAAATTAGCCAGCTGTGGTGGTACATGCCTGTAATCCCAGCTATCTGGGAGGCTGAGGTAGAAGAATTGCTTGAACTTGAGAGGCAGAGGTTGCAGTGAACTGAGATTGTGGCATTGCACTCCAGCCTGGGCAATAGAGTGAGACTCCATCTCAAAAAAAAAAAAAAAGGTTATCTTATACAATAGCAAAACATTTTAACCTTGACAAAGTGGATTACATTCATTGTATTACAATATTAACTTATAAAAATGAGTATAACAATTCCAGTTTTCACAGAGCTCCAAAGTAAAAGGAAACCCCCTTTCCTGCTCCGGTTATGATACCCCTCAAGCAGTTACCTTTTCAAGTTCATCCAGCTTTTGGCGATTTTGCTAAAGGCCTCTGAACCAGGGGCTGTCATAGCTTCAAAGTCGACTAACTGAAAAAGAATGACATTTAGGAATGTTCGTAAACATGGAAGACACAGGCTTGGTTGGAGATCTGTGTAACTCGTGTACCTTAAAATAAAAATCTGTAGATTGGGACTTAACACATAAACAAGCGTTTCTCCCTTCCCGCTCCAACGTACCTTCCCTTTGGGAATTTTTCCTGCTACTTCTTTTCCACTTGCCATCAGTGCTCCCACGATGACTGAGTAAGCAATTACACTATTTAAATAAAAAACAATGGTCAATCCATCCTGGACAGTCTACAGTTACCATGTTAAATTTCACCCATGGATTCCCCATCGTGAAAGATAAATTTTATTTAAAAATTCTTTCGAATAAAACACAAAACGTTTCATTTAACATGAAAATATGTCTATTTGTTTAAGAATAGTTACTAATTTGATATTAAAATGTATTTACTGGCCAGGTGAGGTGGCTCATGCCTGTAATCCCAGCACTTTGGGAGGTCAAGGCGGGCAGATCGCTTGAGGTCAGGAGTTTGAGACTAACATGGTGAAACCCTGTCTCCACTGAAAACACAAAAGTTAGGCCAGGCATGGTGGCTCACGTCTGTAATCCCAGCACTTTGGGAGGCTGAGGTGGGTGGATCACTTAAGGTTAGGAGTTTGAGACCTGCCTGGCCAACATGGCAAAACCTCATCTCTACTAAAAATACAAAAAATTAGCTGGGTGTGATGGCGGGCCCCAGTAATCCTAGCTACTTGAGAGTCTGAGGCAGGAGAATCGCTTGAACCCAGAAGGTGGAGGCTGCAGTGAGCCGAGATCATACCACTGCACTACAGCCTGGGCAACAGAGCAAGACTCCGTCTCATAAGAAAAAAACACAAAAATTAGCCCGACGTGGTGGTGGCACCTGTAATCCCAGCAACTCAGGAGGCTGAAGCACAAGAATCACTTGAATCCACGAAGTGGATGCTGAAGTGAGATGAGATCACACCACTGCACTCCAGCCTGAGTGACAGAGCAAGACTCTGTCTCAAAAAGAAAAACAAAAAAAGAATATATTCACTAATTTAACAGTGTCACCAAGAACATTCATTTTCTGAGGAAAAAAAGGGTTTTTTTTTTATTTTTCTTTTTTGAGCTGGAGTCGCACTCTGTCAAGCAGGCTGGAGTGCAGTGGTGTAATCTCAGCTCACTGCAGCCTCGGCCTTCCGGGTTCAAGCAATTCTCCTGCCTCAGCTTTCTGAGTAGCTGGGACTACAGGCACATGCTGCCACGCCCGGCTAATTTTTGTATTTTTAGTAGAGACGGTGTTTCGCCATGTTGGCCAGAATGATCTTGATCTCTTGACCTTGTGATCCTCCCACCTTGGCCTCTCAAAATGCTGGGATTACAGGTGTGAGCCACTGCACCCAGCCAAAAGTGTTTCTTTTTACTAGGAGTTTCTTCCTACTTGTGTTTTTATTTAAATTTTTTTTTCCCCACACTAAACCACATTTAAAAGACCTATTTGTGGGTTTTTTAAAAATTCTTCTAATATAGTACATTTAAAAATGTGCCTGTTTATATTTTAAAAATTTCATGAGGCTTGGCTTTACAATGCATATATACAATAAAGTTCATAAATATAAATACATACATTAGTCTTATTTTTTAAGCATTAGAAATTCTGGCCTTCAAAGAAGAAATGCAGAACACATTCTCACAATGTACTGATGGACGGATGGTTTGGAGCTTTGGGAGTGTGTATGAACTGCCAGGGCTCTGAGGCCCAGGAGATTGTGGGGTGCTTTTGCCTGCTGGCCTGAGGGCTTCTGGGGCAAGGTCTGCTGCCCTGTCACTCCAGAATGAGTGTGGGGCTGCCAGTGTACAGGTTTGGGGCAGGAGGTGCTTATAAGGCGTTATGCTTCTGCTCTTGGTGAGAGCAGAGAGAAGGCGGGTTGGTTCCGGGTGGAAGGGGCTTGCAAAAGTCTGGGGGACCTGGTATTGTAACCACAGTGTTGTACTTTTCCCAAAACGAATTGGTTCAGGATAAAGACGGCTCTCACTCATGAGATAATGCACCCTAGCGAGGGGACAGGATGGCACAAGCACCTTCAGAGAACGCTAACAAGCGCCATGGGCTGACACCAAGAAAAGTGAGTCAAGTTGATTCATGGGGTTCTCCAGCACGGAAGACTTCAGAGTCTAAAGACATGTGCCCTGCATCCTCGAGGGCCCCAGGGCTGGGGGCAAAAGGGGCAGAGATGGCAGAGAGGTGTGGCTGAGAGCTCACCTGCACCAAGGGCCAAAGGGAAGAGAAAAGGCAGCAGAAGAGAGTGGTGCTGCAGCCAAGGCAAACCAGGGCAGGGCAGGCTGGCACCGTGCACTGTGCATGCTGCCAAGCTTGAGCCCACGGTTTTCAGAAGGTGCTGGAGAGCCTCGGGGCATGGAGAGGAGCAGGAGCAAAGCTAGCTGTGGCAGGCAGCGGGCTTAGAAAAGAGAGAAACAGAAGTGTGGGAGGTGGAATCAACAGGCTGTGTAGCACTGAAGAGATGTAGGGATGAGGGAGAGTGGAGGACCATCAGAGCTGCACTTCCTTTGGTGTCACACATGAGCCAGCAGAGCTGCTGTGAGAACAAAGGAGGTTGCTGGCTATTCTGCACGGTGTCTGCATGTGGGGCCCACAGGCAGTGATGCACACAGGCCACACTCACATCACTTACTCAGTGGATACAACCAGCAATATTATGCTGATTAGATAACATTTATGTTTCTATTTTGTTTCATTGAGTTTTAAATACTATAACCAAATTTACTACCATGTTTAGGGGAGTTTTACTTTCTAAATCATTAATCAAAGATAAAGACATTCAAGTGTATTATGTTTAGCCTACGCATCTTAAGTTCAATAACTATGTGCCAGCAATGGCAAAAGGCCATTTATGTGATTTACTGCACATAGTACTGGGAGAAGGAGAATGAAATGAAAACTCTACAGTCACAGCCCTTGTTTCTAATGGCACCTAAGAAACTCTTGATGTACTCATACAAGTAGCAAGAATTTATCCAAAATAATAAAAATAGTAACGAGTGACTGGTGCCCCAAAAGTATAAACCATGAGGATTATGGGTCACCTGACAGCCCAAAATAGAGGAGAGAGAGGAGAAGGTTCAGTAAGCAGCTGGCAGACACCAAAAATAAAAACACGCTGAGCACGACCCATGGTACACAGTAAACTTTCCATGAACTTCTGTTGAATGGATGAATCCCTATCCTGTTAAACTTAAGCACACTATATTAGAACTGCCTTCTATAATTCTTTTGATGATGCGGTAGACTAAGGAAATATTTTTTTGTGTAGAATTTGGGGAAAAAAAATAGGGAGCCCCTTACCATTTCTTGGTGTACTCTACCTATGACCATAACAGGAAGGATAAACAAAAAAGAACCCATTTCTCAATTTAAAATAATTTTAATGACAGGCTGTTACTTACCTGGATCCTCGAGAGAGCGGCATTAAATTATAAAAGTAATAAACTAAGGATAAGATTAAGTTGCAGACAGCATCAGCCTCCTAGAAAAAAAGACATTTTTGAAAAAACATATTTGGTGTTAATAAGTGCCTTTTAAAATTTTAATTAAAAAAAATTGTTTCTCAGAAACAAAAAAAATTTGCAATTCCTCTACTCTGCAATGAGATTTAGATGATGCTCAGTTATGTATATATACTCAGATGCTTAATTATATGGATGAAATGATTAAATTTGGAAAAATAAGGTGACTTTTCAATGGTAAGGGGTATCCGTCCACTGCAGAACACAGGGAGGGGGCATGGTGGGGAATGTCCACCATACCCTGCTGCCTGCAACACCACCACACCTAGTCTGGGCGGACACCAAGGGAAGAGGCCACAGACCAGCAAAGGGCCACTAAGTGCAAAGTATACACAATTTAATTGTACTTTCATTGCCATGAACTCATCAGAATGCATCATCCAGTTTACATTCAAAAGCTCATTGTAAATGTATGGTTATAAGCAACAACCACAATGGAGGGAAGAAAATGGATGAAAAAGGTGAAGCCCAGCCAGGTCATTTTCACTATGGACCAACTTTTTTATACAGTTTCAAAGCCCAAACTTAGGATAATGTTGTAGCACAGTACTAAATTATTAATTTATTATCCTTCCCGTTACTGTAGTTACTAAAAACAAGAATTTTGGGGCTATAAAAATATTTCAAAAGAAATATTTTTAGGTCAAATTCAATCTGATTTCAAGCATAAGATGTACAATCTCAATGAAAGGGCAGAGGTTCAAAAAGTCTACAAAGGAATCACAGGACAAACAGAAAAATAGAAACAAAGAGAAACCTACCCCAAATTCTGATGAAAGAATCAATACTTTTCCTTTTGCTGTCAAATCTTTATAAAGTGCATCTATTTCAGCATGATATAATTGTGTCCTTTCTTCTGTGGTTTGAGTTTCCACAGAAAATAATATATTGCCAACTCTGAAAGTACAAAAAAAAAGTGTCAAAGGCATGTATTATAAGTTCAAGCAGCCAAATGCAGAAAGTTTTTTTAAAAAGCAAATAGCATGCTGATGTGGCACTAAACATATACAAGAATGTACCTTGCCTTTCTAACTATAGACAAGCAAGGCAGGTTTCATAAGAATGCATTATTTCTTCATAAAATATGACAGTTGCCTCACCTTTAAGTGATTCATTTGCTCACAGTTAACTCTAACCACATGTACTTCTTACACGAGCTTAAACTAATATATGGGAGAACAATTACACATAGTAAAGAATACATTTAAACGACCAGTAAATATTTTCTATGCCACCCCATTAGGATTAAAGGCCAGAACCAAGAACTGTGTGTAGGAAGAAAGTTCAAGGACTTCACCACTGTTTTGTTTTTTATGCTTTAGCTCCACTGAGGTTCTACGAAGGACCTAAGTTTGATACAACAGGCATTTTTTTTTTTTTTTTGGTATAACGCCAGCAGCAAAGTGTTGCACTTAGTCCTTGGATCCTACAAAGAAAAGCCCAGCTGCTGCCTTGATTGAGGAAGGAAGGGAGAAACTGGGCCACAAATTATTATTATTATTAGAAATGGGATCTTGTTTTATCACTGAGGCTAATGAGCAGTAGGGTGATCATAGCTGACTGCAGCATCAAACTCCTGGGCTCAAGTGAACCTCCCACCTCAGCCTCTTGAGTAGCTGGGACTACAGGTATGTACCTGTAGCTATTTTTTAAAATCTGCTGCAGAAGCAGGGTCTCACCATGTTGCCCAGTCTGATATCGAACTCCTGGCCTCAAACAATCTTCCCATCTTGGCCTCCCAAAGTGCTGGCATGAGCCACCACTTCTGACCAAGGGTCACAAATTATGATGAGACCATGATTCAGGTCATAATGTAGCTCATCAGGAATCAAAAAAGGAATCTAATTTGGACAACACAGAGAAAAGCAGGAATGGTCTCATGGGAGAAGTGGCCTCAATGTGGGTCGGGATGGGAGTGACAGAGACCCAGATGTCGGAAAGCAGAGGTGAACTGGAGAACAAACAGTCCGGTCGGACTAGCGGGCCAGGTTCCAACAGGGAGATGGTCCAGGTCAAGCAGGAAATGTCTAAGGCCACTTTGTGAGAGACCGGGAATGCCTGGCTGGGAAGCTGATTTTGTAGCCACAGGCAATGGCCAGGTATGGAGAGGGGAGAGATTTCTGGAGTTAGGGGAACACCCAGTGAGGTGGAGCTTTAGGAACACTGCTGAAGCTGGTGAAGCAGGAGGTAGGAAATGGGATGCCAGGCAGAGTCTACTCGAGGGGTCAGGAGGCCCAAAGCAAGGGAGGAAGCAAGTGGGGTGAAACAGGCAAGTGAGGAAAGATGTCACACTTCAAGGGGAGAACCTTCATGTACAGTTGACCCTTGAACAACATGGGTTCCAACTGCATGGATCCACTTATATGAGGATTTTCTTCTGCCTCTGCCACCCCTGAGACAGCAAGACCAACCCCTCCTTTTCCTCCTCAGCCTACTCAATGTGAAGATAATGAGAAGACCTTTATGACGATGCATTTCTACTTAACACATAGTTAAGTATGTTTTCCTTATGACTTTTAAAAAATTTTAATTAAATTAATTATTTTTAAATTTATTTATTACACTTTAAGTTCTGGGGTACATGTGCAGAACGTGCAGGTTTGTTACATAGGTAAACACGTGCCATGGTGGTGGTTTGCTGCGTCCATCACCCCGTCATCTATATTAGGTACTTCTCCTAATGCTATCCCTTCCCTATCCTCCCACACCCTGCTATTCCTCCCCTAGGCCCCCACCCCTCAGGCCCTGGTGTGTGATGTTCGCCTCCCTGTGTCCTTGTGTTCTCATTGTTCAACACCCACTTATGAGTGAGAACATGCAGTGTTAATGGTTTTCTGTTCTTTTGTCAGTTTTCTGAGAATGATGGTTTCCAGTTTCATCCATGTCCCTGCAAAGGACATGAACTCATCCTTTTTTATGGCTGCATAGTATTCCATGATGTATATGTGCCACATTTTCTTTATCCAGTCTATCACTGATGGGCATTTGGGTAGGTTCCAAGTCTTTGCTATTGTGAACAGTGCCACAATAAACATACATGTGCATGTGTCTTTATAATAGAACGATTTATAATCCTCTGGGTATATAACTAGTAATGGGATTGCCGAGTCAAATGGTATTTCTATTTCTAGATCCTTGAGGAATTACCACACTGTCTTCCACAATGGTTGAATTAATTTGCACTCCCACCAACAATGTAAAAGCATTCCTGTTTCTCCATATCCTCTCCAGCATCTGTTGTCTCCTGATTTTAATGATCGCTATTCTAACTGGCGTGAGGCGGTATCGCAATGTGGTTTTGATTTGCATTTATCTAATGACCAGTGATGATGAGCTTTTGTCATATGTTTGTTGGCTGCATAAATGTCTTCTTTTGAAAAGTGTCTGTTTTGTCACTTTGCTCACTTTTTGATGGGTTATGATTTTTTTTTTTGTAAATTTCTTTACGTTCTCCGTAGATTCTGGATATTAGCCCTTTGTCAGATGGGTAGATTACAAAATTTATTTCCCATTCTGTTGGTTGCTGGTTCACCCTATTGACAGTTTCTTTGCTGTGCAGAAGCTCTGAAGTTTAATTAGATCCCATTCGTCCATTTTGGCTTTTGTTGCCATTGCTTTTGGTGTTTAGTCATGAAGTCCTTGCCCATGCCTATGTCCTGAATGGTATTGCCTCAGTTTTCTTAGAGTTTTTATGGTGTTAGGCCTCATGTTTAAATCTTTAATCCATCTAGAGTTAATTTTTGTATAAGGTATAAGGAAGGGATCCAGTTTCAGCTTTCTGCATATGCCTAGCCAGTTTTCCCAATGCCATTTATTAAATAGGGAATCCTTTCCCCATTGCTTGTTTTTGTCAGGTTTGTCAAAGATGAGATGGTTGTAGTTGTGTGGCGTTCTTTGATTTTCTTAATAACACTTTCTTTTCCGTAGCCTACTTTATTGTAAGAATACAAAACATTAATACATATAACATACAAAATATGTGCTAATCGACGGTTTATGTTTTTGGTAAGGCTTCTGGTCAACAGTAGGCTACCAGTTAAGCTTTGGGGGAGTCAAAGGTTATATACAAATTTTTGCCTGGTAGGAATGGGAAGGTCAATGCACCTAACCCCTGAGTTATTCAAAGATCAACTGTACTTATTTAGTAATTAAATTTCTGCTTGAGAATCTGATCTGAGGATACACGTCATGGATGTGTGAAAAGGTAGGAGAACGCTTTTTACCTTATATAGCACGCCCTGCAATCAGGGAAAAATGATCTTTATTGGGAACATACTTTGATAAGAAGCTTAGGGTAAAGATCAAGACTTCAAAGATATGGAAAAGCCCCAAAATCTGGAAGTTGCTGAACTGGTGTTTACTCATGAAGGCCGGTTTAAGTTTTGATATGGAACTTGAAGAGGTGGCTCCCTGTAGTTTAGAGGAAAAGCACCTGAGAAAGCCAGAGCCCAAGAGGCAGAGGGGGCCGGAGAATGTGAGTCACAGCCTCACTGCTGAGCAGGTGGAAACCAGGGGAAGGGCATGGCACTTCCCAAGGCTATGCGCCTGAAGATGGGTATGGGTGTGTGTGGGTGTGTGGGTATGCGTGTGTGCGTGCGCGTACAGCTCAAGGCAATTCCACCCACAATTCAAGGAATATGGAGCCTGATAGACAAAGCTTGGATTTCAGATGAAAATACAACTAGAGTTAATAAAAATGTTCACTGCCATGCTATTTATAAAGTAAAACAATGAGAAACACCCTAAATGGTCAATAACAAAAAGATCAGTCAGAGAAATTCTGCATCTATACAATGGAATATTATACAGTTACTAAAAATACTCTTAAGATTGGGGAAATGATCATGATAATGTAATGGTAAGGGTAGAAAATAAACAGGTTAAAAAACAGTAGGTATAGTATAACCTCAGTTTTTAAAGAAAATAACTTGATTTTTATTTTGTTAATTTTGCTTATCTGTATATTCTAAATTTTCTATAAGATTATACTACTCATTAATAATTAAATTTAATATATATATTTAAATCTACAATGGACTTTATTCCTCATCTTTTTTCATTTTATTAGTAAAAGGCTCCCTCGCCCCCCAAGGAACTTCAAGAACCTAGAAATGTCTTCCACAAACTATATCATATTTAGTACCTCTAAAGTCCTTAGATTTAGACAGTTAGAAAATGTATCTGCTGGTATAATACTTTAGCTGTCACATTTTAAAAAATAACAAGTTATAACTGCTCACTGGACCTTGATCGTTTTCTTTCTTTCTTTCTTTCTTTTTTGAGATGGAGTCTCACTCTGTCACCCAGGCTGGAGTGCAATGGCGTGATCTCGGCTCACTGCAGCCTCCACCTCCCCGGTCCAAGCAATTCTCTGCTTCAGTCTCCCAAGTAGCTGGGATTACAGATGCCCGCCACCACACCCGGCTATTTTTTGTATTTTTTAGTGGAGACCGGTTTCACCATGTTGGCCAGAATGGTCTCAATCTCTCGACCTCGTGATCATGATCCGCCCACCTCAGCCTCCCAAAGTGCTGGGATTACAGGCATGAGCCACCACGCCCGGCCAATACTTTTCATTTCAGGATGGAGCAAAAGCTCAACGCAACAAAACTCTACAGCGACAAGCACAGGCACCCTTCCTGCCTCCAGTCTCTAGTCTACACCCACATTAAGAAGCATACATACTTGTCTCCTGTAATCGTGATTGTGAATCCATCGTATTCCTTCCCTTGATCTTTAAGGCTGGGAACTTTTGTGTTCACGGTGAATCCATCCTTTGTTTTAGTATTAAACTGCTTTCAGGGAAAAAGAAAATTCACGTTACTAGTGTTTAATTCACTGTAAACCCCGACTGCAACTCTGTAGTGCTGGCTCTACCTTACATGCTTTTAAGAAGGGCCAAGGAGGTCATCTGATATAAGAGATGGTGTCCTGGCAATTAGTGGCCAAGGACATCTCTGCCTGTCCTCAGGCCCCAATCTAGCCCAGGTTATGCTGCCCACAGCTCCTACCTGAGATCAGTGGAGAACCTCAGCACCAAAAGCTCACAGGCTCTCTTCGTCAACAAGGGGCACTGCTCACTTCTAAGAGCTCCCTTTGAATGTTTTCTCATGCCCATCTTAGTAGGCAGCAACTTTGAATATTCACAGAATAGTTGTACCCAACATCCCATAATTCAAAAATGCAACTTATGTTCATACTAATGCTCAGAGCAGAGTCTGATTTTTCTGAAGAGTACTCAAGATTATATCTACTAACTGAAGAACTTCATTCACACCCACAACCACACCCACACCCACACCCACGCCCGCACCCACCGGACTCTGCGGACCACAGAGAAGTCGGTTAAGTTAAAGGAATTACTTGGAGCTAAGAATGGCTCTTGGGGTAATAAATGCACGAACACAGTTTCAGATGTTAGCTTTCTGTTTAAAATATTTAGGACAAACCTCTGATGGCAATATATAGGTTTTGGAAAATGACCCCCAAATTCAATTAACTTAATATTGCCTTTTTTTTTTGATTGATGGACTGGAAGTTAAGATAACCAACAGCAAGATAAAAGACAGCTATGGTTCATGAAGGAAGAGCTTGTCTAGAAACAGAAAGATGCAGCAGGTGTCACCAGCAGCCCAGAAGGCAGAGGATGAGTGGCACAGGCCATCAGGGCCACAGCAGGCACTGAACAGGCAAGCATCTTTTACGCAAAACAAAGAAAACACCTTCAGGCGAAGAAATGCACTAATACACTATGTGACGATTCTCATCTAATCCTCATGACATACTGATAACAGTAGGTATGGTCTCAATCTTATAGATGAGAAACGAACTAGGTGAGGCAAAGTCTGGCTGAGTTCCAGCCAGTGGGAAAGCCACAAAGTAAGAACGTGGGCCCAAGGCCTTGGTGAATTCCAGTCCACGTTACTTGCTAATAAACCTCCTCTAAGGGGGCACTGATAGAACGTTAACTTGGTTTTTCATCAATAGCACCGTTGTGCCTTTCAGTGGAAGCAGACCCGGTACATTTCACCAAGTACTTTAAACACTCAAATATCTTGCTGTATATTCCGCTGTGTGTGCCCTGCAAAGTACCAATATATCCATAATCCTGTGTAAAAGCTTGATGTATAATGCCGAAGTGGAATGTCATCCCACCACTGAGAACAAACGTCTTCCAGACAACAGTTGGTGACTTCACACTGAGAGGCGGCACTGAGGTTGGTGATGCCGCGTCTCTCAGGCTGCATGCTAAGTGACTACAGTCTTGTAGCCCTCCCGGCTTTTCTTCTTAAAGACACATAAGGCATTAAAATCACCCTAAGCTGATTTTGTATTCTGCCTAAGACCACAGGACATCTAAATGCCTAACTAGAATACCCACAGGAATGCACTGAAGAGACCTCACACGACACTGAAGTTTCCTTTCTACATGTACATCTCAAGGCCCATGGTGAAGCCATTCTGCCCTCTGGGGGGCACTGGGGGAATTTATGGGAGACTGATTATAATAGGGATTGGATATTTGGGAGCCAGGATTACTACATGTCCCACAGTATGGGGGACTGTCCAACAGTATGTATGATTTTCTAGTGTCCCACTGGATTTTCATGCAGATGAAGATCGTGTTTATCATTTAATCAATATGTGAGCCTGGAACCAGACTCTGTTTTGCACTTAAGCACTATTTATTATATAGTTTTCATACACACTGAATTTGCCAGGAATGCAAATAGCATATACATTGAGTAAGGAGTATACTGTGTATAGCTTGGAACTTTACTAAGCGTGATTTACCATTTCAGAAAACCACATCGCCAATGACATTGTAGCTCACCAAATAACACAGAGATATGGGGCTGGATTTGTAACTGTCACATTCACCATGATTTTACGTGTAGGTGTGAAGCACTGGCTACTGCTTTCCAGCTTCTTGAGAAGGCATGCCCAAATTTCCAGACTGAGATACATTGTGTGGACTGAGATACTGAGATGACTTTGTGTAGACATTGTGAGTGGGTAAGACATATTCTCTATGACGTTCATCCTAGCGCAATAAAGGACTCAGTAAAAGGGGCATCTGAACGTGCTTACTGGGTCAACACAGTGGGTTTGAGAAGGCTGAGGGCCACTGTGTTAGTGCATCAGACCTTCACAATGAACTTCCCGAGGTAGGTCAGGCCAGAATCACTGCTCTTCAGCAGACAAAAGCCTGGAACAATTGTAAAACAGGCTCACACACCCAGCCAAGCAGATGTGGGGCCAAGTTCAGATGCTCAGCTCTGTTCACAACATGCTACTTCCTCATTATTCCTTAGAAATGGATATACTTTGCTTATTCATACAAACCTCCTAAATTTTATTTGAACCAATCTCATCTACTATAGCTACAAGAAAAACATTTACTCAGGTTTCACATTAGTGTTCAAACCACGAATTGGAAAAGCAATTCTAACTGCGGTTGGCATGGTTTTGGGGTAGTTTTACTCCTAGGTGGAGGAAAGGTTCACACAGTTATAATTTCTTAATGGATTATACTTTAGTCACATAATTTCTGTTCCTTGTAGCATCCTTCCCATTGAATTCAAATGTTTCCAATACTGACATTGCCTCACAGACTTTTCTTCTCATTAGCATTTGCCTGGTATACCTGGATCACACAATCATACTTTTGTATCCAGCTTTTTTTTTTTTTTTTTTTTTAGGAGACAGGTCTCACTCTGTCACTCAGTGTGGGCAAGAGAGCAAGACCCTGTCTAAAAAAAAAGAACAGAGATTTATTCTGGAGATTGGGAAGTCCAAGATCAGGGTGCCAGTGTCTGAGGTGAGCCTTCTTACTGCTGCATCCCATGACGGAAGGTGGAAGGGCAAGAGAGCCCACTCTCTGAAGCCCTTTTTATAACGGCATTAATTCATTCATGAGGGCTCTGCCATTAAACACTTCCCATCAGGCTCTACTTCCCAACATGTGTGCATGGAGGATTCCATTTCCCACACATTAATTTTAGGGAGAACACATTCAAACTGGCATTTACTTCTTTAATAGTTAAAGAGTATAGGTTATTTTGCCTTCCTTTAAAGGGCACTGAGTTTTCACAGGTAGTCAAATCACTAACTGATCCATTTAATCCTTTCAGACTTAGTTTTACTCTTTTTTAGGGCAGTCTATTTAGAAATTGTTCTTAGTCCCAGGTTTTGGGCCTTACTGTAGAGTGTGGTCTTACTTTTCCACTGTGTCCTTCTTCAGGTCTTAGCTAAATGCCTGAGGTGTTCACAGGATCCATCCACACTGGCAAGGCTGGAACTTCAGTGTCTCCTCCGCACATAAACCTCTGACACCTCTGCTCAGCTCTTTTCCCCAAAGCAGTGACTCTCTGCTGAGTCTCTCACAGTCTTTCACTGCGCGCTCATGACCAAGGTCTTAGTCAAGGATGAAAAGGGCCCCTGGGCACTCCCCAGCCTATACGGCCTCCTTCTCTTCTACTCTGCTCTGCAAATTCCAGCCACTTTGGCAGACCCAAACTCCACTCTCTACCTGCTTAGCTTAGCAAGACCACTGTACTCTGCGTGGGCTCCAGATTACTGTACAGTGGTCTAATAAATACTCCCAGTAGAAAGCTGGGGTGACAGTGGGATCACAGTCTTATAATTAGCCAATGCCTGAAAACAACTGACTTCCATTTTGTCCAGTTTTATAACTGCAATTGTGTAAAAGGGCAGCTGAGTACCAGTTACTCAGCTGTGGCCAGAAGTGGAATTCAATTATATGTATTTTTAAGCCTTCCTGTTTCTATAGTAACTGCTTCCTCGCAAGTTGATTTTTCTGTTTGAGTCTGATGCCTGTATTTTCCTTTGTTTTGGTTATTATTCAGAACGTGTTCATACTAGTGATTTCAAATAGCATTTAATAATTCTGAGTTCTTTTTTAACAGTGCTGTTGGTTTTCTTTTCCTCTAAAAACGTCTACTGCGATTTTGATGATAAAGTTACCTTCATAATCGGAAGAAGGTCTTCTACTTTGTGTACCTTTTCCAGAGCTTCTCGAACTTCCAGCAGTCCTTTAGGATTATTAGCTCTTAAAGAGAGACAGAGAGAGACGGCAACTGAGATTAATGCAAAAATGTCATAATTATCATGCTATTATCTTTAATTTAAATAAATTGACCTCAATTTTGAGTAGCTCAGTATTGAAAATGGTAGACCACAAATAAAGTTTCTAAATAATGGGATGGTTCAATTCTAATGAGTTTTGGGCTGCAGATGAGAATTAAAGAAACAGCAGCATATGAGAATTAAGGAAACATCTAGAAGGCAAAACAGGAAAAAGCAGAATGGATTGACAGCCAGTGTTTATGAGAACATGTCTGGTTATGAGTTTGGTCCTTAAACCTCGATTTTCTTATTCCGACTCTGAAATTAGATGTAGATGTTATGTTTTGTTTTGTTTTGTTTCCTTTCTAAAGCTGCTCAAATGAGAGTATTCTATTAGGTTTTTCCACCAATTTTATATTTACTTGGTGATATTTAAGCATTCAGAATTTTTTTCCCGTAGTGTTCCGCTCATTGTTTTGTCTATACCATCCTGCCTTTAAAGTGAGGGGGAATAAGTATTAAAGCTGAAATCCCTAATAGATAAATCCAAAGAAACATCCTACTTTATAGAATAAAGAAACTGGAAAAGTCACAATAGTGCATGTAAAGTTAAAAACACTTCAGTTGAGGTCTATGGATTTTGTAAAGTTATTAAAAAGAAAGTGCATATGAAAGTCTTTTTTTTTT
>NW_016107357.1:11963498-12030642 GCF_001604975.1 Cebus imitator
TGCCTCAGCCTCCTGAGTAGCTGGGATTACAGGCACGCGCCACCATGCCCAGCTAATTTTTTGTATTTTTAGTAGAGACGGGGTTTCACCATGTTGACCAGGATGGTGTCGATCTCTTCGCCTCGTGATCCACCCGCCTCGGCCTCCCACAGTGCTGGGATTACAGGCTTGAGCCACCGCGCCCGGCCATGAGTCTAACACTATGAAAAATGTCACAGACCTTGTTTAGCATGTCAACAGGCTTAGTTCTCAAGTTTCAAAAATATAACAAATATAAAACACATGAAATCAACTCATTACTAAGGAGAAAATTAAAGGCTTACCCATGATAAACAAGAATCCTATCTTTAATAAAATGAAGTATTTTCTCAAAATATTCCAGGTATCTCATGTTGATCACCTGACCCCTATAAGGCAAAAATAATAAAATTAAGAATATTTTTACGGAAGAATATGCTCAAACGAACATCTAATTTCAAAGTTAATTAAAAAAAAATAAGAAGCTACGAGAATAATGTAGAAAAAAATTCCAGGAAATTTGCTTGCTTATAGTCAATGAATGGAGAAGTAAAGCACCGTCTTGACTGCCTGCCAGCTCACAGGGCCTACCCTGGCCAGAGAGGCCATCAAACTCGGAGCCAGATAAGCCACAATGGGAAGAAAAATCCCCAGCACTGAAGTGAGGTTCAGACTTCCATATCAACGTCCTCAGATGGACCCCATCACTTGTGGGCAGTATGCTGTCTCCCTGCCCTCAGTTCTCCCAACAGCATTATCTAACACCCTGTCTTGCTCTCTAGCTCACTAACAATCTCCTTTCCTCTACCCACTCTGAATATTATTTTCCTCATATTTCGTCCCTTTGGATCTTTTTCTTTTAAACTCTCTCCCAGAATTCCGTGTTCAGCCAACATGCTGAGTCACATGACACAGCCGACTGCTCCTGGGACATCACTCCCTGGGTTCCCATCGGGCACGCCAAACCTCAAAGTTAACTGTCAAATAATAATTCTCTCCTGCACCCCACACTTCTCCCAGCCTCTCCACTAAACACATCCACCTACTTTTCGTTCTGGTGCTCTCTGGCCTAATGGGACAACCTTGTACCTGAGAGGGAAGGTGGCCTTCCTCTAACTCCACGCCCTCTCCCACTGCGGCTCACCACCAATGCTCCTGATTCTACCTTCTGAGAGTCTAGCTCTCCCTCTCCAACTCACTACCACACAGCTTTCGAGATCTCTGCACTTGTTCACCTGAAAAACTACACAATTTTCCAACCTCCTCCCTTGCCTCCAAGGTTCCTACCTCCTCTGCAATCTATTTTACCATCTGCTGCCATAGTGATAGTCCCAATGTGCAAATCTGTTCCTGTTACTTCTCTGCTTGTAATCCCTGAATGGCTCACCATTGTCTTTAGGGGGAAAAAAGTCCTTAGCTTAGACTATAAAATTATTTATGTTCTGACTTCTGCCTATCTTTCTAGCCTCAATTCCTGATACTCTCTTAATTACAAACTCACCACCAGGCATAATGAGTTAGTCACAGTTTCCTGACCATGCCTAACTCATCCATGGGTCCATGTTAATCTCCTCACCTCTCTCTGATTTCCATTTTTCCAAATAGCTCTGGTAGCACCAGAAGGCTGAATCAGGCACCCCTTCTCCAGGTTCTCATGGCATCCTGTGCATGTGATCACCTCACTCCTAACACACTGCGTGGTAGTTATCTGCTGGTCTGTGTGCTGTGAGCTTTCTGCAGGTGGAGCTGTATCTCCATTCTGTAACCCCATCACACAGCACAGCACACTGGCTGATCCACAGCAACCTTCAATTAAACTCAGTTGCTTGAGTCTACCTATCTATGCCACAAATTATTCCATGAGAAATAAGAACATACTAGTCATAAGGTGAAAATAAATTTGTTTTCTAGAAATTAAAAAAAATAAATGTACATATAAATTATATTTCAATTAAAACCCAAACTTAAATGTCAAAGGGGTATAGAATGATAGTTTCTTAATTCAGCTTCCTGGAACTAGAAGCATTTTAGAAGTGACACAACTACCGTATTTATAAATTTTATCTAAAATTAAATTCATTAAAAGACGGGCTGATAATATAGGTTCCCTTGAAACTGATATTCTTTAATATTTGTTCATCATTTATTTAGAAGGCAGCTAGGCACATACAGAAAGGGTAAAAAGGTGAGCATTTCACCTGTGTCCCCAGCTAGCAGAGCCTCTGGACAAAACATAAGTTTTACGGCCAACCCCAGATGGCAGCTTAGTTACTAAGTAGTGTTATTTATCCAAGCCCTTTGTGTGTTGGGGTGGGACAGGGAGCCTTTCTTCCACCACGAGAGATGTGTCAAATAATTTATTTGAGCTATGTACTATTAACATAATATTATGGTAAATGTAATGTTCTCAATCTAATTATCTTCTATGATGTTTTAGGAGTCGTTGAAGACTGATACCCTAGGAAAACATCTTCACTCTACCCTTCAGTTGTGCTCTACACCAGACAGAAGGGCCTAGGGAAGGAGCATGGCATGTGCTACGTTTCTTTCTGCAGCTGGGAGAGAGGAAAGGAACGCAGGCAGGACTCCGCAGGTGCAGAGTCAATCAGTATGTTTCCCGGTCAAAATGTCACCAGGAAAGAAGCAATGGGTCACTCCTAGTCTCCAAGCCCTGTGTCTTGAGAATAAACTCCTAGGAAAACAAGAGAGATGCACAAAAGATTCAGACCTGATTAAATTGATGTGGTTGTTAAAACCTCTGCTAAGACTTCGTGCTGGCATTTGATCTAACCACAGCACTGGCTGGTCCGGGTCAGCAATCCTATAACACAGAGACCTTTATGAAACCTAGAAGTGTTCAGAAGCATTCCAAATAAAACATGCAGAGGTGTTTGCAAAGGTGGAGATAAAGCAACAGCTAATCCATTATATCTAAAAATAAGATGTCCAAACCTATAAATTCCAGCTAGACCAGGCGAGAAGCCAGGTAAAGGTAAAGGTTTAGGAACAGAGCATATTTTTTTCTCATGCAAATGAATATCAAAGGTTCCTCTAAACTAGCTAGTTGCCAGGCACATCATTAACTATAAAGGGACTGGTCCAGCAAAGTTCATTCAAAGGTACCACAGGTAAAAGAGACCGTTTCTAAAATGCTTCATTTAAACAGGTGATTGGAAATTTAACAACAATCAACTCCTGTTTTAAAAATATTAGTTAAGTATATGTCAAAGAATAAAGATGCCAGCAATTTATGACAAACTTTAGAGAGAAAAACCTAACTTAGAAGGCCTGGTGTTAGCAAACAAAACAGGGTTTATAGCTTGTTAGCTAAAACAGACTGACCTTATTTAACAATGATAAGACTTATAGTTTATTTTCACCGCAAGGCTATAGATACCTTCTCCATTTAACTGCAATGTCAAACATGTCTCTCCACTGCATCAACCGTGTCTTTCCATTCATTCGAACTTTCGAGTTGGTCCATGTACGTTGCACGGCTTGCATGACCTCCAATGCGGCCAAACCCATAGCTATGAGAAATGAGTATCGAGAAGACAGTTAGTACACTTTAGAGGGACTGAGTTCCACCTACTTTACACAGTCTCGGTGATAACTCAAGAGTTAACACATAAAGGGTCAGACGTGTTGGTGCTGTAACAAGACCCAAGGCATGTTTCAGTCATGACGGTCCTAATAAAATTAAAACCCGTCAGAGGGAACTAGAGATAACTCAAGTTGTCTGCTCCCAACTCTGCCTCCTACTGATGCAAGTGGAGGTTTGCATTTTTCCTCACTCCTATGGTAAGGAAATAGCTCCCTGGATCAGCTGTCTGATTTTGAATAAGGACTTAAGGCCTATACTCTAGTCTATACTACGGCAATAGCAAAGAAGCCAAGGATGGAAGTAGTCTTCTCTCAGAATTCACTTTCAATGATTCTATACATTTCTGCTTTGATCACATGGAGATTTGAATAACCACAATAAATACTAATTTTTTAAAAAGCACAACACGGCTTAACCACCCTTTCTCTTATGCTAGGAATATTTTCATTTTCAGATAGTTTCCAGAATACCTCTGTGTATTCTCTTGTTTGGCAGGAAACCAGGTGTTTCATATTGCATCAGGGATCCCAAACGATCAGCCACACAAATCAGCTCCTGTACTTCAGGCTTATAACTCTCAAAATTCTGATGTAACACATCTCTGAAAGAAACATCGTATACCTGATAAGGACTTTTACAACAGACATTTGGTAATCCAATTCCACCTGAAGAGCAGTCACTTCCTCCACTGGAAAACTAATGAAGCAGTCTACAACCACATAATCCTTACTTCAGTGCTTTGCGCTCAACCATACCCTAATTTAAAAGGGAATTTTTGGGACAGCATGTGTGTAACTGCTATCACATGCTGGTTAGTAACAGTGGTAACTATAATAACTAGTGCACCATTCTGAAGACACCGCTTTCCATTATTTGCTTTCTAAACTTCTCCAGAATACATACCTGAATGGACTGCCCTTTTCAACAAGCAACCAAACCTCTGCCCTTTTTCCATTCCTCACCCCTGCCCAAGTTGTATTGGAACAAGTATACTTGGAATGACACATGGAAAGACTATTGTTTAGCTGCCAACCGGCTTGATGTTTTTATAACAAAGAATGATACTCTAAATTATAGGTTGTTCTGGGGATCTCCAAGACCATCCTCACTCACGCTCAGAAATTGGCTGGGAGGGCTCTGTGGACTTGGCACATAATGATACAACAGTGAGTATCATTTTTTGTTTTGTCTCCATTTGTGATTTATTACAGCAGAAGGAGACAAAACAAAACCAGCAGAGGGAAGAGGCACATTGGGAGAAGTCTGGAGGAAGCATGGCACAAACTTCCAAGGGTCCTCTCCCAAGGAAGTCGTATATGACACATTCAATTTTCCCGGCAATTAGTTGTGAACACATGTGTAAAATGCTGCCAATCACAAAAGCTCATGAGAGACTCAGTGCCCAGATTCTACTGACGTCTGGCTCTAGGTACCTTCTGCCCATAAGTTCCCAAATTCCAGATACCTAGAAGGAAAGCAAGTGTTCAACAGAAACCACACTGTTTGAACAAACAGTTTAGGCAAAGGGAACCACTCCTATTAGTTCTGGGAGTAGTAGGAATCCCCTTGAAATCCAAGTTCCCAGATACCAACCAAGGGTCACTCTTGCAAGCAGTCCTTTCCAAGGACAGCAGTCACAGATCTGCTATGTTAACTCTTTTGTGCATAGAAATATTTCTCAAAAAAGGAATGGTTAGAGAGCATACATAACCTCTATGAGCAATCAATTTTCTTTTCATTATTTTTGATCATGTAATAGTTGAGACACACAGAAAACACAAAGTCAAATTACTAGGCAGATCACTAGGTCAGGAGTTTGAGACCAGCCTGGCCAACACAGTGAAACCCCATCTCTACTAAAAATACAAAAATTAGTTGGGCGTGGTGGTGGGGGCCTGTAATCCCAGCTACTCAGGAAGCTAAGGCAGGAGAACCGCTTCAACCTGGGAGGTGGAGGTTGCAGTGAGCCGAGATTGTACCACTGCACTCCAGCCTGAGTGACAGTACAAGACTCTATCTAAAAAAAAAAAAAAAAAAAAAAAAAAAAAAAAAAAAAAAAAAAAAAAAAACTAGAGCAATTAAATGCAGTTGTATCTACTTCCCTGCTGCTTTCCTATCCCATCCTTCTGTGTCCCAGTCAGTGAATACTTATCTTGGAATTTGTGCTCCTGATTCCCTTACCTTTTTAAAAAATAGGTTTGTTACATATAAATATCCCTAAACAATATACTCTACAGTTTTGCTTATGAGCTTTGGGAGAAAAAAATGACGTGACAGCACAGCCTACTGACTTGCTGCTTTTATTCAACATTACATTTTAAAATTAATTCACATTGTTGCCTGGGTAATTTGTTTATACTGCTGTATAATATTCCATTGTGTGACTGTATCACATTTATCCATTCTTCTGTTGATGGACATTTGGGTTGATTTCCAGTGTTAGTTGTGAACAAATACTGCTAGCAGACTTGTATAAGTCTCTCCTTATAGATATGTGCACAAGTACAAAGTTATCTGAATAGACACAGAACAAAATCTCATATTAAGTATTACAATATCCAACTTTACTAGATAATGACAAACTGCTTTCCAAAGTGGTTGTAGCCACTTATACTCTCACCAGGAGTATACAAGTTCTCCATAATCTCCCTTCTGACCAATATTACTAATATCAGACTTTGCTATATTTGCTGATCTCGTGGCTGAAAAAAATCTCATGAGGTTTTAATTTATGAACTGAAGTATCTCTTCATGGTTGTCATTCATGTTTTCCCCATGGTAAAATTATCTGTTCATATCTTTTGCAAACTTTTCTATTGGTTGGCTCTGACTTTTTAATTTGTAGTGATACTTCATAAATTTGGACACTAACCTACATTGTTGCCTGGGTCATTTGTTTATACTGTATAATATCCCATTGTGTGACTGTATCACATTTATCCATTCTTCTGAATGGTCAAATTACATAATTTGGTCAGTTTTGTAAGTTTGCAAGTATCTTCACCCAATTTGGGCTTATTTTTCTTTTCTTATGGTGTCATTTGTTGAGCAGAAGTTCTTGGGTTCAATGTAGTCCAATTTATCAATCTTTTTGTTTCAGATCTATGCTTTGTGCTTCTTATGAAATCCTTCTATACCCCAAAGTCATAAACATTTTCATTTATAATTCTGCCCAAAGTTTAAAATATTTTGCCATTCATATTTCAGATTTTCATCCATTTGGAATTGGATTACTATGCCATTACAAATGTCAAATTTATTTTATCCATAAAATAAGCTAATTGGCCCATCCCCACATCTTGACCAGTCCCACCCTGATCTATAACACAGCTTTACAATTATCTAAGCTACCTATTCTCTTCCTTTAGTCCACTTGTCTATCCCTGCACCAATACCATTCTGTTCATTACTATATTAAGTTTTGCTATTTGGTAGGATGGGAACCTTCCCCTTCAAACCTGAATTCCACAGAATTCACAGAATTCGCTCAACGAGTTCCTCAAAAAAACTTAGGATATTGAATGGCATTTTATTAAATCTATAATTAATTTGCAGAGAAATGGCCTATTATCATCGAACTTCCAATCCATAAGCATAGTATTTCTCACCATTCATTTGTTTTATCTCAGTAACTTTGTAAGTTTATAATTAAGTTTTGTTACCTCCATGCAGGTTTTATACATATTTTGCAAGATTTATTTCTAAGTATTTGTTACTATTATAAATGATATTTTTGTTATTTGTATATAGAAATGCAACTGATTCTTGTATATTGATTATAAATAATGACCTTGCTAAACTCTCATCATTTCCTTTGTAGAAAATTATGTGATCTGCCAACAATGATAGCTTTCTATTTTCCTTTCTAATCCATATCACTGATTTCTTTTTCTTCTCTCTGTGCACTGTCTAGGACTTCTAGTTTACTGTTACAGAGAAGCAATGATTCTGGGTTTTTTTGTTTGACTCCAAATGGTAATGGTAATGTATCTAACACTTCATTAGTTAAAATGATGTTTGCTATAGGTGTTTTTTGTTTTGTTTTGGTTTTAGAGATGGGGTCTTTGCTATGTTGTTGCGGTGCAATGAATGGATGCTTATTCACAGGCTCAAGGTTAGCATGCTTGATTGAACTCCTAGGCTCAGGCAATTCTCCGATCTCACCCTCCCAAGTAGCAGGGAGTGGTGTGCCACCATGCCCAGCTTATAGCTCAGCTTTGAGAGATTAAAAAAAAATCATATTCAATTAAAGCACTTACTTTATGTGGGGTTGCAACCCTGGCTGCTCTTCATAGTCTTCTATGAGGAAAGGCAGATTTTTAGCCCAATGGTCCTTAAAGCTTCCAGGCAGATCCACATCAATGTTATATTCCGTAAGTGGGGTATCAAGGTGTGCATGAAGATATCGAGAATATTCTGCAGAAAGAAAATAAGATCCGATACATCTAAATACTGCTAAAGAAACTTTCTTATGGCTAGCTGCCATATAAATATTTTGTAACAAGCTGTTATTCAATTATAATAATTCTAAAAGGAACTTCTAAATTTTAGTAATTCATGATTAGTATATGATACAGGTAACCTGCCACTGACTTGAGATAACAAGGTCAAATGTAAATCAGTCAGTCTGGGTCTACTTTGGCTAACTTTTAATCACCTTTCCAGGAAAATCACCAAAAATCTCATTGTTTTCAATTCCAGAGCTTGAGAATCCAAGATCAGCATCAGATAGAGCCTGGTACTCTGTCAACTGGTATACGGATTAATTGAGCATATGATTTCACCAACCGACTGATGGACTGCTGCCGACTCTATGGAAGCAGTGCAGGAAAAACCCAAAGTACAGAGTACCTGCCCCTTCTGTCTATAATTCGCAAGTCCAAGTTCTACTGAACCAGGGAAAAAGGAAATTGTAATTTAGGGTAAAGAAAGATGCTGTCTAATAGGTAGCCCCTAGCCACCTAGCTATTGGATACGTAATGAGGTTAGGGAGATTAAAACTGAGTTTTAAATTTTATTTAATTTGAATTAATTTAAACTTACAAACTGATACTTGATTCAATCATTAGAAAACTTCAGTATGTTTGGAACAACTTGCACACATGAACCTACTTTTTCAACTCTAAATATAAATTCTAAATTCAGATCAAGTATTTCTAATGAAAATTTAACATCCAAATTGAGATGTACTGTAACATAAAATATATACCAGATTTCAAAGACTTAGTACAAAAAATAATGTAAAGTAGCTAATGAATAGCACTTTCATATTAATTATATTATATATTGAACTGATATTTTGGTTATACTGAATTTAAAATTATATATTATTAAAATTTCACTTCTTTGTTTTTCGTTTTTTAATGTGGCTACTACAAATTTAAAATTACATACACAGCTTTTCACATTTTTTTTTCTTTTGGACGGTCACAGTATAAAGGGCTTACAATAACAAAGGAAAATGTGGGCTTTAATAAATAAAAAACAAAATGTCTTCAGAGACAGGAGATGGGTAAGTAAAACTACAACTAATAAAAGGGTAGCTGCAAGACTTGCTTTCTTCCTCACCTCATATTTCTCCAAAATATATGAGAATTTTGACATAAAGGAATGACAAGTCAAAGATACCAAGTTCACATTTAACAGTAAGAACCTCACAAAATGTCAGCTTCCTGCCCTTTCTGTATTCTTGGATGAGATGTGATTAGACACAAATACTCCAGATGCTTTTGTCACATTTAGTTCAAAATATGGTTTTTTGACTTAAATAAAAAATTTTTAACTTTAGAAAGTAAAAATTTTAAAACTGGTAGAAAACGCATTCGACTGGTCTCTCGAAGACATAAACATCTAGTCTCTGCACGAGCACTGACAAGGTGTGGTTGCGGACAAGTCATATAGCCTCTTTCAGACTCCCCTCTTTCATATGGAACATAAAAGAGTAAAGCAATATGATTTCTACAGCTGTGAGCATGAAAATCCAACAATTCTGTGATTTTCTGACTTACCTCGGAGATACTTCACTTTAAGATATTCAGGGCTAGCCTTCTGGCCTGGGAGAGGGTCATTCAGCATAACTTTTGTTTGTGCTTTTATCCCTTCATAAAACTGTCCCATGGCAACATGGCTGAGGCCTTTCATATACTGGCACACTTCATTATACGGCTCTAGCTGCAGACACCGCTGAGGACAAAATGCTGCATTAATATTAACACAGTTTAGAAAAACTTTGAAATGCTTTATTCTTTACTCTGGAATTAGTTTTCCCTCCAGGTAAATCAGACCTGTAAACTAGTCTACAGGGCTGGTTTGGGCAATGATTTCTTCTTTTTCTTTTTGTTGGAGTATAAACATTATTCTCAGTCCCCCTTCTCTGTTCATTTCACTAAACGTCACTGAAGAATAATTCAAGAACTCCAATTACAGTGTTCTTATTTATGGATGCTTACCTTAAAGTTCTTAAGGGCTTCCTGTAAGCTGCCGTGGTGGTAGAGCATCATTCCCCGGAGCTGGAGGGTTTGCACATGATTTTGGTTGAGCAACAATGCCTTTTGAAAGCTCTCCGTGGCTGCTTCAAAATTGCCCAGTTCTCTAGGTATTTATTACGAACACAGTATAAACATTACAGGAAACACACAGAATAAGCTATCCTTGGAATTATGGACCAATAGGTAAACAAGATACCTTGCTGGGGGTGTTCCTTTTGCTACTTTTTTATAGCCTCTGACACATTACATTCCGCTTACTTCTAAATCCTAGCAGCTTATAGGATAACCACAGAGCTCTTGAAATTCTGTGAGGAAAATTCATCTCCTGATTTCCAAAGGCAAATGCTTATTCAAACCCCTCTCCCTGATTATTCATCATGAGTTCCAAACCTTAAAAAAACGTGTGTAAATTTTAGTATACGGATAAAAACATAGTTTTCCTTTTTGGAAAGAAGTATGCCAATTATTATCATACATGGTTTCAACATTCTCAGTCAAATTCATAGACTTAAAAATGCACCTTTTTTTTGTCATCGAAGGTACTTCACTTAAAATCTAGTAAATCATTATGTAATTTAGAATTCTAAAAAAAAGAAGTGTATTTTAGAATTGTAACCATTCCAGAATGGAAATGGTTGTTATGGATCAGTCTGCTTTTTATTTGCTTTTTAAATTTGTTTAGAAACCAGGTCTCACTGCATTGCTCAGGCTGAAATCAGCCTTCTGGGCTCAGGCGATGCTCCCACTTCACCTTCTGAGAAGCTGGGACCACAGGCACATGCCATGGCGCCTGGCTGATCATTCTTTTATATATTACAAAGAATATAAGTAACCTCAAAATGTTCTATACATCAATTCTCTATAAATGATGAATATTTTAAAAAATATAATTTCTGCTTATATTCATGCAGCACTTTACAAGGTGCTTTCCAATCTGTTTTAAATTTCTGTTCAATAATTCGGTGAGACAGGAAGCACGAATATCATCCCTGAAACCCCAAAAAAATCCAAACACACTTTTTCCAACTCAGTATAAGAGCTTCTCAAACTATCCGACAAATAAGCTCTTGAATTTAATCCTTCCTGAATAAGGTACCTAACAAAGGGACTTTCTGTCGCTATCTTTCTTTTCTAGCTTTTGTAGCACCTTTACAAGTGAGAAGCTAGAAGCTCAGGGAAGTTAAGCACTCACACCCGCAAAATGACCAAGGCAGAACTAAGTCATAAGCTCCTTCACTCATGCCATCTTACCTCCTTTTCATAACAGAGTATAATTTTTTTTTTTTGAGATGGAGTCTCACTCTGTCACCCAAGCTGAAGTGTAGAGGTTCGATCTTGACTCACTGCAACCTCTGCCTCCCAGGTTTAACCAATTCTCCTGCCTCAGTCTCCCGAGTAGCTGGGATTACAGGCACCCACCACCATGGTGGGCTAATTTTTGTATTTTTAGTAGAGACGGGGTTTCACCATGTTGGCCAACCTAGTCTTGAACATCTGACCTCAAGTGATCCACCTGTCTCATCGTCCTAAACTGTTGGGATTACAGGTGTGAGCCACCAGGCCTGGCTTGCTTTTTTTTTTTTTTTTTTTAAACCCAAAAGTTACAACAGGTCTATTCAGGTCAATGCATGCGGTCAGGAAGCCAAGTTCTAGTTACAGCTTCTCATTCTCAACAGACGTACATAAACTTTTCCATCCTTTCATTCTAGGACTCTTCAAAGAGATCATAGGAAATGTACCTTAGTTACTATCAAGAAAGTAGCAGCAGCAGCATCTATACCTCAATAGCTTATAATGCCACCACTGAAAACAACAACCCTTGAAGGATGAACATTTTCTAGACCAATACACACACTGAGGTTAAGAGAGAATACTGTGCATCATGACATCCTCTGATATAGTTTTTTCTACGTTTCAGAGAAAATATCAACAAGTCTATACATACTTGCGCAACTCAAAATATCCATCTCCTTTGGTTAAGAAATACTATTTCTTTTAAAATATTATGTGAAGCTATTTTGTCTCCCCACTCTTCACCCTCCCTCCTACCCCAACTATTATTATTTTACTCACCTATAGGCCTGTCCTAGACTTTTATATGCATCAATAAAATCAACTTTCTGCTTCAAAGCTTCTTTGAAGGATTCAATAGCTTCCTGTAAAAAGTGTACAGAAAATTATTTCATTTGCATAACTGTTAAAATTGAGTTTCACTCAAATCATAAAAGGATTTAAATATATATGCTACATAGTCTCTGACAGATTTTATTTTAAATAGGAGGACTTTTAAAGAAGAGAGGCAGAAAATGCAATAAACTATAAGTCAGAAGGATTTACTTTCAGTAAACAAATGCAGTACTATGAAAAATAAGAGCCTTAAATTTCTCCCCTTTACAATGAGAAATTGGCTTTCCATTTTATCTACTTTATTACTTGCTATTTCATTAAAACTTTGAATACTAATCATTTCACCTTCATATTATTAATATCTTGTCCTTAATTAATAAAGGCCCTAGGACAAAAAGTAAGCCTAACTGCTATGTGAAGTATTCAAAGTGATCATAACTAGCAACATTTAAAATTGAACCAATGAGAGACAAAAAAGAAACCCCAGTGTGAAACTGTTTCTAAAACAAGCAAAAAGGCTCCTAGATTCGCCATCTGAAGGATTCCCATGATCTACACGGAAAGAGGAAAAAGTAAAACAAAATATAACAAAAACCTTAAGCTGGAGGTATTTGGGGTTAGCTTCTGTCAGCCTAACACCAAGTCTCTGGCTAAGGAAGTGAGAACTGCTACACAGGCACTGTGCTTTGGGAAGCTATCCTTGGAAATGCATGGTGTACTTGGCTACCGCCTAACTCCCTCTCCATCTAGGAAAACTACTAATAAAATGTATGATTATATTTAAGTAGAAACCACCTAGGCTTAAGCCAGCATTAAATGTACTTTTCACTGTGACTTATACAATGTAATAAAAAAAGTATAAAGACATAGCTTACTAATGCTTTTCCTAAAGAAAATACGTATCTTACTAAAGTTACCTGCTATAAAGCATTCATGATCTCTCACAGCTTTAATGCAAAAGACTTGACTTTAGATAATTTTACACCTGATTAGATAATTCACAGAAGAAAACTACTGAAGATGTCACATACCCTGCACATGGTAGGCACTCAATAAATATTTAATGATTTGGGAAGGCACACAAAATTGTTTTGTAAAAGCAGTACGATCCTAACTCTTTTCAAAAAGGTATTCATTCCCTGCACCCTGATTTTCTCTGGAAGGGAGACAGCAGGACAAGAGAGGCTGGTGTGCAAACTCTTCAAAGGTAACAATGGGACAACAATCTACCAATTAAGGACTCCTGCTGAATATCTACTGTTCGGTAGAGAGATGAGAATGGATAAACTTTAACATTTCAGAAATGTTAAAGATCACTTTTAGTTAGGCTTCTGGCCATGGTGTAACCTTGATCTTTTAAGATTTTACCACTACATTCTTAATTCAGTAAACATGCATTGAGTGCCTACTATGTGCCAGAGACAGCGTGAGGTACAGGGAGACAAGGATGAGCCAGTCATTATCTCTGTCCTCTAAGAATGGAGTCTAGTTAGAAAGCCAATTGTGTCACCAGGTTACTGGAATACAAATTAAGAGCTACAATAGAGATGTAAGTCTCTGGGAATGAAGAGAAAGAAACCACTAACTGAGCCTGGGGTAACAGAACAGGCTTCAGGGAGGAAGTGACAACTGAGTTGGGTCTTGGAGAATGAAAAGGAATTTGGTAAAGAAAGAGGGCACTTTGCAGAGGGCAAATAGTACTGTACAGTGGCACAGATCATAGAAACAGGAAATTCAGTGAGGCAGGAGTGCAGGGTGCATGGGTGGGTGCAGGAGAGGGAAAAGATAGGAGACCAGGCTAATGTGGGAAGCTGGGCCAGGAAAAGAAGGGCCTCCCGGGCCACGCTGTGCAGGCAGTGAGGACTAAGGGGCTTCACATAGGTGCATGACCTCAGGAAATGTACTTTTTAGAGATGATTACAACAAGCAGCAACAAAGACAAACTAGGGAGGGAAGAGAATGGAGACAGGGAGCCCAATTAGGGAGCCGCTGCAGTAGTTGGAGCAAGAGATAATGAAAGCTCAAACTGAGAAAGTGTCTCTGAGGAGAGACAAGAAGGGCCCCTCAGGAGACATTTTGAAAGGCAAACTACAACAGAGTTTGGTGGCTGCCTGGGTATGGGAGGGAGATGAGGGATAAGAAAGGGTAGGAAGCTTTTAAGCTGAACAGCCTGGGTGGGTGGCAAGAGCATTAACCAAGTAAGGAAATAGAGGAGAAAGGGCGGCTGCAGGTGGGGGTAGGGTGGGGTGGGAGGGGATAACGAGCCCATCGGGCGTGTTAAGGCTGGAGTGCTTGTGGACAGCTAGGTGGAGACGCCCAGGGGGCTGCCCACTCCACTTACAGCATGCTTGGACGCCACAGTTCTTCAAAGTCTGATTTCTCTTCAGCTTTTAAGAGTCTTTGGTTTCGGGGTTCCTGTCTAATCACTGCACAGCTTTCTACCTCATTCTGCCAAAGAGGGGACATAGTAGAATCAAGATTTTAAGGCGTTGGGAACAAAGAAACTGCGTTTGAATGAATCAATCTCTAAGCATATGGACTGGCTCTGAATAAATTTGCTTGGCAAATGCCATCCCACCACTTTCAGTCCCCATCTTTCTTACTAGTGGACGGACAACCACCACCCTAGGGCTGTTCCTTATAACTAAGAGAACACTCTCAGGTAACTCTCAAAGTGAAGGCTGGTAAAAACAGGTGCTCAGGATACATGGTTTGTGAAATATCCCTTACAACATAGATAAAACGATGGGATTCAACAGAAAAGTTTTTGTTGTTGTTTCCCTAGGAAGATACAAAATGCCTGCTATAACCCCTGAAGTGGATAGTTGTGAAATTTGTAATGTAACATTGCCTAATATACTTCTAACGTATTACATCATAAAGTAAATAAGCAATCACCCACTTAATTAATTTCTAAATTGCTATTGGCCAAGAGAGACCACCTTCAGGATACAAAGATAGCTCAAACTCATTGGTCCATTTAATACTTGTCTCTATGGTTAACAAGAGAAATAGGAAAATCTGGACAAAGTTCATTTATTAATTCAGCCACTTCACTACCAACTCAGTTTTCCAATCTGTATAACAGGGATACCCTCCACTTCTATACCTCATGGGGACACCGCTGGATGAATGAGACAATTAAGTAACCACTTTAACCTCCTAAGACAGAGGATCTGTAAAAATGCCAAGAAAGAGTTTCCATCTATTATACTTGCTGATGCTGAGCATGGTGAAAAGGACAGAAGGCCAAATAATTTGGTAAGACTAGTTTGCTGAGGGGCTTCTAATGCTCAAAATGAAAGCACTGTTTCTAGGTTCTTATCATGCAGATCAAAAGGAAATCAAACTGAATTGCAGTTCTTGTGCACTTCCTACTTTCTCTTTTCTCAAAAATTTTCATTTTCAAATACCACAAAGAGCCCTGTCCATGTTCCTAAACCTGGCTTTACAGTAACAATGTTAAAAGCGAAATCATTTGTTTGCATTTGTTTACTTTTAGAAATATTTTCAACCTCTTAATACAAATAGGTTGACATTTTTTGTATTTCTAATCTTTTCCTCCTCCGTGAGATATCCTAGAGATATAATTCGAGTAGAGTGCTGAGGTTTGGAATTTTTTTAAATTTAAGGTGACTGTCAGAGATGACGAGAAGAACGGAGGGCAGATACAAAATAAACCGGAGAAGTCCATCTGTCAGCTGCTCAAAGCATGTTTTAAGAAATTGCTCTCAAAGCCTACAGCTGCCAGTCTGAATCCTGAGGGGAGAGAGAGGTCTTTATTAGGGGTATCCTCCACATACTTCCAAAAGGAATGTGAGGTTTATGAAATAGAATCTGCAAAATTCCTTTTGGTTTGGTTTTTAGTGGGACGGGGGACTTTTCTTTTAGAAAACTGTAAAACTTTAAATTTTCACAGATAAAATAATCTATAATAATTAATACTGGATTCCTGTGTACAGTTTACAAAGTACTTTTCACATAAAGTATTTTATTGAATCCTCATGATCACTCGAGAGGCAGAAAGTAGAATTGTTTCCGCTTCATAGACATGGAAGGAGAAACTGACTGTTCATGGAGCTTGGAGCAAGAGTTCAAACCAAGGCCTTTAAACACCAACTTCAATGCTCTGTCCTTGAAATTCATTTTTCCACTAATACGTATTGAGCACCTACTATGTGACAGGCACTGTCCTTAACACTAAGGGATTGAAATGTGAGGCCTTTTCACAGGTAAACATTCTCCCCACAACCCAAATATATGTATGTCAGATCCTCGAACCACTTTCAGTAATAAAATGTCTGTTCTTTCTGTCAGAATACACATCCCTGCCACACACTACTCAATTTCTTCACAGCCTTCAAAGTTCTTGTTAAGTACCACCTTCTGGGGCTCCTATCAGAACGAACTGCTTTTTGGCTGTGCAGGCTGACTGTATTTTGCTCTCAGGCCCATCTGTCTTCCATCAGATAGCTTGGATGTGTCCTGTGTGAGAGCACCTACTGTGGTGCCTGGCCTTGGGAGGCACAGAGCAGGCCCAGGTGAGAGAGGCAGCTGCCCGTCAGGTTCCAGGCCCCCGGCTCCTGGCACAAGCCTTCTCACAGTGGGTTCCCCACACAGACTCAGAACATGGAATCGAGTGCCGGGGCAGAAAGAAGGGCCAGGCTGAAGGTTTCTGCCCATACTATCAGTCAGTTCAGATAGCTTTCCTGTTTCCCTCTACCTCCTCTGCCCAACAGTCATGCGGTCATCAGGCGATACTAATACGGTCAGTCTCAGAAGGGTCTCCCAACCTGTTCCTGTGGTCTCTCAAGAGCTGGGTCAAGTTTCACGGCCACTGACCCAGACCCAACCAATATCACCTGGTCAGTCCTACTGTACCTCATCTCCTCAGCCACCACGCTATCAGAATCTACATCCTAAATTACAGATTTGGTCTCAGTGCTGGAATCTATGCATTTTGTCAATCTAGAATGGATAGCTCTTCTGGCCTGTAAATTTAAGTCAAAATGCTTAGCCCAGTAGTCTAGGATAAGGACCTGCCCTCCACCAGCCTTCCAGCTTCATCTCCCTGCAGCCATACCCAACTACTTCCCACTCTGTGAACTGACCATGTTTTCACCTGCCTGTTTTATCACCTAGGCTTTCCTCTCTGCCTGAAGGGCTTTTCTTCCCCCACCTCCAACACCTAATCCTACTCAGCCTTCCAGGTCCAGGACAAATTCACCTGTTCTCTGGAACTTTCTCTAACTCTGCAGTCCCAATGAATCTTTCTTATCTACATTTTCAAAGTACTTTGTTTATATTAGGTTCCTGAGTATGTTTACCATATGATAAATTATATGTGGAAAAAGGTTTGCAAACTGTATCCTCTATAAAGGTAAAGTATCATTTCTCCCACTTATTAACCTTTGATCCTTTCCCTTTCTGTTTCTCCCTCCAGGAACCCAGCAAATAGTAGGAGTTCAATAAAAAATAATAAACATGCTGATTCAGACTACCTTCTACATCAGACCAGCCATCAGTCAAATGAAATTCCTCCCACCCATAAAAGAGAAGCAGAGTCATCATATGGTACACATATGCACAACACTTTCACCTTCAGAAGTCCTCTGTGAAAGAAAGTTAAACCTTTGTATAGCATAGCTATAGGCTGGTTTTTGTTCAGTTCTAAGGACTGCTGAAAGTCTTCATGGGCTGTTGCATAGTCCTACAAGAAGGAGAGTGGAGGAAAAAATAAAATAGTATTCATTAGATATGTGAACATTTCCTAATTTTTGACTGGTAGAGAAAAAAATCTCAATTCATCCTCTGCCCTTTTTGGCTTTAAAGGAAACATTTCATCACAATATATATTAGTTAAATGCTTATACTACTCATTCAAATAGTTGGAGTTTTTTAAGAAAAGCAATTGTGAGAAAAACTCACAAAGGTTTAGTTTAAGCACTCTATCTCAACTGCAAAAAAATTTATCTCAAATACTGTTGAAGAAATAATCTGTTAGAGAAACTTCTGGGACTAGCATTTTATCACACTAGATATTTCCAAAATAATTATGCCACAGATTAACATTAAAATGTGTTATGCTGAGACTCTTCTAATATATTTTCTTTTTTTTTTTTTTTTTTTGAGTCAGAGTTTCACTCTTGTTACCCAGGCTGGAGTGCAATGGCGCGATCTCGGCTCACCGCAACCTCCGCCTCCTGGGTTCAGGCAATTCTCCTGCCTCAGCCTCCTGAGTAGCTGGGATTACAGGCACGTGCCACCATGCCCAGCTAATTTTTTGTATTTTTAGTAGAGACGGGGTTTCACCATTTTGACCAGGATGGTCTCGATCTCTTGACCTCGTGATCCACCCGCCTCAGCCTCCCAAAGTGCTGGGATTACAGGCGTGAGCCACCGTACCCGGCCAATATATATATTTTCTTTTGCACAGAAATTTGTTATTTAAAGTATGATAAGCCACAGAAACAATTGTGTGGCTTATTGTACTTTAAAGAAACCATACTCTACTCACAAAATTACTCGCAGCAGGCTGCAATCCTTAATCCCATATACTAAAGCCACTCTGATGATAAAAGACAATCTTGTGAGGCTTGGGTCACTTACAAAGAGAAGCGGCAGTCTGGAAAGCCATGCTAGTTCAGGGTATGGTTCTTGGGTTGTGAAACCCAAAGAAATTCAAATTGTACCTCTAAGTTTAATAATCACATTGACAACATGCACACCTGCTTGCCTAGGATGGCATTTGCAAGAAAGACATACAATCCACAAGCTAAATTTCTCTTTCTCTTTCTTTTTTTAAATGCCAGTCCAGAATTAGTTATTGCTGACAGCTCAAACAAGAAAATGTGTTTTTAGTACTTAATGTTCTCTACTTAATGTTAATTTCAGCCAGAGAAAATGCTTTTATAACTCTTAGGACACAGACATATTACTAAACGGCCAAAGCCCAAATCCATCAAAGAGTCGCTTTCTGGGGTCCAGGGAAAAATCAAATCTTCATCATCACAAAAAGAAATACTTCAAGACAAAAATAAGTCACCTCTGATATGAAGTACAGGGTTCCCCGATGTCTGTACAGCCGTGCTGAGGGCTGCAGCTGAATAGCTTTAGTGAGGTCATTCACTGCTTCATTAATTCGTCCCAGAGGGGACAGGATCTAGAAATCCCAAACATGTAATCAGGAAAAATACCAGTGATCAACCCTGAAATCCCAATGTTTTTGACTCTTCAATTCCACTTCACCGTACTCCACTCACAAAATTACTCTCAGCAGGCCACAATCCTTGACCCCATATACTATGCAATGGGGTTCAAAGTCAACCAGCTGAGGTGCCACTAATCTTTGTCCAGTCAAGCAGGAGGCTGATGAACTATGACTGCAGCAACTGCCTTGTCACTATTTCACATTCTGGGTTATACCACATGTTGCTTTTCTTGTAATATGATTTTTTTTTTCTTGACTTCATCTGTTAAATCAAAATTTGGCATATATACACAAAGACGTCAAAATTAACCTGAAAGATAACTTTGAACCATTAAAATAGACAAATTATTGGACACAGATTAAAGTCCTCTATGGTCTTTAGCTCTGTTCTCTATGTAAGAAGAGCTGAATGACAACTTCTAAGATTCCAGACGCTCTTTAAACCCTTTTGTGTAACAACTTTTAACTCATGAGTCATGATCTACAGAGAAGGAGGAAGAATATCTGCAAGCCTGTTTGGAAAAGCTCTTTTGAGCCAGCAATCAGTTGTATTCAGGCAACGTGAAAATACAGAAGACAGTTCAGAATGCAAACGTAAACCAAAAAGACGTAAGAAAATCCAAAATGGGTATCAGTACTCATGCAATCAAGCCCAAGCACTTTATCCTGAATAAATGTCCTTAAATTAGGGATTATTTTGTTGTTGTTTTAGAGACAGGGTCTCACTCTGTCACCCAAGCTGGAATGTTGTGGCACAACCATAGCTCACTGAAACCTCGAACTCCTGGGCTCATGCAATCCTCCTACCTCAGCCTCTTTAGTAGTTTGGGCTACAGGGTTATGCAATCATACCCTGCTAATTTATTTTTTAAATTTTTCTGCAGAGGTAGGGGGTCTCACTACATTGACCAGGCTGGTGTTGAACTCCTGGCCTCAAGGAATCCTCCTGTGTTAGCCTCCCAAAACTTTGGGATTACAGCTTTAAGCCATCATGCCCAACCTATTCTGTCCTTATTATACAGGTTATTTCTACCAAATTTTATTGATTTCCTACTCTACAGAACTATAAAACCAGCAAAAGAGAGGATTCAGGCAGGCCTATCACTAATAGTATGCATGACAGCTCAGAAAGAGGAAAGAAATTGAATATATGTCTGAGAATTCAAAAAGCACAGTGGGCTGGGGTTGTATTTGGGAAGGAAAATCATCCCTCCCTGGGTTATCAACCCCTAGGTGTCTAATTGAATCATCATACCCCAGCACAACAATCAATATGCATAATAATTAGTAACTTTAAAAAGTTAACTTATGTTCATCAAATATAGAGTATTTCAGAAAGCATGAAAGTGAAAGATTTCTCATAAAACGACTTCTGACATATATAAATGAATAGTATGTTATAATTTAGCTGGAAAATTCAGTATGTAGTAACATTATTGCCCAATAATGCCAGAAAATGAAAATATTATTAGACATTTTTAAGACAATTAAAAATTATTTTTCTAATTACCAATGACATTTTGGATAAACAATTAGCTTTTTATTAGATATGCAAATTTTAAAGTCCTTTTATATAATTCTTACCTAAGTATACTTAATTTAATTCATGATTTACCAGATTTTAACATAAACCAGAGTAACAGAGAGGAAAAAGCATCAGTCCCCTCTCCCAGAAGCAACTGATTACCAAATCTGTCACCAAATTAGCCACTAAACACCAACTAAATACCAGCAAGTCTCATGCGGGGATAAACTATAGTCAACCCTTAGGGTTACAATTCAAAATAGATAAGAGGTAAGAGGTAAGAAATTAAATCATTCACTGAGAAAGATTTTATTCAAAAAGCCAAATCCCCAACAAAACATAAAATTCAGTTTAAGAGACTGAACTGTAAGACACAATAATCTTGAGAACAAAAATATCGTAAATATAGTTTTTAAATTCCCACACCCTTAGCACTTCCTTAACTAGTTTTCTCTTTCAAAAGAGAAAATAAAAGTAATTTTTTCTTTAGTTCAACTATGAGATCATATCAGATAATTAAAAGTTGTTTTATTCAGACTAAATACATTAACACATATGAAGCCTAGATCGCTTATTATTTTAAAAATGTAAAATAAACACATTTCACTTAAAAACATTAAACAGAATGCCTTTGTACAGAGTCTCGTCCCTGCGCTGTACACTCTCCTCCATCGTGTCCCCACCATACCATGGGATTGGATCAGCCCTAGCTTCACTTCCTCCTATGGCCTCAGCAAACACTCCCGACATTCCCCTTCTCTTCCTAAAGAAGTGCCTCCTCTGTCTACTTGAGCCAGTATTACACGGCATCTTCACCACATTATCTCTCTGTCTCAAGAACTTCAAGTTCCTTTAAGATGTGGCTGCAATCATCCTCACTTGATCTATGTATCTGTGCAGCTAGGTCTATCTCATAGGAATTATATTTAAGTTGTTTGCACACATATTTGACCTATGTATCTATGCAGCTAGGTCTATCTCATAGGAATTACATTTAGGTGCTTACACACATACACATCAGCAGAATGAACGCTTCCAAGGGCTGTGAATTCCAGTTTCACCAAACACCCAGTCTTGCTAAAGTATGTCACATAGACAGTAAATATTATGTGTTATATTTTTCAGTGAATATCTATAGAAGTACTACACGTCATAACCACTATTTTCATACTAAATATTACTCTTCTATGTTAGTTCAGGAGTATCACTCAGTCTATAGTTTTCTAGTAATTTCAACCATGTTTAAAGGCATTAAGTACCTACATAGAAAAACATAAGAGTTTTAAGGGAGCATTAAAATTTACAAGTAATAAAATAATAGGAAAAAAATTGAGATTTGACTAACCCAATAACGACAGAGGGAAAAAGAAAACCACACTCACTTCTGCTCGCTGCTCAAATACCTCTGGACGATCTGGTTCCAAGGTAATTACTCGGCTCAGTTCGAACAGAGCAAGCTCAGCATTCTTAATGTCCTTGAAAAGGCATTAGCTTAGTATGAGACATACTGTTACTCAAAACCAGGCTGAAAAGATTTTCTGAGAAAACTAGTAATTTAGTAATGATATAACCAATTGTTTAGAAATAAATATGAACTTCACTTCTATGAAAGAGATGTGCCATGTCAAATCAGTCATGATATTACAATTATTTAACTCACTCAAGTCTACCTACTTACTCAACAATAACACGTTAGACCCGGCTACCTATCACAAGTTCCACAGATGGCAGGATATTATCTACACTTAATCTGCTTAAACATGGAATCAACGAATCTCAATGGATGAGTACATGGATACCAGCACGTGAAATGATGCTGACTGGTGGCAATGGGGGAACAGAAATGGATCAAGTCAGTGTCTAATAAAAACATAAGCCTATAAATCTATATCTTAAGAAGTTTAGGTAAGTTCTCTTTAACATTTGCATGTTACTTTTACATTAAAAATGCATGTGTAACTTTTTACTAAATATACAAGCAAATTTAATATCAAGAACTATAATTTTAAAAGCTGAGAATTAGGAAGAGGCAGCTCTGAACTTTGCTAGCACAACTTCAACCTGGTCATTCACTGATGCTCTGAGTGCAATGTCATTTCCTTCCTACCCATTTCCATCATTCCCAATTCCGAATTCATTCTCAGTCCTCTATGCCTCAGAAGTATATAAACAGACAAAGATCTCCAATAGGCCAGCACAAGGTTAGTACAATATTAATTTTAATATTTTATAAATTGTAATAAAAAGGTTAAACATTTTAAATATTTTTAATGTAAAAGTTGCAAAAGTGGTATTTCTTTCTCAAAGCACAATTTCACACAAATATTTTTAGTATACAGTAAGACAATAGAAAAAGTTTGCATATAATCTCCTAGACTAGGAAAGCTGAACTTACACCATTTTGTGATTTACTACATAATTTCAGCAGTCTTCATTTTTATATTGTGGTACCTTTTTTCACGTAAAACATGATTATTATAGTCCTCCTCCAGCCTTTCTCAGAGAAATTAAGGGGAATAATTTGATTATAGCTACAAAGATATTACACCTATCTGCAAAAAGTATAAAATATAACAAATAAAAATAAATGTTACACGCCTAAAGAAACCTTTTGTTCTTTCGTCAAGCTTCAATAATTGTGAAAGGAACTCAAATTCTAAGTCCTACTGCACTATTGATACCCAGTCTACACTTCGACCATTAAATGTCTCTTAGGAATACAATCAGGGTCTCATGCTTTTCTTAGTCTACATCCAGTTCATCAAAGTTGACCCCAGATCTGGGTGGAAATCCCCAGTCCACCACTTACTAGCTGCCATTTTCTCATCTGTGAACTGGAACCATAGATACCACTCCATGTCCCATCAAGGGTCAATGAACAGTAGCAGTGCTAGCAAAACCCTGGTCTGTGTCAGGTCATGTAGGCGCTATGGTAATCATAACTATTACATACTCACATGTAGTCCCTTCTTTCCATAGGCTATCCCTCGGCCATAAATTGCACTAACCAGATCAGGCTCCTCCTAGTCAGACCAAAACAGAAACACGTCAAAAACCATAAACAAAACAAAACAAAACAAAAAATCAGTTTCTGCTTAAAGCACATTAATGCCACAAGTGACAGCTCTACTTCTTTATGCTACAACCACTCATAAGTCAATACGCAGTCTCCAACCTGAAACGTCTATGTTCTTAAAGCTAATTTGAATGAAATGTGATAAAAGTTTCATGTTGAAAAAAATAATAAAGAGAGGAGAAGGGAACCAATATTACTGAGCAACATGCTAGTTTCTTTCAAAGAGTCATCTTATTTAAAATGCAATCCTCTCAACAACTCTGGCAGCATCAGCAATCATGTCTTACAGAGGAGAAGACAGAGGCTCAGAGGGGTAAAGAGATGTGAGCAAAGGACTGGGTAATGCCTTTAACGTGTGTGTTTCCTCTCACATATCCATGAAATAACCTGAAAAGGAAAGAACCACTCAGTGCCAACACAATGGACTAGAAATGAGTCTGCACTGAAATCTGTTGGAGATGAATACAACCCTACATACTAATGGGTTAAAATAAAAACCTGACCCTTTTTGCAACCTGTTCTCATGCTCTCTTCTGCTATCCTGCAATCCAAATGGGGTGGAGGAAACACCTATTGGGACCAACGACAAAACATCTGTTGACCCTGGCCATTGAGTCCTTACACCCAGGTTAGTTGGTAAGTGAATGAAATGACTCTCATCTACATTTAGCCTCTACAATTTTTACTTCTTTGAATGGTTCACTATATGGTTAAAAAAGAAGAAACAGCTGCCTCTGGCTATAAGGTCCTGGGTGGAAGTCTTGCACTGCTAAGGTATTTAACAGAACGGCACTAGATTCTCCGGAAAAAGTCTCTGCAAAAACCTGATAAAGTTACAATTCTGAGCTAGGGTATCTGCCAGACATTGTTCAGTTTCAATTCTGAGCTAGGGTATCTGCCAGTATTGTAGAAAATGAACGCAACTACTTCAATGATGAGTAAATGGCAAAAAATAAAGAAGATAACATGTATTTAAATTTTCTTAAAGGCTACTCAAATGGAATGAGATGCATCTATACTCAGTGGTAAACTGGCACATCACTGGCCACAACCCGGACAGCAGATTGGACTACATGGTATATGAAAAATTGCAAAAATTCAACTAAACAATTTGAGGTTTCTAGCTTCTCTTAGAACATCAAAAGATCCAACAAATACAGGCCCACATGTTGGCATTCTCACACAGCAATAAATAAGTGACCAGAGCTAAGCACTAGCTTTCTCTTGATGAGAGGTACATGCTCATCAGTTCACCACAGGGCCTACCCATCACTACCACACTGCACCAACTCTCATTGCTCACGTTACCTCCCTGGCCCCTACAAATTTCTGGATTTATGATTTATAACTTATATATAACTGGCATAGAGGTGCTCATGCTATTTGCTGAGAGGGGAAAAAAGTACACATTATAGATCTACAGAAGAATGGCAGTTACATTTCATAAATCATATGTGATTGTGTGAACCATTATGTGCACAGAAAGAAACTCTCCAAAATGCTACCAGGAATTTCCTCTGGGGAGTGAGATTACTAGATATAGTCCCATTATACTTAATACATTGTTATATTTCTGTTAATTGTTTAAAACAGACATGTTCATTTATAATCGGAAAAAAATGTTTAAATAATACACGTTTCACTGCAAAAATTTAGAAAATGAAGAAAAGCAACGAGCAGAAAGTAAAGGGTGCCCTATAATCCTCCCCCCAGAGACAAGCACTTTTAAACATTTAAGTATTCTTCCCAGCTTAAAGGAAGGCAGAGCAAGTGGTTTGGATGAAAAAAGAATACAGGTATAAGGGGGAAAAGGGAAGCAGGAAAAAAGGGAACCTCCTGAGGAATTAAAAGTAAGACTGGCTTCATGTTTTTCCATGGCAAAAAAAAGCCAGAAGACAGAACAGTCAACAGTTGAACAGAACCCTGGCCAGGCTGGGGTGGAAGGCGGTGAGCCCAGCAAGCTCATCCTCTAGAGCAGGGGTGTCCAATCTCTTGGCTTCACTGGACCACATTGGAAGAAGAATTGTCTTGGGCCATATATAAAATACCTTAATGCTAATGATAGCTAATGAACTAAAAAAATAATAAATCTCATAATATTTTAACAAAGTTTACAAATCTGTGTTGGGCCACAACCAAAGCCATCCTGGGCTGCATGGAGCCTGTGGGTTAGACAAGCTTGCCTTAGGATAACATATGTCTGCAGAAGAACCAAACCTATGCTCAGATTTATTACAGTTCAAAATATATTATCCAAACCCCTTTTCTCCTAACTGAGAAAAAAGTTTACTCTAGATGACCAAGAAGTGAATCAGAAAAAGGTGTCAGTAAACAGTTATTCTACTAACATGAATGGCATCCCTGCACACCCGTGGCCGGGGCTGGTGCTCTGACATCTTCCTGCCCTCCAGCTCACACACTCCTCATCAAATCCTGGCCCTCTCATCTTCTGAACAGATCGGGGTCCTCCCGCCCACTCTATCAGCCACTGCCCTGTTCTAAGCCTTCCTCTCTCATCTAGGATACTGTGATCACCTTACCTGGGATTCTCCACAGACACACACCAAGAGTTATCTTTCTAACACTAAAGTCTCATCACATCACTTCCCTAACTGAAATTATTCAGTGACTCCCCAACACCTAATACAGTGACATTCAAATTTTTTTAACTCCAAACCACTGAAATACTTTTTACATTACAACCCAGTATGTACAAACACACGTATCAAAACAGTTTCACTAGCTTATACCTAGGACTTACTATACACAGTAGAATCTGATATTTTCTAGTCTAATATATTTCACTTTTTTATATATATATTTTATGGTGTTTTAGGTTTTGGGGTTATATTTCACTTTTAAAAAAATAGTGCTAATCTTGACTTGCCAATTAATTTCAGGACCCATTAAAGGGTAGCAACCCAAAAAAAAAAAAAAAAAAAAAAAAAAAAGGTAACATCTAAATGGTTTTGCAGAAAACATTAGTCATTTTCCTGCCTTATTGTTCAGCCTCATCTCCTTCCTCTTTTTTTTTTCTTTTCGTAAAGACAGGGTCTCACTCTGTCACACAGGCTAGAGTGCAGTGGTGCAAGCCTAGCTCACTACAGCCTTAAACTCCTGGGCTCAAGCAATGCTTCCACCTCAGCCTTTCAGGTAGCTGGGCTATAGGAGTGCACCATCACATCAGGCCAATTTAAATTTTCTTTTTGTAGAGATGGGGGTCTCACTTTGTTGCCCAGGCTGGTCTCAAACTCCTGGGCTCAAGTGATCCTCCTGCTTCAACCTTCCAAAGTGCTGGGTTTACCAGCAATTTTAAATACGTTCCTTCTCCTTTATTCCCACTGTATGTTGTATGGATGTTGGCTGTTCATTCCACAATTATTTACTCAGGGCCTACTGTTAGCTATATCAGGTTCCACATGCTAGGAATACCATACAAAGCCATGCTATTCCTGCCATGGACTACGAATAGCAAGCAAAAATAAACACAGAAGACAAGAGATTCATCTATCAGATCGAAGTCAGCCCTGCTAACCATGTTCTTCCCAAAGGGGAAGCAAGCAGGACAACATGGCTAATAGTAGTAGGGTACAGTCCATGGGAAACAAGAGCCCGATCCAGGGTAACAGGAAGGCAAAGCTCTATGACAGATGTGCCACGGTGAATGACGTATGGTGGGCCTCCAGCTCTTGCGGCTGGAACATTTTGGTAGCAATAAAAACTTTAAGTTTAAAAAACAACCCAGCCATTCAAAAGTTTGCAACAGCTGAAATATCTGAACACTGACAACTTCCTAAAGGTAGCCATCATGATCTGGACTGTAGGACTGGATGTATGCCTCACACAGAGCCCCTTGCACAGGCCTCCCTCCAAGTCACCCCATGGTCTCATCATTACTACAGCACTGACTTGGTTACTATGCTCATCTGTAATGTATTTAGGTTTTCTCTATCCAATTTTTCTTTCTTTTCAGAATGTTTTCCTAGCAGTCAGGAAGGACATGTAATTATTGTGGCTGTTATATCTACAGTCTAGTATTAAGCATTCCTAAATTTAAATAACAGATTTTATTACTTTTAAAAGTTGATGCAACTTTATTTAATTATTAGTTTATCTATCATTAGCTAAAAATCCAAAAACTTATCTTTATGGAATGCCATAATAAATTATTGGGTTTTTTCCCCCAAATAAAAATCAATGTTTATTCCTAAAAACAAATTGGGCTCTGAAGAGCAATTTTTCAAAATATTTTTATAGTATTTATACTTTATAAAGTTTTCAGAAACTTTTTTTAAAGTTTCTTTAAGAAGTTTCTATACTCTTAAAAAGAGTGAAATGAAAATGATTACTTCAATCTTCCAATTTTACTCTATGCCACTGCAAAATCATGGTATAATAAGACAGTTGCCTAGATGGTGTTGTGTTTACTTAGATGTCTCAATTCTCAAAAAAAAAAGGTCTAATATATCATCCTCATTTTATTAGTTATACAGTGATTTTAAATTTTACAGTATTTACTGTATTTACCACTACAAGGCTGGCTTTTTTAATTAAAACTGGAAACTCACTGGATCTAAAAACAAACAAGTCAAAACAGTCAGTACATAAGCAATGTAATGAGGATTAGATTTTACCTGAGTGACAGACACACATATTTGCATAAAGGATGTTATTAAAAATTCTATGCAGAGGAATGTTTTCAATTTTGTGTGCTAGTGTTAAATAGGAAATAATGTTCTTTTACAAATTTAGCTCCACTGGAATCAGATCAAAATCCGATGAGCTCAAGGTCACATAATGAACAGCAAAGGCCAAATTGCCTCATAAAATTGCTGAAGCATTTATGTTATACCCAGCCCTGCATGGGGACCAAAAAAGCACAGAAATTAGGAAAAGTTCTACTTTTCAATCCAAGAACACTATTATGGATGCACTGACACACGTGGAAGTGACTTCAGGGCACTGGCAAAGAGACAACACTAACTCATAAACTTTAAAAATCAAGAGTTTCTAATGCAGACTGACATCTATTAAATCCTGTCATTGTGCTCAGTTAGAAACCTTGATACTTCCATAAAGGAAAATCAAACCACTGGGAATAAACATTCCAATAAACACTTTGAAACACCAAGGATTATGGAACTATTTCCCAGGTATGTAATCTGATGGTGAAACCAAGACAACAGGAAAGGTGTAAGAGTTTTACATCAAAAAGTCATTCTGGAGTTAAAGGATCCATTATATGTAGATCTGAAATTCATATTAAATGATCTTATCAAAATAGTGATTCTAATAAAATCCAAGCCCCCAAGTCCCCATTTGTTGTTTGCTTCTATGAACGGAATCAGATTCCATGCTCCGTTGCTTCATACTGGAGCTCACGAGCTGTCTTTAAAAAAAAAATTTGCCAAGAGTTAATGAACTCAAGAAAACTAAAAAATCTGTGCATGAATAGCTACCACTTTAAAGATTTGTTAAAGGACATTTACTGGTTTAAAAACACTGCAATTTCACGTATCTGGAAGGCCCTGCAAGGAACAGGTAAAAATATATTAGCATATACAAAGAAAAATGCTTCTCAAGTGATATTTAGTTCGATATAAGCTGAAGAATGAAAAACAGTAGAGCAACATCTATGTATGCTAGAAGAAAAGCTTCATCACTATTCTGAAATACTGGATATGAAAAAGTATTATTGAGATAAAAATGTAATTCATTACTGCAAGAAATATTATCACTACACTTGCCAACAGAAGAAAAAACAAACAAAACAAAAAAGAAAAGAGCAATGATTTAGAGAATAATCATACATGTAATATATAAAGAGAATGATTTATGCAAATTATGATTTATGATGAAAAAAGGAATTTTAATCAATTGGAGAAAAAGCAATAACTATTCTTTGGACATTTGTTCCCACCTACTTTTACAGTGTCTTGATGACACTGGCTATCAAGAGTTTGATAAAATCAACAGAAAAGTCAGACAGAGAATGTGTGCATCAATTTCAAACATAAACTCTAATACAGAAAAGTTTTGTCCAGAAAAGTAGGGTCAAGTTTCTTATTAAAATTTTTGAAAGTAATTTTAGCATTTAACATCAAATCTTCATATTTTCTTCCTTTTTTTTCAGATACAGGTTCTGGCTCTCTGGCTGGAGTGTAAAATCTTTGGATTTTCTATTTCTTATCAGTCATATAATACAAGGAAAATCAAACAGATTTTCACACAGCTTTATCTGGATGGCTCCAAAGCTATTCTTGCTTACCCACGTGCCATGCAAATATTATTTCCACATGTGCCATGATGTGGAAAAAGCGGGAAAGCATCAAGTTAAAGGGTAAAGAGAGAGAAATCACCGAGGAAAGCACCAGCAGGAAAGTCAAGGGCATTTTTGCTGCTATAGAAAAATATGTTATAAATGACCACCCAGTTAGTTCATCTGCGTTTGAACTTTCCACTGCCTTCATCCCTGCCCCATCAATAGTCTGAACTGCCAGCAAAACAGTCTAACATAATCCACACATTCTCAAAGAGAGATTTCCCAGCTGAAAGTAACTCACTGTATCACAGATCGATGAAAATGCAATATGACATTTCAAAACATTATTATCTTCTTTGCACAAAAAGAAAAATGCTAATATACTTTCTGAACACAATTGCAAGAGAAATATCTACAACTATAAACAGACAAAACAATGGCATATCATAGAGCCATTAAAATCACAAGACTAGAAAAATACTGAAAAACATTTACAGTATAGAATTAAGTGAAAAAGTAATATAAAACAGTACACATATCAGATTATAAAATAAATGCATACTTTGAAAAGGTATGAATAAAAAATTTAAACAATGTTAAAGTGGCAGAATTGGAAAATTTTTTATTATTGAAAATATTTTAACAGTGTTATATTGTCTTCAACCACAATGGTAATAATATTTTCAAAAAGTTGAATAAAATGACAATACATCTGCAAACTCCTTCTATTTCTGCTGGATTCTATGCTCCACCCTGGTTGCCTTAAATTAACTGATATTTGCTCCTATAAATGTATCAAAATGTCCCTTTCAAACCAGGGTCAAGTGTTAACTGCGTAAAAGTGCTTGCTTACCTTTTATAACATTCCCAACCCTTAACAGAAAGGTAATTTTTAAAACTATTTATAGTCTACCCTTTGTACTTTAAATTCCACTGAAGAATAGTATTCCACATGACCACCCAAATATAGTGCTGCTTGGATCCAAAGACCTCAAAGTAATAACAAAAAATATCTCATCAATTGTTTGAGAATCAAGATATTATCAATGTAATTAACCTTATTTTTAAAGAGAAAACAAAAGCAAACTAAAATTTCAAAATTAATCATTTAATGGCCGGGCGCGGTGGCTCAAGCCTGTAATCCCAGCACTTTGGGAGGCCGAGGAGGGTGGATCACGAGGTCAAGAGATCGAGACCATCCTGGTCAACATGGTGAAACCCCATCTCTACTAAAAATACAAAAAATGAGCTGGGCATGGTGGCACGTGCCTGTAATCCCAGCTACTCAGGAGGCTGAGGCAGGAGAATTGCCTGAACCCAGGAGGCGGAGGTTGCGGTGAGCCGAGATCGCGCCATTGCACTCCAGCCTGGGTAACAAGAGCGAAACTCCGTCCCAAAAAAAAAAACAAAACAAAACAAAACAAAATTAATCATTTAAATTAAGTCTGCCTGCTAGATTGTAAGGCGTTTGTTGGCACTTGCTATGATTAGCACAGATGAATATACACAAGAATGGTACTCTGACTAGCCAAAATTTACTAAGCACTTACTATGTGCCAGGCACTGGGTAGTAATTACTTTAATAGGATATTTCATTTAAACCAAAAAAGAATTTTTTTGGCAGTAGTTACTATTATCTCCATAACTCAGGAGGTTAAACAACTTTGTAGCAAGAAGCAGAGTGGATTGGAATTAAGGCATCTCTAGCTGTAAAATCCATTATCTTCTTCACTGTACTTTACTGGAAAGACACATCAACAATCACTAAATGGTTAGGCACCAACAGTGCATACAGTTAAATAATGATACAAGATATACGGCCGATGCTGCTGGGCAGCAACTCTTACACATGCAGTGCTTGCATGCTTTATCTTAACCAGACTTTAGCGCAGCCACCAATCAGTAAAGACCCAATACTTCATTAAGGAGTCTCATAATTATACTTAAGGTGAAAAACATACCTATGAGTAGAAATTAAGTTAATCATGAAGATCAACTCCTGTGTGAAAATAAGTTGGAATTTCAAGAATTTCCAGTGTCTATATCTCGTGGGAGATACTGTGGTAGAGAGGAAAGTAAACTGAAGCTAATGTGTTTTTAAAGCTTGCATTTGAATCCCATCTCTGCAACTTGATGGTCAGGAGACTATGAGCAAACTGCTTGAGCTGATTAGATTCCCTTTTTCTCATTTAAAATGAGGTTTTATTTAAAATCTTTCATTTAAAAGATTAAATGAAAGCATGTCACGAGGCCTGGCACCAGGAAAGTGCTCAGTCATACCAATTTCTTTTGTTTTCTTGTATAATTTAAAAACATGTTTCATTACAGCACTTCAGCTATGCATTAGTCCATATTTTTATCATAACTTTAAACTTGAAATTATATAAATAAGAAGAAAAATTACCTGAAGCATTGTTGAAAAATGCCGTATTGCTTCATCATAGAGACCACTGCCAATCAAGACATAAGCAATAGCTATAAAACAAAATACAAAAATATTAAAGGAAAAAAATAAAGTAACTCAAACTAGAATCAATAACTAAATTCTTCGGTAAATCTCCAAAGGCAGCTCCAAGCACTGAAAGCAGTTAAAGAAAGCCTAGAAGTTAATAAGGTGCCATTGAATTCTTCTACTTTCATCACTCCGCACTTGCTAATCAGCCTTCCAAATCCATCTAGATTTAAATTGTTAAAGTCATCTATGAAATATCTGCCTACAGGAGATACTTATCTTTTTCTAAGCCCATCATTCATTTTCAAATCCCAAATAACCTTTGTGATGTCTCCTAGCTATCAAAAAAGCTAGTAATAAATCTAAATAATGTCCATCTAACATGGCAATGTGATTTTTACTGTGAATGTTATGAGAAATACCCAAATAGCATCACAAATATCAATTCCTGAGAGTGCTGAATTTTTTGCCAATTATCTAATAAGAACAAAAACAGGGACTCAAATTTGGTAACATAATGCTTAACTGTGGATAATGCACACCATTATAATGCAATGACAGTCTTTCTTCCCTTCAAAATATAGTCATATGCTACTCAAAATATATACTAAAGAATCATCTTTTATCACATTGTTTAGGAAAGTGGTATTTAGAAAACAGAGCCAGGACAATCTCTGAAAACACAGCAATATTCTGACTAAATTCTGCCACCCATCCAAAAAACAATATTTGAATCTTCTAGATTATATTAGCATCTACAATATTTGCCCTGACTGCTTAACCCTTAGCCCCCCTCCAAAAAAATCCCTGAAAAACATTTAATTCCTCAATCAATATAACTATTTTGATGACATTTCTTTGCAAAAAAAGCTTTCCTGTAAAATTTTACCTTTTAGGACCTAATAGGTGTTCAAGAAGATGGGCAATGAAAACTTTCACTGTCATTAAAGCTTCTATTTCCTGACAGTTAAAAATAGTAAAAACATTAAACAAAGCAGAAACAGAAATGAAATGTAGAAAGAGTTGAAAATATATTCATAAATCAATAGAGTAAAAATGAAGTTCAAATTGAGCACCACAATAATACAAGCACTTCTGGGGGCATTCTTCAAAATAAAAAGAGAGCCCTTTTGCCCTACTTTTTTTGAAAAGATCAGTTAAGCCAAAATTCATGTTCAGAATGCTGACAATGGATACCATTCAGATAGCTAACCTCCAGGTAACCAGAGGATGCCTTCAGTTTTGGGGGTGGAAGGACGGGCAGTAATAGTAGTAAAAACAGTAGCAAGAATCATAGTAGCTACAGGCATTGTATTCTTAATACAGTATGTGCCAGGCATAGTAATATCCTTTACCAGTATTAACTCATTTGCTTCTCCACTGCAATGAGGAAGGTACAATTATTAACCCATAAAGTAGTTAAACAAGCTGTCCAAGGACCACAGGCAGTGAGCCAGAGGAAAGCAGCAAGCTGCTTGGCTCCGGAGCCTAACCTCTCAGCCCGCGCCGTACGCTGAAACAAATCAAGGCTGCTCCCAAACCACTGTGCGCTGGAGGGATGGCCAAGTGGTTGAAATTCCTTAATGGTCAGATGAACATGGATAAAAACATACACTTGTACTTTTTTGAATACAAGAAGATGACGATAGATCAGAAAACCGAGATCTGGGCTTGGATTCTGGCTCTGCCACTCACCAGCCACATGACCACGGGGACCTCATTCACTTCTCATAACTGTCTTGGTCTTGCTTAATAAGCCTGTAGAAGATTTTCTTAAAGATTCCTTTCAAATCTAAATTTTTATTTCCTATCTATCATCCCATAATGAGTAATATCTATTGAATGAACAAATCAATCAATGAGCCAGCCATAAAAACAAGTATGATTTTCAGGAATAAATTTTGTAGTTTAGAACATATTTAGATGGCTATCCACATCTAAGCAATTGAATTCCACTCAAAATCAAATGCAGTTTTCAAATATCTCCACCTAAAACTCAACATTTTGTGAACAAAACCCAGAAATATGTATTAATAAAAGAATAATCATAATACAAATCTTGTACAAATACAAATAACAATTAGGATCTAAATTTTGCTATAGGAGTCTAAAGACATAAAGGAAAAGGTGCTATAACTGGACTTTCTCAGAAATCTCTACTTACCAGCAATCCCACATCTCCGAGCAATGTATATGTTCACAGATATCATTTTTTCAAGAAAAAATACCGGGTACAAAAGATCACAGGCTAGCTCAGGGCCTATGCTACCCCAGGGTCTACTAGAATTATTCTTGGAGAACAGAACAGACCTAGTACATATCAAGCCCTGAATTCATTGTTTTAATAAATAAACACTACTCTAAGTGGAATCCAAGGACTTCAGAAAAGACCAGATCTGATGCCTTGAAGGACAATCCTCAAAGCCTCCTCAAAGAAAATCACCATAAAGTGATTCGCATTTCCAAAATAGTCAGCACTCTGGGAGGCCAAGGTGGGAGGATCCCTGAAGCCCAAGAGTTTGATACCAGCTGGGCAATATGGTGAGTCCTGGTCTCTATAAAAAATTTTAAAAAATTAGCCAGGCATAGTGGCATGTACCTATAATCCACCTACTTAGGAGTCTGAGGTGAGAAGATATTCCAACCCAGCTCAAGGCTGCAGTGAGCTATAATTGCATCACTGCACTCCAGCCTGGGCCACAGAGCAAGACTCCACACTAACAGGAAAGAAGCCACTATAAAGAGCACTTAGTCTTAATATCAAACATGTATGGCCATGGTAAGGATAAAATAATTATGCATAAATTAGATAGGTGACATGTGAGGTACTTTGGGTGACATGTGAGAATGTGCTTCAATAGTCTGTCTGGTTGCACTGCTCAGCCCTGTATTCAATTTATCTCCACTTCTTCACATGTAAGCTCACTAGACAGTAAGGGAAATACACCCAGTGCACATCTGACACTGATAAAACCAGCCTGTTTTAAAACATGCAATGAACATACCAAACTATGTGACTCATGCTGATATGAATGAATTCAATTTTTCTACACTCACATTCTTAGACCCAAAAATAACTGACTAGCATTATGAGTAAAATAGCTTAAACATAGCTATTTCACTACATAGAAAAGTAGGTAGTTTGAGATTCTATTCTGCTTCCACTTCTTCATTGCTCACTTCATTGCTCATCTGATGACAGCACACAAATAGCCTATTACTGAATAGGAACAGCTCATAAGAGCTCATTACCATAATTATTAATTTCAATAGAAATGGAGAGCTGGAACAGATTATTCCATCCAAACCTTTTTTTTTTTTTTTTTTGGACATATAATAAATGGAACTTCACAAGGCTGAATGTTCTATGCAAGATCAAGCAGCTCAAATTGGCAGAGCCAGTCTCTGTGTTCTTTATACCTAACCATCCTGCCTTCCTGTTAAGCATCTCACCAAAAAATGGAGGCAAATATTACAGAAATATTCCCAGATTCGAGTCTTACCTAACTCTTCATTTGTGCTGTCATTATCAGTGGCAAACGGGAATCTCTTTTGTTCTGCAATAGACTTGGCCTGGCTCTGAGGGGGGAAAAACATATATATTTTAGCTTATCACAAATAAAGAAAAACTTGTATTAAAAGCTGTATTTTAAAAAATTAAGGCTACATTTGATTTAAATGGAAACAAGAAAATCCCACTATTGTGGGAATGTTTTATACTTTGTCTTTCAGTAGAATCTTGATGATGAGAGAGGAACTCTTATTAGCCCTTTCTAGTTTTGCTATGCAGTTGAGACCTTCCACATATGGGAACCTGGTAAAGCTTCAAGACGTGGCAGATTTAACAATATGTAAGGGTGTTACTGATGGTATATAGCTGGGTGTGACTAGAACATGAGTCCTTCCTCTTTATTGAATGTTTACAGACAAGTTCACAGATGCAAAAGATTTTTCTCCTTTAATAAATTGCTTAGATAGGCGGGGCATGGTGGCTCATGGCTATAATCCCAGCACTTTGGGAGGCCAAAGCAGGAAGACTGCTTGAACTTCGGAGTTTTGAGATCAGCCTGCTCAACACAGTGAGACCTTGTCTCTACTAAAGTTCAAAAAAAATTAGCTCAGCATGGTGGTGCACACCAATAGCCCCAGCTACTCGGGGGAACTGAGGCAGGAGGATGGCTTGAGCCCAGGAGGTCGAGGCTGCAGGGAGCCCTGACTGTACCACTATATCCCCAGCCTGGGCAAAAGAGTGAGACCCTGTCTCAAAAATGAATAAACAAATAATAAATTGCTTAGATAGTTTAACTGTGGCAATCATTTCACAATGTATATGTATATAAAATCATCACACCATACACTGTAAATATATAATTTGTCAATTACACCTCAGTGAAGCTGGGGAAAAAACAAGTAAATTGCTTGGAGCCAAGAAAAAGAGTCTACAAATATTGCTTTATTTAATATTTGAGGAGAGTCTACCATTTGCCAAGCCTTTCTGCAAAAAGATATGGGGAAGGGGATAGAAATAAAATTCCACAAAGAGAAGAAATCATTACTATGCAACCCCAAGAGTACACTGAAGAATGTATTTGATTTTAACTTGTTTGTATTCATTAGAAAGAGGGCAGGGGAAGTATAGTACGAACAAATAAATTCTTGATGAAAAAGAATCTCTCCCATTTCTAATACTATCTAAGTTTGAACATACAGCTCAACATCACTAGTAGAGTAATTTCAATCCAATTTTCTCATCCCTGCTTACATTTTAGTTCTTAAAAGCTGTATTGCCTGATACCGCTAATTAAAGGGAGATTATGTTGACTCTTGCTATTCCTTCATACTATGTGTACAATCACACTTTTATGTTTAATTGCATAATTATTTGGTTGGTGACTTTAGAAGTCATGGTGCAGAGACCAACACTATCTTGCTTACTGCTCTATTCCTAATACTCACCTAGCAAAATGCCTAGCACATAATAGGTGCAAAATAAATATCTGGATAATCAATTAATAAGTGAATAGTCTAAGTCCCATATTTCAACCTCAGGAAAATGAAAAGCCAAGACTAATGAGCTTTCTCCCATAGGTCCCTAGCTAGTGCTATCTTAAACTGGAAATGCAACTGGTAGAAAATATTTTAACTACTCTCAGTAAGAAGACTTTCATAACTCTAAGAAACTAACTGCCTATACAAGATGGCATTATCCACCTTCTACTTAAACACTTTCAGAGATGACCAACTCACGGCTTTACAAGACAGCCCTTTCGGGCTTTTGGCAAGTCTAGTTCAAGAGTTTTCCATATATGAAGTTGATTGCTATGCAGTGAGTTAGGTAAAAGCAGCCAATCAGTCTCTAGTTTGCAGTTTCAATCCATTTTCAGTAGTTCTGACAAGAAAAGGCAAGGCTTTGTTTGAAAAAAAAAAAAAAAAGAGTATCTTAAAAGGAAATTTTACACCAAAGATGTAAAGAGTGTCTATGTAGAGTTGTAGTAAAAGGCCTGGAGAAAAAATATATTAAACTTGGACATGGAAATAACAATTGAGCTTCATAGAGTTAAGTGTGAACAAAAAGAAGACCCATCCCCCTTGAGAGAGCCAGGCTGGAGGAGGAGATGCACTAACATGGATAGGCAGACACAAACATTAGCGCCAGTATTCACCCCTGAAATGGAGAGGCCCACTGTATAGTTTAGTGGGTACTGATAGAAAACATAGATATAAAAGATACCCACATATGCAAAGGTTGGAAAAATAAAAAAGAGTCTACTATACCTCCAAATACACAAGTCTGCTAGAAATAAGGTTCAACCATGATGTCCCCTTTATTTCTTGGCACTTGCAAATTAAAAATCTATGTCCAGAATGATCAACCATGCAATTCATAAGTCATAATAATTCAGTGTGACAAAGTACCAGACAACCTATCTTTATCCTATGCATGTAAACTCAATGAGGCCCAACTTCTAGTTGACAAACAGAGGCGACCTCCACTTTTTGGAACTAGTATTGCTGGGCTTCAGGTCACAAAAACAGAACACAGAGAGAAGACACATACCAGGATCTTTTCAGTGTTGAGGGAAAGCAAGGAGTCACAGGGTGGTGATCCCTTGGGTTCGCAGTCTGAGTCATGGAAGTTCAAAAAGGATGACTCTGAAAGGCAAGCATTCTTTGTTATTCTCTACACCTTAACGTATGCTCTTAGGTGCTTAACTTTGAACTGGAATCTTAAAAATCCACAAAATCAAAATAAGAACAGGTGTGAACAACACTAAAAGCGGCAACCAGCTGGGCACAGTGCTTCACACCTGTAATTCCAGCAACTCGGGAAGGTAGCTCAAGGCAAGGAATTCAAGACCAGCCTGGGCAACAGCGAAGCAACCAGCCTGGGTCTCAAACAGTGAGACCCTGTCTCTAAAAAATGAAAAACAGAAGTAGCAACCTATATCCTACCTTTATAAGTGGGTAATGTTTTACGGTTTGCAAGTATCTTGCACATCCATTAGTGATGGTCCTCACCACCATTCTCAAATGAGCAAAGGCAGTGAGCTTCCTGGATGGTGAAGTGAGGTTTAAATAGGTTGTAACTTATCTAAAGGCAAAAGGGCAGAAATAGTACCAGTACAATTCTTGTCTCAGGACAAATGTGGAACTAATATTGTTGTTAAGATCCTTCAGTTGAACATCTATGGGGCAGCATTTGCCATAAATTTTAAAAATCACAAAAGGGAGAATAAAGCCAAACCAGAGAGACTTAATGTTAAAAGATACACACTAGGCCAGGCATGGTGGCTTATGCCTGTAATCTCAGACCTTGGCACTTTGGGAAGCCAAGGCAGGTGGATCACAAAGTCAAGAGTTTGAGACCAGCCTGGCCAACATAGCGAAACCCCGTCTCTACTAAAGTACAAACATTAGCCACACGTGGTGGTGGGTGCCTGTAATTCCAGCTACTTGGGAGGCTGAGGCAGGAGAATCGCTTGAACCCGGGAGGCAGAAGTTGCAAGGAGCCAAGACCGTGCCATTGTACTCTAGCCTGGGCAAGAAGAGCAGAACTCTGACTTAAAAAAAAAATATCTATATCTCTATATCTATCTATCTATCTATATAAATATATAGATAGATAGATAGATGATATAGATATAGATGAAGGGGGAATAGAGGCAGCAAACCACCTGGTTATGTATGTACCTATGCAACAACCCTGCATGACCTGTACATGTACCCTAGAACCTAAAGTAAAATAAAAATGTAAAAAAAAAGATACACATTATGAGTCCAGTATGCAACATATATAAATAACTCTTACAACCCAATTAAGACAACACAATTTTACAAACAGGCAAAAGACCTGAAACAGGCCATTGAACACATGAAAATTTGTTCAACATCATTACTAATTACTAATTATGAAAATGTAAATCAAACCGCAGTGAGGTACCTCTTCACATACACACTAGAATGGCTATAACCAAAAGGCAGAAAATAACAAGTGGTGGCAAGAATGTAGAAAAATTGGAACCACTGTTCATTCCTGATGGGAATGTAAAATGATACACCGGTTATGGAAAACAATTCCTTGAAAAGTGAATCAGAATTTCCACAATGCAGTAATTCTTCTCCTAGGTATATATCCCCCAAATTGAAAAGGGACTCAAGCAAGTATTGCATATACATGTTCACAGTAGCCCTAATCACAGTAGCCAAAAGGTAGAAACCGTCCAAGTGTCCATCAACGATGAATGGATAAACAAATTGTGGTGTATATAGAGTAGAATACTATTCAACCATAAAAAAATGAACTATTGACACATACTGCAACGTGGAAGAACTTTCAAAACATTAGGCTAAATGAAAGAAGCCAGACACAAAGGGTCACTTATCATATGACTCCGTCTATATGAAATGACCAGAATAGGTGAATCCATAGAGACAGAATGCAGATTGGTGATTGCCAGGGGAGATGGGAAGGAGGGAATAGGGAGTAACTGCTTAATAGGTAAGGGATTTTACTTTGGAGTATAGAAAACGACTTGGGGTGGTTGCACATGGTGAATGCCACTGAATTGTTTGCTTTAAAATGGTTAATTTTATGTTACTAAAACATCTCACCTTGATAGATTATTGCAAAAAAAGATATGTTCTAATTCAGCAGTCATCAAGGAGCATTAAATTATGTTCAAGGAACCATGTGAGGGAAAGAATAAAGTATAATATCAAAATCAATCTACATCCTCAAAGAACATATAATTTGGCTAAATTCTCACATGTTGTATGTCTTAACAATAAGAAATAAGATATGATATGGCAAAGAAGCCCTGGGATGGTGAACAATTACTGAAGCTGCAATGTTAAATTTCACAAGGCATAAACAGGGTTTAAAAGAATAGATGCAGGCTGGGCGCAGTGACTCATGCCTGTAATCCCAGCACTTTGGGAGGCTGAGGCAGGCCGATCCCTTGAGCCCAGGAGTTTGAGACCAACCTGGGCAACATGACAAAACACCATCTTCAAAAAAGAAAAAATTAGCTGCGTGTGGTGGTACACGTCTGTAGTCCCAGCTACCCAGAGGCTAAGGTGGGAGGATCACCTGAGCCCAGGAGGTTGAAGCTGCAGTAAACCATAATCATGCCACTGCACTCCAATCTGGGTGACAGAGTAAGACCCTGTCTTAAGGGAAAAAAAAAAGAATGGACAGATTTAGACTGGGGCAGAGAAAGGGAAGGGGTATTCCAGGTAGGATGATGAGTGGTACACGCAAAGGTACAAACGCAAGGAAAGGCAAAAGGCAGCAAGGAGACTAGCTAGAGCAGGGAGTTTGTGTTGGAAAACAGAAAGTATGAGTTTGGAAGGTGAGTAGTCAGACTGCAGAAAATCTGATCTGAATCCCAGAGAAAGGCTTTAGTCCCACAAGAATGAAGGCAATAATGGTTCCTGGCAGATGGGTGGAGAATAATGACTCCATGAAAGATATTTTTGAAACATACACAGTTATCATCTGTTTTTCCTACATTTTCTAAGCTAAGATTTGAGGACTTACTATATGCCAGGCACTGTGCTAAGCAATGTGTATATATGGCCTTATTCTAACAAACCCTCTTCTCTGTGGAATCCATTTCAGTTTCAATAAATATACACCTACATAATTTTAAAAGGCTGCACAGCATTCCATGGTATGGAACTTAACCATACTTTTATCATTGGATACTTGGGATGTCCCTACTTTTTTCTTAATATAAATAGTATTTCAGTAAGTATTCTTGACCTATATTTTTGAAAATGTACCCACTTAGGATAAATGCCAACAAATAAAATTGCCAAGTCACAGAGTGTACACAATTTTAATATTTTTCCTATACATTGCCCCATTTCCTTCCCAGCATGTAGTAACAATTTCATTCCCACTAGCAGTTTGAGAAGGTCCATTTCCCTCCAGAGTGCTGACATTCTTTTCATCTTTCCCAATCTGAACACATAACTAATAAAGTTAAACTTCTGGCCATTTGTATCTCCTCATTTTATAAACCACTTATATCCTTTGCTCATTCTTAAGCCATCTGATCCTGTCCCTGTGCTCATTTTTAAGTCATCTGAACCTATCCTGGCATAATATATTGACAAAAATTCCTAATTATCTATTTTCCAAATGGTTAGCCAGTTGTTCTATTACATAGCTGTTAAATTATCAATTTGAATGCCACCTTTATAATACATTATAGACATTAGGATCTGTTTCTAGACTTCTTTTAAAGGAAATCTTTAAGATTATTTAAATCCAGCAATAGTAACCAAAACAGCATGGTACTGGCATAAAACAGACACACAGGCTAATGGAACAAAATAGAGAACCCAGAAACAAATCCACATGCCTACAGTGAACTCATTTTTGACAAAGGTGCCAAGAACACACACTGGGGAAGACAGTCCCTTCAATAAATGGTTCTGGGAAAACTGGATATCCGTATGTAAAAGAATGAAACTAGACCCCTGTCTCCATATACAAAATGAAATCCAAATGGATTAAAGACTTAAATCTAAGTTTAAGTTTAAATCTAAATCTAAGTTAAATCTAAATCTAAGTTGAATTTCATCTCAAACTACAAAACTACTACAAGAAAACATTGGGGAAACTACGAGAAAATATTCGTCCGGGCAAAGATCTCTTGAGCAATACCCACAAACACAGGCAACCAAAGCAATCAAAACATGGGCGAAAGATTTGAATACACATTTCTCAAAAGAAGACATACAAAAGGCAAACAGGCATATGAAAAGGTGCTCAACATCACTGATCATCAAAAAATGCAAATCAAAACTATAATAAGATACCATCTCAACCCTGTTAAAATGGCATATATGCAAAAGACAGGCAACAATAAATGCTGGTGAGGATATGGAGAAAGGGGAACCCTTGTACACTGTGGCGGGAATGTAAATTAGCACAACCACAATAGAGAACAATTTGGAGGTTCCTCAAAAAACTAAAAATTGAGCTACCATATGATCCAACAATCCCACTGCTGGGTATATACCCAAAAGACAGGAAATCAGTATATCGACGAGATGTCTGCAATCCTATATTTGCTGCAGCACTGTTTATAATAGCTAGGATTTGTTAGCAACCTAAGTGTTCATCAAGAGATGAACGGATAAAGAAAATGTGGAGTACTATTCAGCCATAAAACACAATAAGATCCGGTCATTTGCAACAGCATGGAGGGAACTGGAGATCATTATGTGTTGAGTGAAATACCCCAGGCACAGAAAGACAAACTGCATGTTCTCACTTATTTGTGGGATCTAAAAATCAAATCAAATGAATTCACGGACATGGAGAGTGGAAGGACAGTTATCGGCGGCTGGGAAGTATAGCAGGGGAATGGGGTGAGGTGGGGATGGTTAATGGGTACAAAAAACCCCAGAAAGAATGAATAAGACCGACTACTTGATAGCACAATAGGGTGACTACTGTCAATAACAATTTAATTGTATATTTTAAAATAACTTAAAGAATGTAATAGGTTTGTAACTTAAAAGATAAATGCTTGAGAGGATGCATACCCTCCATTCTTCATAATATGCTTATTTCAAATCGCATGTCTATATCAAAACATCTCATGTATTCCATAAATATATACAACTAATATCTATGTACCAACAAAAATTTTTTCAAGTAAGTTTATAAACTTTTTTAAAGATTTAAGTCCAACTTCAGCAACAGCTCTAACAAATGTTCGTCCAATCACTGCATGGATATTTACATTTTAAAAAATTACAGTAGTATTTAATGCTCATTGTAGAAAATATACACAGAAAATTACAAAACATAAATAAAAATCATTTAGAATAGCATTATTCATTGAGAAAAAATTTGGTATATGTAATAAAAAGTGGTAATTCTGAAATCAGACAGCCTGTATTTGAACTCCTACTCTCTGCCACTACTTCCTAGCTCTCAGCCACTGTAATCTTCAGTTTCACTTGCAAAATAGGGTCAATAATAGTATCAACTTCTCAGGGTGATTATAATATTTAAATAAGGAAATTCTGTAAGAAGCATGTGGTATAGTTTCTGGCACATAGAAAGAGCTAAAAAAAAAAATGTTAGCTACCACTATTATCATTAGGTTGTGAGAATGGAATGAGATACATTGCTTAGTAACCTGCCTTCTTAACTTAGTAATATAATGTCAGTGTTTCTCCATTTGCTTAAATTTTATTTTCTTTTTTTTGAGACAGGGTCTCACTCTGACACCCAGGCTGAAGTGCAGTGGCACAATCTTGGCTCACAGCAGGCTTCACCTCAGCATCTCTAGCAGCTGGGAACACAGGCATGTGCCACCACACCTGGCTAATTTTTCATTTCTATTTTTTATAGAGACAGGGTCCCACTGTGTTGCCCAGACTGGTCTCAAATCCCTGGACTCAAGCAATTCTCTCGCCTCAGCCTCCCCAAGTACTGAGATTACAGGCATGAATCACTGCACCTGGCTTAAATTTTCTCCTATTTAAACTTGGTAGGATTATATATCATTTTTCATTTAATATTTTTAAAATAAATTTTTAGCTTTCTATAAGAAATATTTTTCTTGTTTCTACACTTCCAATCCCTTATCATGATCTGTTTGTTTTGATTTCAGTATCACATTGTTTCAATTATTGTAGCCTCACAAGAAATAAATGTTTTCTGTTTTTTGTTATTTTAAACCGATACATAATAATCGTACATATGGGTAGGGGGTGATATTTTGATACACATACATACATTTTAATATAAAGCAAAGCCATTATCAATTTTATTCCAAAACTTTCTTGGCTATTTGTATAAATATTCTTTCTTCAGATAAACTTCAGTGATTTTTTTTAAGGTTCCAAAACAAAAAAAAACTCTGTTTTTTAATAGGAGAAGGAATGCTTCTTTATAAAATTTGATATTTTTATTTAAATATTTTATTAAACTATGTGAAACTTCATAAATTTTATATAGAATTTACATGTGATTTTTTTAAAAAACTGTGTTGATAACCATTGATTCAATACATATTTGTTGAGCACCTACTACATTCCTGTCACTGTGTTATCCTCTACTGAGCAAAACCAGAAATGACCCTTCTTCTACACAGAGATTATAGTTTCCTGTGGGAAAACTGACAGCAGTCAAAGTACACAAAGAAACATAAACCAGCAACAGTGTGAGAGCTACAAACGACAGCACAATCAGAAGACGTGCCCTGATCAGAGTTTCCCAAGGGCGTGAATACTATCAGCTAACACATAGTTACCGTGTACAGGCAACCTTCGAATCCCCATTTCAAAGATGAGGAAAATGAGCCAGAGGAACTTGCAGTAATCTTCCTGAGGCTGCCCTCTAGCAAAGCAGTGGAGGGAGGATCTGAACCTAGGCAGTCTGGTTCTGGAGTCTGTGCTTTTAGCCATGAATGAGTGAATGGGGACCTGAAGGAAACTAAGGATTTCACCATGGGAGGCTACCGCACTGGGAGAGCAGTCAGGCAGAAATACAACCACATGGTTAATCCTTTAACTGCCTAGTGCTGAATATTTTATCTGCACACATTATTGAACTCTTTACAGCCCTATTAATGTCTCCATTTATTCAGTTGATAACTGTATTATCTGCATGTAACTTTATCAAGGTCTTTTAAAATATTTATATTCATTTAGCGTCTTATTACACTAGATGAAACTTCCAAAAGTGCTCAGTAATGCCAGTGATAACCGGCACCCCTGCTTATTCCTGACATTAATATTTCATTTAATAACCGAGAATTCATCAACTTTTGATGATAAAACTTTTTCTTCTAACATTTATCAACAACCATTGGAAAGCAGCCCTGTGTTGGCTACGGGGTGAGACTGACGTACTTAATAAAAAAAGTATTTTTCTATTTTTTTTTTAAACCAGAAACTTTAAATCGGAAGAGCTGGCTGACCTTTATCAAACACCTTTTGAGGTTTATTTAAGACGTGCCTATGATTTTTCTCCTTTGACCTATTAAGAAATTAATTTTTTAAAGTTGAACCATCCGTGTACTTCTAAAACAAACTGTGATTGAGGCAGATTATTCTTTTAATTGCTTGCTGGTTTCAATTTACTAATATTTCACTTAAAATTTTTATAACTAGGTATGTATTTTCTAAGGTCTGCAACAGAGAAATAGTTGCTAGAGTTAAAACTACAGTTGTTTGGAACAGGAGGTTAAATTTGTTCTTCAGTCTTAAAATATTTAATTCACTATGGCTTTAATTATTTTACTATCATAAATGATCATATTAAAGGATAACTACTTAATATAATAAATAATTACAGCCTAACCAGCTGTATGTAAGTAATATAGATTTCCTTGGATAGGAAAAGCTTTCTTCCTTGCTTAAGGTTGTACAAGTAAAGTTAGTGCTGCTTAGCACAGAAACTGTGTGAAAATGCATCACAGAATTCTAACTTGTTCTACATCACCTCTCTGGACATTTCTTCATTGCTTCAGAGTTTAACTTCTTTTTTTTCTTTTCGAGGCAGAGTTTCGCTTTTGTTTACCAGGCTGGAGTGCAACGGCATGATCTTGGCTCACCACAACCTCCACCTCCCAGGTTCAAGCGATTCTCCTGCCTCAGCCTCCCGAGTAGCTGGGATTACAGGCATGCGCCACCACACCAGGCCAATTGTGTATTTTTAGTAGAGACGGAGTTTCACCATGTTGGTCAGGCTGATCTCAAACTCCCGACCTCAGGTGATCCACCTACCTTGGCTTCCTAAAGCGCTGGGATTACAGGTGTGAGCCACAGCTCCCAGCCCAGAGTCTAAATTCTTAGCAGAGATTTCTGCTAAGAAATAGTCTCTGAGTTCTCACGGCCTATAGAGCTCCACGCACACCTCTCTTTCGCAACTGACATTCGCACCTGCTCCTTCTTTTTAAAATGGTAGACTCATCAGGCTTATCTAAAAAAAAAAAAAAAAAAAAAAAAAAAAAAAAAAACGCACATCACATAAAAGCCACCACCTTAGCCATTTTTAGGTGTATGGTTCAGTAGTATTTCACTGATGTGAACTGGATCTCCAGAACTTCTTAATCATTCTTTTTTTTAAAACAAAAACAAAAAACATTTCTTAGGTCTACTTCTCAATTCAATGGCTGTTCTATTTCTAATTCATTTATTCTGGCTTTGCTGTACATAGGCCTTCCCATTTCCCTTATTACCTGTTCTCGCATCTCAAGTTCAGTAGCTAGTTTGTTTATTCCCTTTCTTCTTAGCATTAAACTAAGAAGGCAGGGTGGGTTTAAGCAGGAGGTGACATCACTGACAAGTGTCTGAGGAGAGAAGGGCCTAGTAGGGCAGGGGACAGGTGGGAGGCCATGGCCAGTTAAAATGAGCAAAGTCTGAATAGAGGCAGGGGCCATGGGGTTGAAATGGAGAGTTACAGTCTAAAGAGATACAGCAAGCAAAAAACACAGGGCCTTGAGGAAGAATTAGGCACAGAAAGAGAAAAAGACACAGGTTTCCGGTTTGTACAATGAGGGAAGAAGTTTCCATCAACAGAAACAGGGAGGTTAAGAGGAAGACAGGTTTTAGAGGGAAGTCTAACTTTGGATTTGAGTCAAGTGATTACACTGGAAGCTGTCTAGCATGTAGTTAAGAAAGTCCAGAGAAGGCCGGGTGCAGTGGCTCCCACCTGTAATCCCAGCACTTTGGGAGGCCGAGGTGGGTAGATCACCTGAGGTCAGGAGTTCAAGACCAGCCTGGCCAACATAGTGAAACCCTGTCTCTAGTAAAAATTTAAAAATTAGCTAGGCATGGTGGAGGGCATCTGTAATCACAGCTACTCGGGAGGCTGAGGAAGGAAAATCACTTGAACCCGGGAGGCAGAGGCTACAGTGAGCCGAGATCATGCCATTTCACTCCAGCCTGGGCAACAAGAGTGAAACTCTGTCTCAAAAAGAAAAACAAAAAACTAAGAAAGTCCAGAGAAAGGTAAATGCTACAGATATGGATGTGATGATCTGATAATCATTAACTTATGGTGGATGATAATCTGAGACTGTAAGTACAATCTCTAAGAAAGCTTAGGAAGCTTAGTAAGAGAAGAGCTGACCTCGGTGGAGATGAGTATTTAAGAGGTAGAAGAATCAACTTTGTAATTTATCTTTTATTAAAATAACTATCCATTTCTTTGAAAGATTCTACATCTGGGCCATAAAGCTAGACATAGTTATTGTAATGATTTTCATATTTATTCTACTTGTTTATTCCTAAAGTCTAATATTTTTTTCTTCTCATTTTTCTTGATTAGGCTTGCTAGATAACTGGCTAATCTTCAGCACTATTTTCAAAGAATTAGGTCTTATATTTAATTCTAGTACTTCCCTGATTTCAAACGTAATTAATTAGTTTGGAGGCAATGTAACAGTGGTTCAGGGCAGGGCTGTGGAGTCAGACTAACCCAGGTCGGATGCTTCCCTGGCTGTTTGACTTAGAGCAAGTCCTTTGGTACATCTTAACGTCAGCTCCTTCATCTGTAAAATAGGAATAACCACCCCTAGATACCTTCACAGGGCTACTGTAAGGAATAAAGGGTATAAAGCCCCGTGCACAGAAAAGGATTGTTAAATGTTACTGTATACTTATAGGCTAAACTCACTGGGTTTTTCTGTTAAAATTTTCTTTCAAGCTTATCTTGGCCTTCACAATACTTCCCAGCCTCCAAACGCTTTCATGAACCTTATTTATTTTGGTTTTCCATCCTCCAAGGTAGGTACAAGGCACACTCTGCCCACTGTACACATGGGGAAATAAGCTCAATGTTAATGAACATGTTTAAGGTCACGAAACAAAGACACAGCATAGCTGGGTCTTGCCACAGCAATGAAGAACATGGCACATGTGTCCCAACTCATTCTGCCAATGCTGGTGTTGGTAGTGAACAGTTTAGGTATAGCAGTGCCTTGAAACTTCTTCCCTCTCCTTCTAAACCTCACATACAACTGACCTTAAAAAGAGCAGTTTGGGCACAGTGACGAGGACAAAAGCTAACCATAGAAGGTCCAAGACACAGTGGAGTAGTGGAGACAGTGCATACAAATATCTCCTTCGAGGAATTCTGCTGTAAAAGGAGGCAGAGGGAGGGGGCAGTGGCTGGAGGGAAGTGTGATCATCTTGGCTGCTTGTCTTTTCAGGATGGTAGTTATTAAGACAGTCTGTATGCTGACAGAAGACAAGAGGACATCAGAGCCAGCCAACAGAGAGCTGAGCTAGGCAGAGGCACCAGCCACTCATCCACGCAACAGGACAGAAGGCAAACTCTGCCAGTCCATCTGCGGGCAGGCCGATAGCTGGGATGGTGGGGAGCAAGGAAGTTGTCTTCTCACTGCTTCTTTCTCAGTCAAATAAAATGACAGTCATCACCTCCAAGGAAGGAGAGAAGGTGGCACTGGTAGTAGCATATACTTCTCACACATCTGTTTCTGTGAGAAAACTGACTGAAAGCTTAAAAGCAGCAAACCCACGACCAATTTACAAGGAAATCAACAGCTGCTGGGTAGCTCTCATCACTCTACCACCTAGTTATAACAGACAGCACACTGAGCTACTTGAAAATAAGAATGACTGGGCTTTTCCCTTGGATGGGCTACAACTTGGAAGTAGAGTGCCAGGTATTTATTGACAATCCTAATCCTAGGTATAGGGTAACACGGGAAGAGAAGACAATTTGTGTGACTGGAAGAACGACCTGAAGGCCAGGTGGCTATGTGGTGTCAACTTGTAGTGTCTTTTGCTTTTATCAATTTCTGCACTTATAAGACAACCAGCCACAGTTGACATCATATACTACATTGCTCACTGGCCCCGAAATATGGCCACAAGTGGTAATTCCTTTTAGAATGTAATAACAAGAAAATTGCTCTGAAGAATTTATATGCTTCATTTAATGAAATGAAATATGCATCGGTACCTGAGATGTGTTAAGTTATTGTAAAGCAAATTGAAAATAGTGACTGCCTGCTGAGTATTAAATTATAAAGTAAACATATAATTAATCCATTGGAACCAAGAATCCACAAAAGCCATCTTAAAGAGACCAGTTTTTTTTTTTTTTTAAACAAAGCTTGAATGTAACTAGATCAAAGGTGTCTTAACCCACATACAAATATTAACACATGCAAATAATCAAAAGAAAAGGAATTCACTACACAGGATGGAACAAAAAAGGCACAGTAGTGAATTACGTGGAACAGGACAGAAGAAGGATGCCTTAACCAACAAACTGGGTGGCCAGGCCTTCCCCACAAAGGCCAGTTACTTAGCATAAGGCTATAAACTAGACTGAAGATGCATCAGATGCTCAAAGTCACACATACTTTTAAGAGCTAAAAGCTTTCTCATAAGCCCACACACACTGTCAGACAACATCAACTCCACAGGGAATGCTGAAGCAGATCTAAGCACTGACAAGGGAACACAAAGTCACTGAGAACCTCGCAAACACCAGCAGGGAAAAGTTGCAAGAGGAGTCAACTGGTCTTTTCGTGTCCTGAGATGCACCAGCTGATTCCTGACTGAGAGTCTATGGAAAGAATGCCGGCACATGTGCAGTGTAAGCCGGTGCTGACCCTAAATCAGATATAAAGACAGATAAAATATTTCCCAAATGAAACTAGGGTTAGCATGGAATGAGACTATCGGCAATCTTAAAAACAGACAGCCATTGATTTCAGTTCTTTCTGATTACATCAGTTGTTCAGCATGTGAAAATTTATTGAGCTATCTACACTTTGGAAATACGTACTTTTCTGTATATATGTTGTATTTCAATAAAAAAGTAAAACCAAAATAAAAGGAAAATGTTGGAAAGCATTCACCCAAAGTTAAAAGTATTAAAATTCTGCTAGTTTGATAAACTGTGTATTTATTCTATCTGCAAGATAAGATGAGCCCAAACAAAGGGACCTCTTTAAAACAGCCCATTGTGAAAGGGAGAAGCTTTAAAAGTCAGTCAAGTATTTATTGAGTGCAGTGAAGCCAAGCTGTCTGTACATTGAGCTGTACAAGTTGAAGAGCCTTGCCTTTCCTACAGTCATGTTCCATGCAGGTTCTAATACCCAAGCCTCATAACTTTTGCCTTCACCCAGAGATTAAAAAATAAAACGAATCCTTATCACCTGAAGCTGAACATGTTTAGCAGTGTGTAGATCTTTTAAAAGGTAAATGTAACTCTTAATGACAACAGATATATATGAAAAAGCAAATCATAAGCTGTTATCACCGTAGGGCTTATGCTACAAAATGCTACTTCTAAATCAGAGGATTTTCTGGAGGATGCTGTTCAGTAAGCAAAAAGAAAACACCCTCTGGCAATGCCACAGAGGCCAGGATGTGGCAAGATCGCAATCGCTTCATCACTCTGTGCCTTAGTCTCTGAGCACAGCGACTTTGCACTGGCAAATTTACTCAGGTATGCCTTGAAAAAAAAGATATGAAGAGGTCTGCCATGAAACTATATATGATAACAAACAGAAAATCAGGGCCGGGGGAGCGGGGCGAAGAATTGTGCAAATACTCTCACACTAATGGTTACTACGGTTGCTATGACTGAGCAGAAAATGTGCTTCTTAACTTCCTCATCAGCAAAAAAGTAAATAGCTCTCATAAGTTTCCTTCTACTGATTCTCTACCACCTCTAGGCATAGCAATGATCTATGTGCTGTGAGCAATAAACCTGACTTCATGTATTTGGCCATAAATGGCCAATTCCTTAATTAAGAAAGCTACCATATACATCAACAATCTCAGTGTTAGCAATTTTGTCAAAAACACAAAGCTAGGTTCATAGACACTTCCTTGTTTCTCTGGCAGTTAACAATTTCCAAATTGGACAGACAGACTCTAAATACCTTTTCTCATAAAGAACTGTTGAAAAATAGAATAAACTCAATTCTGGGTTCATTAATTTCAGCAAACTAAGGAAAATTAAGACATCAAGTACAGGGCTGCATTACCCAGGAGCAGTGAAAAAAAGGCTGAAGGCACTGGAAAAAAAGAGTCACACAAATTCACTGTTCTTATTACTATGACATTTTCAAAGCAAGAGGAGGAAAAAAAGGTATTTTTAAAACAATTTCTAGAAATGCATATGCTTGAACCATAAAATACACCTTAGACCATCTGTAAAGAGTATAAAGATATAATTTAATACACAACGAATACTACATTTGAAAAAGATGCAGTTTAGCTTTGGTAAGGAGAGAACATGAATTTTTAAATCAATCAACAAGTTACAATTTCACAAGACCTTAATTTACCAGATTTATAAAATTCGAGTGTCAAATTAAGATATTTCTAAGATCTCTCCAAATCTCACTCTATCCAAGTCTCAGCTCAAATGTCACCTTACCAGGGGCCATCCCTGGCCACCTCTTAAAGTGGCACCTGCACACTGCTCTTTATCCTCTCACACTGCTTTATTTTCAAGGTACATATTACTAGGCCTATGATATATAGTCATGTGCAAGATAATAATGATTCAGCCAATGATGGACCACTTATATGAGCGTGGTCCCATGAGACAGTAATACCATATTTTTACTCTACCTTTTCTATATTTAGATACACAAACACTTGTCATTGTATTACAACTGCCTACAGTATTCAGTGTAGCAACAGGCCACAGGTCTGTAGCCTAGGAGCAATAGACTATAGCATACAGCCAAGGTGTGTAATGGGCTATTCCATCTAGGTCTGTGTAAGTACACTCTTTGATGTTTGCACGATGATGAAATCGCCTAATGACACATTTCTCAAAACATATCCTGTTGTTAAATGGTGCGTAACTGTATTTATTTCTTCTCTCACCAAGACACAGGAGCCACACCAGGAACTCGGTCAGCTGTGCTGCATCACCAGGGTCCAGAACACTAAGTAGCATCTAGTAGGTATACAAATAGTTTTTCGACAAAAGCACAGACCCATTCTAGCTCCGCAGTTCAAAATACTAGGTTCAGTGAAGCAACCTTGTGTTTGTAGCCAAATACAAAATTCTAACAGTGATTTAAGAATATAACTTTCAACAAAGTTTAAGAGTATAGGACTTTAATATTAGTAAGAAATTATACTAAATTATATTAATATGCAACTATTACAGAAGATAACACACAAATGATCAGGTCAGGTTCAAATCCTGGCTCTACTCTTTACTGTGTAACCTTAACTCCTCTTTGTCTCAGTTTGTAAAATAGTGATTAAAAATAGCATGGGCCAGGCATGATGGCTCATGCCTGTAATCCCAACACTTTGGGAGGATGAGGTGGAAGAACTGCTTGATTCCAGGAGTTTGACCAGCCTGGGCAACATAACCAGAACCTGTCTTGACAGAAAAAAGAAAAAAAAATTAGCTGGGGGTGATGGCACATGTTTGTAGTCCTAGCTACTTGGAAAGCTGAGGCAGGAGGATGGCTTCAAACCAGGAATTTGAGGCTGCAGTGAGCTGTGACAGCACCACTGAACTACCTCCTGGGCAAAAGGTAAAATGTAAAAATGTGCTGGAGTAGAATATGTGAAAGGGGGATCAGGGCACATGCAAAGCTCAGGCTAAGACATATGGCACCAGAGGGGCATCCATGCCTGTCACCTCTGCAGTGGATCTGGGTAGGGCTCAGCCCACTAAGCATTAGGCTGTTCCCTGGGGCCTGGAATCCATGTGATGGTGGTATGCACAGCTGGGCCAGACATTGCCAGTGTGCTGTCTTTGGACTGGTGGGCTCCCTCCAGCCATTGTCCTTGTATATACAATCACTGGCAGTTCTGTCTCAAGAGAATACATATACTGCTCATAAAAAGGTATACAGATTTAAATTTAGACCCAAGCAGGCATCAGCTCAGCCATTTGAACCTGAAAGCTGTGAGAAAGATTCTGAAAATTGGTTGTGCTGCTGGGTTTGTCCTCAGGATATGCGCTGGATTGATATGAACAGGTTTGTGGCTGGACAGGCAAGCAAGTAACGATGGCATGATCAATTCTTGGTGAAGTCAAGTCTGCATGATTCTGAAGAACTGACTAGTTCTGGATCCTGACATTTGTCTAGACCCTAATGTTGCCCAAATGGGGTTCCGAATACAGAGCATCAGCTGTCCCTCAGGCTATGGCATAGTTAATTGTAAATCCTGAATTCATCCCCACAACCTAGGACAGAGAAGAAATGAAGCAGGTTTTATAGGGTTCAGCTTCTACATAGTCGTCCAGGTCAAAGAGAGAGAAATGAGAAGCATTTCAGTAGCTCCTACAACAACAGAGTTGGCTTTTGTCACATATGGCAGCCAAGACAGCCAAGGGAAACAGCCGGAGCTTCAAGTAGTTGACTCTGGAAATGACTTCTTGGGTGACCGCAGCAGCAGCCAACCCACTTAGCACCTGTTGGTGGCTACTCGCACAGCTACCAACAGGTGATCTGAAAGACTCAGGTCATTCATTTGCAACAGTACATTTTAAATTCCAAGCTAGAAAAAATAAGTACTACATGGGAGAGTGAAAAGAAGGTAGAAACATCTAAATAAATTATGTTTAAAGCTTCATGATACAGTGTTGATCCTCCCGGGAAAAATCATAATACAAGTCAAAGCTGGCTTGAAAAAGGGTTCTTAAATACTGGAGTTAGCCTGATGACAAAGAATCAAATGAGCCACCGGCATCAATAATACCAATAGATTTCATATTAATCGACATATACCTTCTACTGTCTAAAGGCTGGGGCTTCTTTAGCCAGTGAGCACCACATAACCAAAGGAGAAAAGGGGAAAGGGAAATTTACCCAACATGCACCATATGCAAGTAAATACTACCAATGTGGTTTGCCTACCTACAACCACTTAAGGGTTAAGACAAAAGCTGTCTGGAGCCCAGCTATGTGGGTTCCTCCTTTGACAGCTGTGGGATCTCAAGAAGATGACAGTTACACTATGTTTCAGTTTGCTCATCTGAGAAAATGAGCCACCATCTACTGAGGTGACCGCAGCAGCAGCCAACCCACTTAGCACCTGTTGGTGGCTACTCACACAGCTACCAACAGGTGATCTGAAAGACTCAGGTCATTCATGTGCAACAGTACATTTTAAATTCCAAGCTAGAAAAAATAAGTACTACTAATAAGGTGGTTCTTGTTTTTCTGATAGACTAACATACTAGGCTCATAGACTTAAAGCACTTATAACACCACCTGGCATACAGCAAGCACCCAATATATGTCAGCTACTTCTCATTTCCCTCACAGCACCCTCGTGAAGAAAATAAAACCCCACAATTAGGTCAACAATGTTTTCCACTTACAAAGGAGGCATTTTGCAAAGACAGGTAATTCACTTGCTCAGAGATACAGAAAGTGACAGAAGTAAGTAAACGCCATTCTCTTTCCACTGTGCAAGGCTGGCTGTGTTATTTACACTGCTACCAGCTAAGGCCTACTACAAAATAAAAAAGTCACATACCTCTCAGTGAATGACACTTCCTCACGGAAGTCAGATTGTGCTAAAATGAAATCAGATTGTGCTAATCTTGACGTCCCATCTCAACTTAAAAAAAAAAAAAAAGGTATTGTTTTCCCAGGTACACAATGCTGAAGAAAACTGCTGCCAAGTCTTAAAAACAACCGACCATCTCCAAGTGAGTTTGGTTGACCCAGGCCCTTTCCAAACCAAGCCATACGGGAACTCACAAAGAGAAAGGGGAAAGAGAAAGGGAGGGATTGATGGGTAAAAAGACCCAAGACAACTTCAAAACAAAAAAATGTACACATGTATTTTGTCCCAAAGGCATCTGCTATGATTTATTAAACTAAGGCCAATAGCTCCCATTCTTAATGAATGAGCTGGCGCATCTCCAATACACACACGGCACTGACATAGGCTCAAGGCCTGCAGGGGCCGTTTTTCCCTCTGGGAGACACCTGACAGATCACAGGTCAGTCTTAAACAGCTGGAAGCAAGATGTCTACAAGCAGATAAAATGCGCTTGCTCTTTTTTTTCCATTCCAGGGATTGAATTTTTAGGAACTGTTTAATACAAGACATTAGCCCGGGAGGTCAGGAAACCTGATTTCCAGGCCTAAGATGGTCCAGGCGTCTCTCTCCGGGGGCGGGCTCCTCCGCCTGCCCCTCCCTCGCCCCCTTGGCATCCTCCAGAGGCCAGCGGCGGGAACAGGGCTGCCCCGGGCCACCTGCCATCTCCCCTGCCACCCTTCCAACAGTTGCTTCAGACTCGGGAGAGGCCGCCCTGGCTCCGGGAGCATGCTGTCAGCTCTTTTCTCGACTCGCCGCCCTGCCCAGAGGCGGCTGCAGGAGGGCGCGCGGCGGCGTGGGTGGCAGCGGCGGGAAGTCGCCCGACCGGACCCCCGGCGGAGCCGGATCCCGCGGAGCGCGCGCCGCAGCCGGAGGGGTGAGGCCCGGGCGGCCCGTACCCCGGCCCCGGACCCCAGCCCCGCAGCCCAGCGGACCCGGCCGACTCGGACGCCCCGCGCCGCCGCGCACTCACCGCCGCACTCGGCAGAGTACTGGTCCCCCCAGTCCCCGGACTGCGGGCTGCAGCCGCCGCCGCCCGCTGGGGCCTCCTGCTGCTGCCGGTGCTGCAGCTCCTGCTTGAGCAGGGAGAGCGGCGAGTAGTGCTCGGTGGCCAGGGCGCCTAGCCGCGGCCCGGCGGAGAGGACCACCAGCAGCAGCAGCAGCAGCAGGGGACGCCGGGCGGCGCCCGCGGCGGCCACAGCGCCGCCCCAGAAGCAGCAGCAGCAGCAGCAGCCGGCAGGTGCCATCTTCCCTCAAGGCGCATGTGCGGCAGCCCTAGCCCGGCTCTCAGGCCTCCCTGCCTCTAACCCACGGCGGACAGGTGGACCGTAGCAAGAGGGCGGGGCAAGGGGAGAAGCATTGCATCCTGGGAACGGTAGTCCCAGCTCCGCCAGCCCCGGGCCGCCTTGCCGGTGCTGGGACTACCAATCCCAACAAGCTGCGCGCTGCGCAGGTCTTCCGGTCTGGCGTCTGACGTCTTACCCGCCACAGAATCGGAAGTTCTGGGCAGCTGTTGAGTGAAAATGGGCAACGGCGGGCGGAGCGGGCTGCAGCAGGGGAAGGGGAACGCGGAAGGGGTGGCAGCGACTCCTACTGCTGCTTCGGCCTCCTGCCAGTACAGGTGCATCGAATGCAACCAGGAGGCCAAAGAGTTGTACCGAGACTATAACCACGGTGTGCTGAAGATAACCATCTGTGTGAGTTGTCAGGTGTGGGGTGTCCTTGGGAAGAAAATGGCGCGGCGGGACTTGGGGACAGGGAGGAGCAGGGTCCTCTGATACTGTCGTTAGTTCGGTGGTTGACATTCCCGCCCGAGAACTCAACTATCCGACAGCGCTTTTCTCATACTGGGGCATATTTGGGTGATATGACCTAAGCCGGCGAACGGACCGGACAGACAGATAGATGTGGACATTTTGCAGAGAAATTTAAAGATCGAACTAGGTTGACATTTTGGTTCATGCCAAAGCTACTTCATTCTAGCTCTTCTATCTTTGACAGAGAGGTGGTACCATCCTTACCCTCCACACCCATGTTGAATTCACCTACGATGCATTTTAAAGGTTTCATCAATTGTAGTTATTGGATGTCTACTGAGTACAAAGCGCTATTCTAGACGTTGGTGGTACAAAACCCAAAAGTGAGGAAGTAAAAATTTTTGTTTCAAGGTGTTCGTAGTTTATTAAGAGAGAATAATCTTATGTTTAAAGAGCCTACAAAGTTGGAGGTTCTTTGGGGGTATTAACAAAGAACCTGTCACAGAGTAGACAGTACATTTTTGTCCCATTTCAGATCTTGTGATTTTCTGATAATCTCTTTAGTAAATTATGATCTGTAGTAATATACAAGAGAATAGACAAACTGAGTATACACCTATATAATCTAGTGTCAACCACTTAACGTTCTGGTGCATACACCCGCAATTTCCTGTTCCTCTCTCAAATGCTTCCCCTCCTTTGTCAAAATGTCAATCCTTGTAAATCCAGTATATTGCCCGGTCTGTCCCTGAACCCGTGCAGCTGTAAGTTGCTGGGGAAAGCAACTTAAATTCGTGACCATTTACCTCACATAGGCCCTTCATGCTCTCTGGCAATTGTCTTTCTTCCTTTCCTTTCTCCTTTCCTTTCTCCTTTCCTTTCTCCTTTCCTTTTTCCTTTCCTTTTTCCTTTCCTTTCCTTTCCTTTCCTTTTTCTTTTCCTTTCCTTTCCTTTTTTCCTTCTTTCCTTTGCTTTCCTTTCTTTCCTTCTTTCCTTTCTTTCTTTTCTTTCTTCCTTCTTCCTTTCTCCTTCCTTCCTTCCTTCCTTCCTTCCTTCCTTCCTTCCTTTTTCTCCCTCTGTCACCCAGGCTGGAGTGCAGTGGGGCAATCTCGGCTCACTGCAACCTCCACCACCCAAATTCAAACGATTCTTCTGCCTCAGCCTCGCAATTAGCTGGGAATACAGGCACGTGCCACCATGCCCAGCTAATTTTTGTATTTTTATTAGAGACAGGGTTTCACCATGTTGGCCAGGCTGGTCTTGAACTCTTGACCTCAAATGATCTGCCCGCCTCAGCCTCCCAAAGTGCTGGGATTACAGGCATGAGCCACTGTACCTGGCCCTGTTACACTTTCTTGGTCCACCCACATTCCCCACTCTTCATGACAATCATCACATAACTTTTCTTTGAATTTCCCATGTGTCTTCCTGTTATGCTAAGAAAACAGAAGAGAACTTCTAACAGATTTGCAACAACATAAACCCAATACAAGCATTTGTTATTTCTTTACTGTACTCTTTTTCTGCCTTCTGCTGGATCATTCCCACCAGCATACATACTGTCGTCCATCAAAAACAATAAAACCAATACCACCAACAAAATACACTTGATGCCACTTCCCCCTTCTTCTAAGATATGTTTGTACTATCCCTTTCCTAGTTTCTTTTGAACCTGCTTTAGTCAGGTTCCCACCCACATTTCATTAGAAACTGTTGTTAAGATCACCACTTCCAATTTGCTAAATCCAGTAGTTGATTCTCAGTTAATGATCAGCAAACCTGTTAGAAGTTCTTTTCTATTTTCTTAGCGTAACGGGAAGACACATGCGAAATTCAAAGGGAGAAATGTTACGTGATGATTGTCATGAAGAGTGGGAATGTGAGTAAACTAAGGAAATGTAACAGGGCCAGGTACAGTGGCTTATGCCTGTAATCCCAGCATTTTACCTGATTGCATCCTCCTCCTTAATGCTGTATGTGCTTCCCAGGAGTCAGTGTGCTTCTTGTTGTCTTCTAACTTCACCTGCTATTACCCCTCAAACTCCTTTCTTTTGCTTCACCTTCTCTTAATTGTGCTGTATTCCAAGGTGTAGTCATTGGGCCTCCTTCTGTCTGCATGGTTTCCCTTGAAGAGCTCATTCTGTCTCATGGCTTTATTTTGATGATTTCCAAATTTATATCTCTACCCTGAACCTCTTCCCTGAATTCCAGATTCAAATGTCCAACTACCTGCTTGACTTCTCCACTTGGATTTCAATAGACACCTCAAATACCCCATCACAGTGGCAACTTTACCATTTTAATTTCTAAGATAAAGAAACCTTGGAGTCATCCCTATTTCTGCTTCTCCTCCCACATCCCATATTCAGTTACTCAGCAAATCCTGTTCTATCTTCAAATCATCTTCAGAATCCACTACGTTCACTACTGCTGCTGCTACATCCTCATCCAAGCCACCATCACGTCTACCTGAACTATTGTAACTTCTGTCTGGTGTCTCTGCATCATCCTCGCACCTCTTCAGTCTTCTCTCCACACAGTAGCCAGGAACTGATCTTTTAAAAATGTAAGTTAGATCATATCATCCCTTTGACCAAAACTTTCTGATGATTTTTCATCCTAGAGTTAAGGCCAGAATCCTTGAACCGGCTTATAAGGCCCTGTGTAGTCTCCTGCTACTCTTTCCCTTCCTTATTTTACATCAGTCCCACTGGCCTCCTGGTGCTTCTCAGACCAGGCAGGTTCCTTCCTCAGGGCCTTTGCACAATTCCTGGAGCAGGTACTAGATAGATACTATTCTATCAAGTATCTGTGTGACTGTTTCCCTTATCTCCTTCAAGTACTTTTTCAAACATCTCAGAGAGGTCTACTCTGACTACCCTATTGAAAAGTATGATATGCTTCCCAGCTTTATCTTTGTCCGTTGCACTGATCTTCTTGTAATCTTGTATGTAATTGGCTTATTGTTGTGTGTCTTTTCCTACTGGAAAGTAAGCTGCAAGGACAGACATTCTGTCTCTTTTACTCATTAATGTAGCTGTATCACCCAGAACAGTGACTGACACTTAGTAGCCACTCAGTAAATATCTGTTGAATAAATGTATCACTTCCAGATTTTTAGATTAGCATATGCTTGGCCATCCAGGTAGGAGGAAGAGAACAAGATCTTATATGTGGTCTAAACTTAGTAACTGTCGGATTGGTCCAATTAAATGGTCCATTTGGAAGATGATAACCACATAACTTGTCTGAAGAAAAACCAGTATTTGTATAAGCATTTTAATTAGTAGTCTTTAATAATACAAAATAATCTCTTTTTATTAGCATTAAGCTAACAAAATCCCTTTGCTAAACCACAGGTGTTTATTCTTTTATTTATGGAAAGGCAAAATAATTATTGGATCGCTGTTTAGGTCAACATTCACATCCCCCCTCCCTTTTTTTCCCTAACATCATACTCTTTCTCCCAGCAGACAGATTTTGGAGTTATACTTGGCATGTTGAATGGTGGCATAGTACTTTATGGATTCGTTATTGTCCACAGTCATTCTGTAATGAGTTGGAGTGTGTAATGGCCTTGTCTCTATCATGCTAATGCATACTAAACTTTAACCATAATAGCGTGACTCAGGAAAAATCATTTCGTTGATGTCAGGCTAAAAAATTAAACCATGAAGCGGTTAATTCCTTTAAAGGCTCTCCAGCCTCTGAGATATAAAAAGTGAGAAGTTTTTAGACATTAGACTATTTGTTGTGACATAGTCTCCCAAGTTTCTAAGTGGTTACTCATACATACTTTGGTCTCTTCCCTGCTAAACATGGAGTCAGCAAGATACTCGGGCTGATTGCCCTCTTGTATTTTTCATCCCAATCTCCTTTCCTTTTGCTCTGCTTGTTTTTCCACTGCCATTCCTCCCAGCTTGCCTTTCTGTGTTTGTCTAACTTTCCTCTATCTAATATATCATATAGCCCTTGTTTTTAGCCAATCCTGCCGCTTCAGCTCTTCACAATTTATTATAATTATGCTTAAAGATACAGTGCTTTTAATTTGCTATAGGGCTTGGCTTATTTTAAGTGCTCAGATATTTGATAAATTCATTATTACATTAACAAAACAAAACTCCTATAAGATTCTCCTAAGTTTCCGTTCCCTTCAGCACTACAGCATTTGGCTCCCACCCTTAGGATGCTAGATTCAAAGATGAATAAGACACAGCCCTACCCTTGAGTAGCTTAAAGACTTAAAGAAGGGAAGGAGTGCTCCTAGAGATGACCAGGAAGGAAACAGTAAGAATATTTAAGAAAAAATTGGTTTGGCCAATTTATATTCTAAAAGAGACCCGATTTGTTTAGGCATTGGAGAACACAGCAGGACAAAGGAAGTCATATCCATGTTAAGACAGGTAGTGGGGGCTGGGCGCAGTGGCTCATGCCAGTAATCCTAGCACTTTGGGAGGTCGAGGCAGGTGGATCATGAGGTCAGGAGTTTGAGATCAGCCTGACCAACATGGTGAAACCTCATCTCTACTAAAAGTACAAAAATTAGCCCCATGTGGTGGTACATGCCTGTAGTCCCAGCTACTCAGGAGGCTGAGGCAGGAGAATCGCTTGAACCGGGAGGTGGAGGTTGCATTGAGCCGAGATTGCACCACTGAATTCCAGCCTGGGCGACAGAGTGAGACTCCGTCTTAAAAAAAAAAAAAAAGACAGGTGGTGGAAGCAGCCTGAATTCCCAGAGGATGCATGGTCCTTCTTGTGTTGTAGGGATTCTTTAGAGGAAGATTTTTCCCTTTTCAGGATACTTGCCTATAAAGTAGTAAATGAAACAATTTGCCAAAATAAAAAACATTTGCTAAATCTAAGCAGGCATGGTGGCTCACACCTGTAATTCCAGCACTTTGGGAGCCTGAATGGGCAGACCTCATTTGAGGTCAGGAGTTCAAGACCAGCTTGGGCAACATGGTGAGAACCTGTCTCTACCAAACTACAAAAATCAGCTGTCATGGTGGCACGCACCTGTAGCTCCAGCTACTCATGAGGCTGAGGTGGGAGGATTGCTTGAGCGCAGGAAGCAGAGGTTATAGCGGGCCGAGATCCTGCCACTGCACCCCAGCCTGGACTACAGAGTAAGATCTTGTCTCAAAAAGGAAAGAAAAGAAAAGAAACGTATATACTAAATTTAATAAATACAACTCCCAATGGTCTGTTTTGGAATATCTGCATTTGTTTGTTTTGTGTTTGTGTGTATGTGTGTGGTTCTCCTCTTTACATTCAAGGTGAAGGTAGAGGGAAAGGAAGTTGAAAGCAGCACTTAAGGGAAAAGCAAATAATAGAGAACAAGAAATGTTAAGTCTAAACTGACTGAGGGAACCAGCAGACTTTAATGACTTCTCAGCATTTATAAAACACTCTGGATACTAAGAAGGGAAATGGGCAAAGCACATAGCATATCACATAGTACCAGAAGCTGCCTCCTTTGTTTGATTTCATGTCACCCTATGCTCATCCCATTGTAGCCTTGGATGCTACATAGTCTGATGACAGTGGTCATCAGACCATATCATAGAGACATGTTTGTCTTCTGCTTCTAAACTATTAGGTCCTTGATAGAAACTGGCTGAAGGTGAATATCTAGCACCTTGTAAGTTCTTGGTCCATAAAATGGCCAAGAAAAGAGAGCAATTGTTATGCATGCAATAGCCACTCCAAAGACACTTGTCAAACAAATGAATGCAAAAGGAGTAACAACTGCTGTGTCTCCTGGTACTGGTTTCTGCCTATCTCCTTCCAAGTATTGTCCAAATCCCCAGCCTTAGACTTGTGATGCTATCCAAAAATGGGTCTTAGAGAACATTTAAAGGACAAGAGAAAGGTCCCTGCCTTCTTAGGGTTTCCATTTTAACATGAAGCAGCCTCTCTGGGGTCCCAATCTTGCATGTAGAAAGGGAGGAGGTGTGTTCCACATGAGTAGCCAAGGGAGACCTATCAAACTGCTCTTTGTCATGGACATGGAATTTCTGATTCTGGGGCTTCTGTTTAGATGCTGGCATACTCCCTGCTCAGGTAAAGAACTCCAAAAATATCAACTCTTTATGCTTCAGTTTGATTAAGCAGATTTAAGTTTGAGGTAACAGTATATCTCCCTCCTTTCATTGGATCACTCAATAACTAGAAAACATTTCTATTTCTGTAATGACACAAATGAAGTGGAGAAACTATTTAAATTGGGAACACATCCAATGTTTTATTACATTTGAATTGCAGGGTTAATATTCTTCAGTGCACTTCATTTTTCTTCCATCACTTTAATTAAAAGGACAGACTAGAATGTTTTTACGCTCATCACTCTTCTATTTTATCTTCTCAAAGTTTCCAAATGTTGCGTATTTGAATTGGAGCCATTCCAGTAGTCCCCCTTATCTTTGGGGGATACTTTCCAGACTCACAGTGAGTGCCTGAAACCATAGATAGTACAGAACCTAGTTACCATCAGTTGGAGAATGTTTCTGTTCATGCTTTCCACCCACAAATTTAATGCCTTTTCCTTTTTTTTTTTTTTTTTTTTTTTTTTTTTTGGAGAGAGAGACAGAGACAGGGTCTTGCTTTCTTGCCCAGGAGGGCCTCAAATTCCTGGCTTCAAGCCATCCTCCCACCTGACTCCCAAAGGCCTGGTATTACAGATGTGAACCATGGCACCTGGCCCTACCTTTTCCATCTTAGCACTTCTCATATTCTGTGGCCTTAATTTTTAGTTTGAAATGCTACAGCAAAACTAGCACAATTTTTTTTCTTTACAGTTGCAGATAGAAGATTCATTCTTACCATAGATCTTAACGACCTCAGCATAAGATTTTTTTTTTCCTTATTAGTCAAGAACTTTCACCTTTTCACTTCAGGCATTTTACAGCTTCTCTTGAGCATATCCAAATTGCCAGGATCACTACTATCGTGCTTTGGGGCCATTATTAAGTCAAATAAAGGTTGCTGGGCACGGTGGCTCACGCCTGTGAACCCAGCACTTTGGGAGGCCGAAGCAGGTGGATCACCTGAGGTGAGGAGTTCCTGACCAGCCTGGCCAACATGGTGAAACCCCGTCCCTACTAAAAATACAAAAATTAGCCAGGCATGGTGGCATGCACCTGTAATCCCAGCTATTCAGGAGGCTGAGGCAGGAAAATTGCTTGAACCTGGGAGGTGGGGGTTGCAGTGAGCCGAGTTCATGCCACTGCACTCCGGCCTGGGTGACAGAGCAAGACTCCATCTCCAAAAAAAAAAAAGAAAAATGTCAAATATGGGTGACTTGAGCCACAAGCATTGCAATACCTGATCCTCAATCCTGATAACCTGGACAGTGACTAATGCCTTAACAGGCGGGGAGCATCTGCAATGTGGACACACTAGAGAAAGGGGTAATTCACATCCTGGGCAGGGGAGCAGGGCAGTATGCAATTTAAAACTTATGATTATTTCTGGATTTTTCCATTTAATATTTTCAGAATGTTGTTGACCTTTGGTAACAAACTGTAGAAAGCAAAACTGTGGCTAAGGGAGGACTGCTGTAGTTTTATAAAGTGAATAATAGCATTGATGCAACTCTGAATAGTACTGCTTTAGAGGTCACATTTCTAATGAGTTTGTTTGTGTAACCTGCATTTTTTATGTTCTAGTAGTGTTGGGATTTGGTAACATGATAATCACATGTGTCTAGAGAATCTGAACTCTAAATAGGTGACCCTTCAGGGGGAAAGAAAAGCCATTTAATATGAACTGCTAAGAGCCAAGGGAGCCTTGATTTTGGAACCTAGAGCCAGGTGCAGAGCCCAGTTCCTTACACACAGCCCAGCACTCTCCATTGTCCCTACTCTAGCAGAGAAAGACCATTTTCTTTCCATATCCTTGATATTACTGGAGAGAAACCCAGGCTTCCCCTGTTATCAGCCACCTCAGGATCATTGGGATTTGCCCCATTCCTTACCTACTTGCAGCTCTCAATAGTTCTGGGGACAAGGTGACTTTGCTGAATACTTTTCTCCAAATCATGTGCCAAGAACCATAAAGTCGGGGCCATCTAGCCAAGAGGCAACAATTTATCAATGACGGTGCATTATAAATGTATTTATTTTATAATAATTTCTACAAATTGAAAGTAGAATTGCATATAGAGTCTCTACAGAGATTTTATTGAAAGTAAAATCTTCTGGAATACTTTCCTGCCTAAACTCAGTCTTTAAATTAGATATATTTTTAGCTTCTTGAACCTAAGGTTAAAATATTAATATTCCTACCCTAGAAGATTATATTTGGTCCTTTCTGAAACCACTTCTTATATAGATGAACATTTTGTATCTGAATGGACGTTTATATAAATAATTGTTAATATGGCCATATTGTTATATGTGTCCAAAATAGACTGCTGTTTTGAAATCCTTGAGGATTTCAGAAAGTATACATTTGCTTGTTCTAATATCATCTTGCATTATTTCAGAAATCCTGCCAGAAACCTGTAGACAAATATATCGAGTATGATCCTGTTATCATCTTGATTAATGCTATATTATGCAAAGCTCAGGCCTACAGACATATTCTTTTCAATACTCAAATAAATGTAAGTTGTGATCATTTTATTTTTTAATTTTATTTGATGCTGTTGCATTTTAAAAGAATAATAAGAATTTTAAAGCAAAAGAATATTATAAAAGGAGAAAAGAAATTCTAATGAGAGTGATTCTTTTATTGCAACATATCTGGAAGTTTATAGAAATAACAGATGTTGATTTTAAAAGGTGCACAATGCTTAGCGAGTGTTTAAGAATGTAGTCACTGGCAGGAAACAGACAAGCCATAATCTGAATTACCTGCTAGTAAATTGAAACAGACATCACTGGTTTTGAACAGAATATAATTAGACATATCAGGTAGGGAGAGGATTAGACCTAAATGAAGTAACCAAACATTAAAAGAAAAACGTTTTTTAAAAAAAATTTAGCCAGGCACGGTGGCTTATACCTGTAACCCCAGCACTTTGGGAGGCCGAGGCAGGCAGATCACAAGGTCAGGAGTTCAAGACCAGTCTGGCCAATATGGTGAAACCTCATCTCTACTAAAAATATAAAAATTAGTTGGGCGTGGTGGTGAGCACCATTGTACTCCAGCCTGGGTGACAGAGTAAGACTTTGGCTCAAAAATAAATAAATAAAATCACACACACAATTTATTGCAGTTTATGCTTTGCTATTAATGTATAAGGTAAATAACATTCAGTTTAATCAAAATCATGATTTATAAAGTTGATTTTTCAAAATATACTTTAAGTGTATTGAATTGTGAACTCTTTAATAGTGCAGGTAGATTTGACAGATAACATACAGGACAGTCAATTAAATTTGAGTTTCGTATACACCATGAATTAATTTTTTAGTATAAGGAGGTCCCAAATATTGCCTGGAACATAATTATATAATAAAAATTTATTCATGGTGTATGTGAAACTCAAATTTAACTGGATGTCCTTTTATTTTATATATATATATATATATATATATATATATATATATGGGTTTTTTTGTTTTT
>NW_016107357.1:12031437-12040234 GCF_001604975.1 Cebus imitator
AGTTATACTCATCCAGCCAGAGATTTTTTTTTAATTAATGTTCAGATTTATAGTTTCTTATTCGGTATCATGGAATCTTCAGATTAAATCTGTTCTCTTATTGCTGATCCCACATATACATGAATCATGTAAGTTTTTTGCTTGATTCTTTGTAAAGGACAGAAGTCAAAAATACATAATGAAAGGTGAACTATTATTTAAAGCAGTGATTCTTAACTAGGGTGCACATTAGAATCCCCCCAGAACTGTTAGATGTCTGTGTTTTATTATGAAGATTCTGAATCAGGACTAGGGTTCAGGCATTTATATTTTGAAAAAAATCTCCCCATGTGCTGATGGACATTGGTAATTAAAACTTACTAATTACAAAATGACTACAATTAGCCAATTAATTGGGGAGTTCTGAATTTGAAAACTGACTAGGTGGGACACCACAAATACTTCGCTACATCCATACCAGTTGATACTAGTGCAATTGTTTCCTTACCTAACTAAATGGCAATGTCTTTGACTATCAGATCCATGGAAAACTCTGCATATTTTGTTTGCTTTGTGAAGCATACCTGAGGTGGTGGCAGCTTCAAGATTCCAACCAGAATACTGCCCCTGACGACTTGATCAGATATGCTAAGGAATGGGATTTCTATAAAATGTTTGCGATTGCTGCTTTAGGTAAGGAGATCTCAGGCTTTCCATTCTTAGTTAACTATTGTTACTTAACTACTCTGGTTAAATCTAAGACATGTGGTCTTAATCATTGGTAAGAAAGGCTAGTTAATACAGGACTTGTGATGAAATTTTCAGTTGTGCCACTACTAACCTACGAGGTGAGTGTGTTTGAATCACCTGCTTTTTAAAAATTTGTTACCACATATATGGTATGGGAATAGTTAGGCTTATCAGATTAGAAAGTTTCCTAAAATATTTTGAAGCATAATATTGTTGATAAAATTCCTTTATTTTTATTTATTTTTTTATTTTTTTGAGACAGGGTCTCACTCTGTTGCCCAAGCTGGAGTGCAGTGGCACAGTCATGGCTCACTGCAGCCTTGACCTCCTGGGCTCCAGCAATCCTCCTGCCTCGGCTCCCCAGGTAGCTGGGACCACAGGCATGTACTACCACACCATGTACTACCTCCAGCTAATTTTTATATTTTTTGTAGAGATGGGGTCTCTCCATGTTCCCCAGGCTGGTCTTGAACTCCTGGGTTCACGCAGTCCTCCCACCTCAGTCTCCCAAAGTGCTGGGATTACAGGTGTGAGCCACTGTATCTGGCCTATAAAATTCTTGATGTTTAAGTTTTGATTCTCCAATCTGAACGCTACCTAGGTCCTATCTTTATCAATAGAGATAATTGCCAGACATTACCCAACGTATTATACTAATTGCATTATACTAATACAGTGTAGTTAATAGAGTTCAGTGTTTTTTGTTACTTATTATTTACCTGACAGCATGCAGGAAATTTGGCTAGTCCCTAAAACTCCTTAAGTTCAGGAAGTGCTTTTCAGAATTGGAATTTATGACTTAAGTTACTATTTTCCTATTGTCAGAATCATGTTGAACTAATTTCTGTTACTATTTTATTGCTAGTTCTGTGTTTCTCTGCTTCTCAACTCTTTGATTATAATGAAATCTTATTTAGTCATACTAAGTCTCCAGTCACTCCAATACCATATTTCTAGGCTATGTGTCTTCTTTTATCCTCTTTTTTCTTTATCTGCTCTCACTCTCTTGGTCATGTAACCTGTCTGATGAGAACTCTGAAATGTCCATCTCTAATCTAGACCTTTCTCCTGACCTCCAGACTCTGCATCCATCTGCCTCCTCAACATCACCAACTGGATATCTAATAAATCGCTATACCCATAGCCAAGCTCCTCAACTCTCTGTCTCTATCACAGCCTTTCCCTTCTCAGTTGTAAGTGTAACTCCATTCTTCTAGTTGCATTAACCAGAAAGCCTTGCAGTCATCCCTGACACCTCTTTCTTTGATACCCCATAGTCAGGTCATCAGGAAATTCCATTGGCTCCACCTTCAAAGTACTTGTACTATTATACTACTACTACTCTCCATTCCCTCCAGGGCTGCCACCCTGATGCAGGCCACCCTCGCCCTTCACCTACACGACTATAGTAGCCTCCTTGTTCGCTAGTCTAGTTCTCCAGCTGTGTATTTGCACACAACACAGAGTAATCCTTTTCAACCAAATCAGATCATGTCACTGTTATGCTAGAACACAGTAGCTCCTCGTTTCACTCAGAGTGAAAGCTGAAGTCTTTACCATGGGCCTTGTACTGGGGTCTGCCCCTCCCAGTACGTCTCTCATTTTAGCCACAGCTATCATCTCTCATATCTACTCTGACCCTCCCACTCTAGTTAACTTGCTTCAGAAACACTGGATGAGCTTCCACCTTAAGGCCTTTGAAGTGGCTCTTTCTGTGCCTGGAATGCCTGTCCCCTTGATGTCCAGATGTCTGACTCCTGCATACCCCTCAAGAGTTTGCTGAAATGACACTTTCTCAATGACGTGTACTCTGATCAACACTACCCCCTCCCCTGACACTCCTGACCTCCTATTTCTGCTCTACTTTGTGTTTCTTATGGTACTTACTATTTACTATATAACAGAAGTTATTTATTATCTTTTGTTAGTGCTTTTCCCCACTAACATATCAACTAAAAGAGGTCAGGGCTCTTTGTTTTGGTCACTGTTGTAGCTCAAGCACTTAGGGGTCTGGCCCATAGGAGGTGCTCAATAAATATTCGCTCAGCTGATTGAATGAATGATTGCATACATTCATGTACTCACTCTAACTTGAGCAAGTCACCATCAGTTAGACTCAGTGATTATTCATTCACTATTCATTATTATTCATTCCCTTAAGAAATATTTTTTAAATACTTATTAGGTGCCAGTTACTACTTTAGGTACTAGAGATATATCCATGGAAAACTCTGCCTCTGTTATTTAATTACTAAGGCTTATGACAGTTTAACCACCATGATATCCAGTCTGTCGATAATTTTATATACAATTTGGACTTTTCAGCAATTTAAAAATAATGTGGATGTTTTCTTATCTTTTTAGATAATATTTGAAATATACAAAAGCATATGTTAACCTTTATATCTTATGAAACATAATAGCACTAAAAACATCCTTGAGCACATCACCTAGCCCAAAACTAGAACCTAATATAATTTTAAATTTCAAAGCCTCTTACATTTTTTTTTAATTATCATTTTTTTAAGAGTCAGGATCTTGCTTTGTCACCCAGGCTAGAGTGTAGTGGCACAGTCAAAGCTCTCTGCAGCCTAGAGCTGCTGGGCTCAAGGGATCCTCCTGCCTCATTTTCCTGAGTAGCTGGGACTATAGGTACTTGCTACTGTGCCTGGCTAATTAAAAAAAAAATTTTTTTTTGTCAAGACAGTATCTTACTCTGTTGCCCAGGTTGGTCTTGAACTCCTGGTCTCAGGCAGTCCTCCCATACGGGCCTCCCAGCTGAGACTGCAGGCATCAGCCACTACTCCTGGCCCCTCTTAAAATTTCTAAAGAGGTCCATATTTTTTATACTATACTATTAAAAACCCAGCTTGTTTTTAAATGGTTTGGAATTCCTTTAGCAACTACTCTATAGTGGATATTTTGATGCTTAATCGGAAGTTTCTTTGTACTATTAACATTTTTATGTATCTTAGTCTAATCCCGAATTAGACTGTATAGCCCAAAAGGAGTTTATTAAGAATATCTTGGCCAGGCGCAGTGCCTCACACCTATAATCCCAGCACTTTGGGAGGCCGGGATAGGTGGACTGCTTGAGATCAGGAGTTGGAAACCAGCCTGGGCAGCATGGCAATACTCGGTCTCTACAAAAAATACAAAAATTAGCCGGGCAGGGTGGCATGTTCCTGTAGTCCCTGCTACTTGCGGGGCTGAGACAGGAGGATCACTTGAGCCCAGGAGGCCAAGGCTGCAGTGAGCCATGTTCATGCCACTGCACTCTTGCCTAGATGACAAAGTAAGACCCTGTCTAAAAAGAAAAACTTACATAAATATAGCATTTTATAATTTAAAAGCTGCTTTTACAGGAATTATTTAATTTTCACAATCATCTTCTGAGGTAGGTAGGTAGGTTAGGGGTTCCCCTGTCTACAGCTGCAGAAACATAAATGCATAGATTTTCCCAAAGTCTCACAGTGGGTCGGTATCAGCACTGAGACTGAGGAGAGTCTCCTAGCTCCCCTTCAGTGTTTTCCACACCACAGCATTCTACAGGTGGGTAGCAGCTCCTACTGAACTGACCTGATTGATGAGAGAGCCTGAGGGCTGGTGCAGTTCCATAAATCTCATAAATCCTAAATTTAACAGATGTGGACGTTATCTAGTCTAGCCTGTCTGGTGCAAGAAATCTTTTTGTCTAGACTTCTGAGAGATGGTGTAGCTTTGAGTGTTTCCAGTGACAGGAGACAACCCACCATTGTTAGATGGTTCTTGTTATTTGCTGTTCATTCACTATTCATTCATTCAAGGAATTCTTTACTACTTTACTATTTTTATCCAAAATCCAAGCTTTACAATCTACCTGAGTAGATTCTTGTAACTGACAAGACTTTTAGTTATTTTGAAGGGAGATGGCATCTCTCCTTTGAAGAATGCATCATATTTCCTAGAGGTTAACCATCCTAAATTATTTTTATTGATCCTTATCACCTACCTTTGGAACCTCTTTAGTTTGGCTACATTAAGTTTAAAAAAGAAGATAGTTGTTTCTGCTGTAATGCAATATGTGTGTTCCAGAGAAACCTGATTCTGCAGAAACGTAAACTGCTAATAACATAGCTTATATGGGAAAAAAATAAATGAGGGACTGACCACTCAGAATGGAAGCAGTTGGGTAATCAGATGAATAACAATCCTATTGAAAATTACAGCACAGTTAGATGTTAAATTCCCAGTTAATAAGAGCTGAACAGATTGTGCTGTGTTCTGTCTGTAGGACACAGTGGAACTATTGCTGCTAATCTGGACTCTGTCCTATGAATACTTTCTGGAAGTATAAGGAATTGCATTTTAAGATGTTACTAAAATGAATAAGGAAATATTAATTAACAATATTCAAAAGTTGTGTAGATAATAGGCACTTAAATAGTGGAAGAATGCACAAAGGAAAATGTCTTCCTGTGTTATCCCATTCTCAGGAAAGGTCCCATCTGTCAGACTCCATTCTCCTGTTTCATTCTTCGGAGATCTCTTACACTGAAGATGTTGAAGCAGAATCTTATTTCCTTCAAGGGTCTTCAGAAAGTTGATGATTACAATTCTAATGGAGTTACTTTTTCTTCAGTAGATAATGTTTCTGAAATGATATCAGCAGGATCTGACACAAAAGCCAGGGGTTTATTTTAAAAAAAAAAACAAAAACAAAAACAAGGGCTGGGCGCAGTGGTTCACACCTGTAATCCCAGCACTCTGGGAGGCTGAGGTGGGTGGATCATGAGGTCAAGAGTTCAAGACCAGCCTGGCCAAAATGGTGAAACTCCATCTGTACTAAAAATACAAAAATTAGCTGGGCGTGATGGCAGGTGCCTGTGATCCCAGCTACTTGGGAGGCTGAGGCAGGAGAATCATTTGAACCCAGGAGACAGAGGTTGCAGTGAGCCAAGGTCACACCATTGCACTCCAGCCTGGGTGACAGTGTGAGACTATGTCTCAAAAAAAAAAAGAAGAAAAGAAGAAGAAGAAAAAGATTGTGATCTTGAGAAAGCATTTGTTAAGAAGTCAGCTGATAAGCTGTATTTTGGAATTGTGATTTATTTGTTTTTAGGGAGATATATTTTGGAGGGGGACATTCATACTTTAATGTTCCATTTTCTCTTTAGAACAAACTGCCTATTTTATTGGCATTTTTACCTTCCTGTGGGTACAACTGCCCATGACGGTGAAAGAACAGCCCAGCTTCATTTTGCTGCTGAAAGCATTATTATTATCCAGCTACGGAAAACTCTTGCTGATTCCAGCTGTCATTTGGGAACATGACTACACACCTCTGTGCCTCAAACTCATCAAAGTATTTGTTCTTACATCAAATTTTCAGGCAATTAGAGGTATGTTGATGTGTTTATTCTGCCTTCTCAGCTTTCAACCCATTAAAAAGCTTAAAGCCTTGTTTCTAGTGTGCAGTTTTTCTATAATCTGTTGAACACTGGTGTTCTTCATTGTGTAGTAACAATACCTAACACTGCTATAGCACCTTATACATAGCAGGTACTCAGTGTTTTTTATATTTAACCACATAGTACTTTATAGTTTTTTAAAATGCTCTGATATACATCATCTGTGTCCTGTGAGGTTAGAAGAACAGCCATTATTTGACTTTATGAATGAGCTTCTGGGGCTCTGAGGGTTAAGTGACTTGTCCAGAGGTACATGGCTGGGCATTTATTAAGTCAGGAGAGAATGCTGAGTATCTGCCTCTCAATCCATGACAATTGCTACTATATCAGGAAGAGTAGCCCTGTATGTCTTCATTTTTCCTGTACATTGTACAAAGTGCTATTTTATTTATTTATTTGAGACAAGATGTCATTCTGTCACCCAGGCTAGAGTGCAGTGATTTATCACAGTTCACTCCAGCCTTGACTTCCTGAGCTCAAGCAATCCTCCCACTTCAGCCTCCTGAAAAGCTGGCCACAGGTATATGCCACTACACTCAGCTAATTTTTTGTAGAAACAGGGTTTTGCCAGGTTGCCCAGCCTGGTCTTGAACTCCTGAGCTCAAGCAATCTGCCTACCATGGCCTTCCAAAGTGTGAGAACAGGCATGAGCCACTGTGCCTGGCCGAAGTCCTATTTTAAATGGACTTATTACCTGACACTTTTTATCCGAGTGCTTGTCATCTTGCAAACTGTGACACTAGGAGTATCATTTTGTGTTGTTGTTATTCTCTTATAGCCTTAGAATTTTTTTGTTTTCTCCTTTGATATTCATGGGAATCTGCCACTTGATTTGAGGAGGAGGAGCTCAGTGTTTTGTTGTAAGCAGAGGCTTTGGTTCTCTAAAAACATGTACATGGAAAAGTGGGAGAAGGTAACAGCATAGATTAATAAGAGCAAATACAGATTTTCTAAAAACAGCTTTACAAAACAATTCATACTATTCCAAAATTTACATGTCAATATCATTTCATTAATTCTGAACTGCCTTCTCTTTTCCAGTGACCCTAAACATCAATCGAAAGCCCTGCTTCTTGGCCATGTTGAGTGGCTTACTGCTGGAAAGCATCGTGGTCTACTTCTTCCAGAGGGTGGAATGGGATGTTGGAAGTGATTATGCCATCTATAAATCGCAGGACTTCTGAAGAGGTACGGCAAACATGTAGTATTCATGCATTCAGACATGTAGCCTTCTCAAATTAGACAGATGTCATTGTAAAAGAAGTCAATGCCCTTACATAACCCATCCTCTAGCATCTAATTGCCTCATCTTCCTCAAGGACTTTAGTATGTGGCTCCCAGGGGTCTTCACTTTAGTTCCTTTTGTCACCTCCTGGGACATCAACATCCATAGTTTTTTTTTTTTTTTTGCTTCTAGGGCCCTATTCTCACAATTTTTCTAACACCTCTACTCCTACTGATTCTACTAGGATTGCAGACTTTAAAACTGTCTCCTTCCCTTCCCAACCATTCTCCACCCTCCCTTCCCCCATGCCAGCTTTTTGCTGCCTTTCTCACCTCTACTCTCTCAACCTCTCACTTTCCTCTACTTCTGACCTGCCTTGCCTTTTTTTTAACTCCACCTGGAACGTGTAGGCTACGCTGAGCTATTCTCTATTAGTACCTTGACATCCATTAGCCTCTTGCCTTCCATCATACACGCTTTGCTCAGGCTGTTTGGGTGAGTTGCCACCTGTCTCCTAGAGAGCCTTGCAGTGCTTCCAGAGCAGCCACCCCTGCCAGTGCACAGAAGCTCAGCAGACGTCGTGCTGCTCTGTGCCTTCATAGTCCCCTCCAATGACCCTCCCATCAGAGGGCCATACCTCGAAGGTTTTCTTCTGGTTGTCCCCTATGTCTGCTCTTACTTTGCTGAGGATTGAGACCTTCACAAGTTCCTTAAGCTTCCCTCTTCACTTCAGGTCCTCTTCAGTCTTCCTTGTTCTTCCCTCCTTCTCTCCTTCCTGTCTCGTGTTGTGCTCAGCTTCCTCTCTGGGGCTGTTTCTGACCTGTGGGTGTTCTCCAGTCAAGCCAGACTGTGGACAGCAGCCTCTGTGTTAAGAGCAGGATCTTAGGCAGGACCCCGGAAGGCTGGGCCAGAGAGAGGAAAACCCAGGAGCAAAGGAACACAGGCTTCTATCAGGGAGAGTTGAGGCTGTGCTTTGGTCTCTCCCTCCTCGCTTGGTGACATCCTCCTTGTGAGTAGCTGCTGTAAAGCTTCTCTGCCTCTCCTAACATGCCATCCTCCACTTCTGTTGCCTCAGTCTTCTCTCTTCTTGCCCAGCTAATCCTCCTTTTTGAGTCTTCAGACATATTGCTACTTCGTTTGCCCTCTCCTCTATAGCAGCTGACTCCCCTCTGTACATGCATAGCTCTTCATTCCAGAACAGTTGATGTAAGCCTGCTTCCCATTTCTTCACTACCTTTCCTCCTTGTAAAACATACTTTCTCCCAGAGTCTCCTGAACCTATGCTCCTAAAATTCACAGGGAGGGCAGGGCACAGTGGCTCATGGCTGTAATCCCAGCACTTTGGGAGGCCGAGTCAGGAAGACAGCTTTAACCCAGGAGATCAAGACCAACC
>NW_016107357.1:12040269-12054195 GCF_001604975.1 Cebus imitator
AAAAAAAAAAAAAACAGCTGGGCATGACTGTTCCTCCTCCCTAAGCTCTGCTCCAGAAGCCTCTGGCTCCTGGCTCCCAGTCCCTTCCTGTCAGATCTTTCTTCTCTGACTTCCTTGCCTTTGCCAGGATTCTGTCCTCAGCCTTCTTCCTTCCCCACTCACTGTGCACATAAATGTGCACATTCCTTCCAGGCCTCATACCTCCAACTTCCCCTCTCTGCCAGGTCCCCTGCCTCCTACCAGGATGGTCCTGACATTACCTGGAGTATCCACAGCTCTGATTTGGAATTCCGTGTTACCTACACTCTCCTGATGAAGCAGAGTCCTTTCCTGATAGCTTTCTCTTGAAATGCTCCTCATCTCTTTTCACCCAGACCTCACTCTCTCCTACCTAAAGGTTCTAACATGTCCAAACCAGCCTTCAACCCATACTGCTGCCATGGAAGTCTTCATGAAACACCATTCCTGAGACCTTCTGAATTTTTCCATCATTTCTGATTGCTAACATAGGAGTTTCTTGCCTCTTTCTGAAGAATGTCTTTAGCTTCCTCTAAGCATTAATGTGGACTTCCATAATTTCATCCTAATTCTTCTCCCCAGGCATGTTCCTACTTTCGTTCTACATCCACTACAGGTCTTCTCTTCTCCAAACTTGCCTTATGCTCTCTCTAGGTCCTGCAGGGCCTTCCTCTCCACCTAACCAGATACAGTCAGCTTTGCCTCTCCATGGAATAAGTGAAGACTCTCCAAAAACTCCAGTTGGCAGTGCTTACTCCTCCCATTGACCTCCTAGTGCTCAGCTGAACACCTACAGCAGTCACATGCCCAAGAGCTTCTGACATTGTCTCAGGGTCAGATCTTTTGTTTCTTCTTTCATAAGTGCATCTGCTTGTCCAACAGTCAATTATAATTTATAGTTGGGAAAATAAGGTCACTTATCTTTAATCACTTGAAAGCCATCACCCTGTTTTTTATTATCTCATGTTTTATACTTACCTGTCTGGTATTAAAATTTCATGTGTTTATGCCACACTCCCCAACCCTGGTCAGAGGTCTGGTGCTGGGAGAGGCATGCCTTGGGTTCCTTTGTATCTACCTTAACTCAGGGGCTGCCCTAGTAAGTGTCTGTCAGTTTGATTTTCAGCAGAATGTGCCGTTCTAAATACATCCTTTATTTTTCACAGTTTTATTCTTCTTTACTATCTGTGGCATGACCAGCTGTATTTGAAAGAGAAAAGACATGAAATATAAACCAACCTCCTCATTTCTGTTGAGTAAAATGAAGCAGAGATTGGAAACACTTTCTGAAAAAGAAAGCAATGATAGTGGCAGTGGATACCCATTCCCACAAATGCACCCAGGAGATAACTAAGCCATTTACTTAGAGATATTCACAGTCACACATAGAAACACCCACATAGACACAAGGAATGTTACTGCCGAGACTGACTGACATGCAACAGGTGAAGATTTATACGTTATACACAAGCCCAGGTAAGCGCTCATAATTCCTACACACATAATAGAACATCTAGGTTTCATTCCTTTGACATGTTTGTATTTAAATATTGTTACTGGCTTAAAGTATTTTGTGTTCTTTACAATAGAAACGCTTTTAATAAAGTCTTTCAGAATAAACCGAATTTTTGTAAATTTTCAATTCAATAATTAAAGTACTCTTTAAAATTGGATTATCCAAAAATAAATGATACTGAAAACCTCTGAGTTATATACTTTACAGAGGTAAATTACATCTGAATAAAGCTGTAATTAAAAACAACACCTCTCCCCTTTCCACTCTCCATTTCATTCATTTGTTCTTTCAGTATTATTCATGCCACAGATATTTACTGAGCACCTGCCATCTCTGTGGCAGACCCTGTGATTACAGGAGTGAATAAGACATGGTCCTCTTGAAGCTTACCAGGCAGTGCTAGATTCAGAAGTGTGAGTAGAGAATCACAGTGCAGTGCAATGAAGAAGTGAGGATAGGGTGCTTGGGCAGTAGGAACACCTATTGCAGCATTTGAAGTTGGGAGGGCTTTTGAGAGGAAGGGGAGAGGAAAGGAACTTTCCAGTATCCCTGCTGGAGAGAAGAACATAATGCTGAATTAGAGGGTGGAAAGTGTGTCAAGGGGGTGTGCAGGGCCTGAAAGTACCCAGACACCTGGGCAAGGCTCAGCAGTAGGGGCTTTACAGTGACGGTAGGAAATCATGTAAATGTGGGTTATGAAGAGCCTTTTGTAATTTGTTCCCAAGGAATGTGAAACCAGCACAGCTAGTTAAATGGAAGAATCCAAAGATTAGAAAAAATTCATTGGGGTAACATCTCAAAACAGCCACAGGACAGAGAGAACTGTTTACCACCAGGTGGAGCCTGTAATTGTTAAGGGGAGAGAGGGAGAACAGGATTCAAAAGCATACAACCAAAAGGAAAAAGTCAGTTAAAAACAAGTGTCAGAGGCCGCACATGGTAGCTCATGCCTATATCCCAGCACTTGGGGAGGCTGATATGGGCAGATCGCTTGAGCCCAGAAGTTTGAGACCAGCCTGGGAAACATAACAAAATCCTGTCTCTATAGACATATACACACACACCTGGGAAACATGACAAAATCCTGTTTCTAGACACACACACACACATACACACCTGGAAAACATGACAAAATCCTGTCTACACACACACACACACACACTCTCTCCAGGAGTGGTGGCACACACCTATAGTCCAAGCTATTCAGGAGGCTGAGGTGGGAAGATCACTTGAGCCTGGGAGGCAGAGGCTATGGTAAGCCAAAACCACGCCACTTGCACTCCAGCCTGGGCGACAGAACAAGACTCATGACAAAAAAAAAAAAAAAAAGTGTCAGAAAGAGAACCAAAAATGTAATACATCTGATCGTAGCTTTGCAAATCTTTGATCTGTTAACTCAGACAAATGAAGATAAACACATCACCATTTATAAATTCACATTCAATAAATCTCATCTTTCTTGATCACCACAAAGGTGTTTTTTTTAGTCATTTAAAAAAACCAAGTAGATCTGGAGGAAGATGGCAGATAGGAGACAGTGCTAACACGCAGCTCCCACTTGGACAGACAGAACAGTGTGGAGATTCGCACCATGGACTTTTGCTCCAAAACCACCACAAGAATGTCCCAGGGAAGCCAAAAGAATTCACAAATCCTTTGAAAGAAGAAGAACACCACTGCAAATTCTGCAAGACAGGCAAAAAAATTGTGAATTCTCAAAGTGTGAAAGGGGGAAAACCTACCTCTGAACACACATCCCCACTGGAGAATCTGAAAATCCAGATCACAGAAGAAGAACTTAACCTTACCTAGAGCTGAAGCAGATTTAGGGATGAAATACAAAGGTAGAAGCAGCAATGGGAAGAGGCTTGTAGGCATTCCCAGTCTCCATCTCGAGCCCAGGGAAGCCATCCCTGACTCTATTTCACAGGGGCCCTCAGGGAAGGCAGATGGCGGAATTAGGGAGGGCTCACAGGGTGAAAGAAGCTTCCAACTGAAATTTGGAATAATTTCGACTGGGCATGAATTTTGTTGAGCACAAGCCAGTGGATGAACAGGAACTGCTACAGATATGAGTGCAGGAGCTGCCATCAACAGTGTGGGCAGACGTGGAGGGGTAAGGCCTGAAACTTGTGCTTACTTTCTTAGTGAGGAAGCTTACAGCTGGGGCAAGGGCTAAGTGGGGCACTGCAGGAGAGAGACCAGCCTCACCAACTGCATGGAAGCTGGGTAAGGCCTTTTGCTACTGGCTATCTCCCACTTCCCTGGTGAACTAGATGACACAGCAGAGGTGGCCATAATCCCTACTGGAACATAACCCTATTGGCCTGAGGACCACCCCTTCATTCTGCACTTTGGTAACAGCAAACCCCACCCAAGGAGAGTCTGAGCCCACACCCACCTAACCCCTGCCCAGCCCCCACCATGGTACTTCTCTACCCTGATAACTGAACACAAAAGACATATTCTTGGGAGCTTTATGGCCTCACTCATCTGAGAAATCTGAATACTTATCCTGGCCAACTTAAGGCAAGCTTATAGCCCCCTTATACTACCATAGTTGGTGTTCTCTTGAAACCACCACCTCCTGGCTAGAGGCCAGCCAACTCAGGCCATTACAGCAACTCATTACAGAATAACCCTGTTCCTAGGAAAGAGAAAACAACGGCTAATTCCACTGTCTGCAACATCCTGGCTAACCAGAGGTCCTGAGTCTCCACGTGACAACTTCACTGTTAGCATAACCAGCATTCAAGAAAGCCAGCACACTAAGCATATCTGTAACCAAGGACTCTCAAAGGCTATTTCACTCCCTGCCACCTCCACCAGAGCAGGTGCTGGTATCCATGGCTTGGAGACCTGAAGATGGATCACTTCAAGAGACCCTTTGCAGACATTCTCCAGCATCAGCCCAGAGCCTGGTAGACCCACTGAGTGGCTAGACCCAGAAGAGCAATAACAATCACTGCAGTTCAGCTCTCATGAAGCTGTAACCAAAGGGAAGGGGGAGTGCCCCATATCAAGGGATGACCCCATGGCACAAAAGAATCTGAACAGCAGTTCTTGAGTTCTAGACCTTTCCACTGAAATAGTCTACCCAAATGAGAAGGAATCAGAAGAATAATTCTGGCAATATGACAAAATAGGGTTGTATAACCCTCCCAAAAGATCACACTAGCTCCCCAGCAATGGATCCAAACCAAGAAGAAATCTCTGAATTGCCAGAATAATAATTCAGAAGGTTGATTGTTACTCAAGGAGATGCCAGAGAAAGTTGAAAAACAACTTAAATTTAAAAAACAATACAGGATATGAATGAAAAGTTCTCCAGAGAAATAAGGAAAAGAAAAATCACAACTTGTGGAAATGAAAGACACACTTAGAGAAATACAGAATCCACTGGACAGTTTCAACAACAGAATAAGAAGAAAGAACTTAAAAGCTTGAAGACAGGGTTTTCAAATTAACTGAATCTGACAAAGACAAAAAAAATAATTTTTAAAAATGAACAAGCCTCCAAAAAAAAAGTGGGATTATGATAAATGGCCAAACCTAAAAATAATTGGTTTTCCTAAGAAAGAAGAGAAATCTAAAAGTTTAGAATACTTATTTGAGGAAATAATTGAGAAAATTTTCCCTTATTTTGCTAGAGATCTAGATCTCCAAATACAAGAAGCACAAATAACACACCTGGAAAATGCATTGCAAAAAGATAATCACCTAGGCACACATAGTCATCAGGTTATCTAAAGTCAAGATGAATCTTAAGAGCAGTGAGACAAAAGCATCAGGTAACCTATAAAGGAAAATCTATCAGATTACCAGTGATTTCTCAGCAGAAACCTTAAAAGCAAGAAGGGATGCCGGGCGCGGTGGCTCACGCCTGTAATCCCAGCACTTTGGGAGGCCGAGGCGGGTGGATCACAAGGTCAAGAGATCAAGACCATCCTGGTCAACATGGTGAAACCCCGTCTCTACTAAAAATACAAAAAATCAGCTGGGCATGGTGGCACGTGCCTGTAATCCCAGCTACTCAGGAGGCTGAGGCAGGAGAATTGCCTGAACCCAGGAGGCGGAGGCTGCGGTGAGCCAAGATCGTGCCATTGCACTCCAGCCTGGGTAACGAGAGCGAAACTCCGTCTCAAAAAAAAAAAAAAAAAAAAGCAAGAAGGGATTAGGGTCCTATATTTTAGCCTACTGAAACAAAATGATTGTCAGTCAAGAATTTTGCATCCAGGAAAACTAAGCTTCCTAAATGAAGGTGAGAAAAAATCTTTTTCAGACAAACAAATGCTGAGAGAATTCACCATTGCCAAAGGAGTGCTACAACAAATGCTAAAAGGAGTTCTAAATTTTGAAACAAAACCTCGAAATACACCAAAATAGAACCTTCTTAAAGGATAAATCTCACAGAGCCTACAAACACACATACACACACACACAATGGGATAAAAAGGTATTTAGGCAACAACTAGCATAATGAATAGAATAGTACCTCACATCTCAATATGAATGTTGAATGTAAATGGCCTAAATTCTCCACTTAAAAGATACAGAATGGCAGAAATGGATAGAAATCCACCAACCAAGTATCTGCTGTCTTCAGGCAATTGACTTAACACAAAAGGACTCATAAACTTTAGGTAAAGAGGTGAAAGAGATATTCCATGCAAATCGAAACCAAAAGCAAGCAGGAGTAGCTATTCTTACATCAGACAAAAGAGACTTTAAAGCAACAACGACAAAAAAAAAAGAGAAAGAGGGCTTTATATAATGATAAAAGGCTTAGTCCAACAGGAAAGTATCACAATCCTAAATACATATGCACCTAACATTGGAGCTTCCAAATTCATAATACAATTACTACTAGACCTAAGAAATGAGATAGCAACACAATAATAGTAGGTGAATTTAATACTCCACTGACAGCACTAGATGGGTTATCAAGACAGAAAGTCAACAAAGAAACAATGGACTTAAACTATCCCCTAGAACAAACGGACATAACAGATATTTACAGAACATTCTACCCAGCAACTGTGGAATATACATTCTTTTCATCAGCACATGGAACACTGTCCAAGATAGACCATATGATAGATCACAAAACAAGTCTCAATAAATTTAAGAAAATCAAAATTATATCTGATATCCTCTCAGATCACAGTGCAATAAAACTGGAAATTAACTCCAAAAGGAACCCTCAAAACTATACAAATACATGGAAATTAAATAACCGGCTCTTGAATGATATTTAAGTCTACAATAATAGCTTCTGGGATACAGCAAAAGCAGTGCTAAGCAGAAAGTTCGTAGCTTTAAATGTCTACATCAAAAAGTCTGAAAGAGCACAAATAGACAATCTAAGGTCACACCTCAAGGAATTAGGTAAACAAGAACAAAACAAAACCAAACCCAGCAGAAGAAAAGAACAAACATCAGAGCAGAACTAAATGAAATTTAAAGAAAAATATACAAAAGATAAATGAAACAAAAAGGTGGTCTTTGAAAAGAGAAACAAAATTTATAGAGTATTAGTGAGATTAACCAAGAAAAGAGGGAAGATCCAATTAAGCTCAATTAGAAACAAAACAGGAGATATTACAACTGATACTGCAGAAATACAAAAGAACATCCAAGGTTACTAGGAACACCTTTACATGCACAAACTAGAAAACCTTGAGGAAATGGATAAATTCCTAGAAACACACAACCCTCCTAGATTAAATCAGGAAGAAACAGAAACTCTGAACAGACCAATAAAAAGTAGCGACATTGAAACAGAAATATATTCCAACAAAAAAAGTTCAGGGCCAAATGGATTCACAGCTGAGTTCTTTCAGGCATTCAAAGAAGAACTGGTAATAATCTTACCGAAATGATTCTAAAAGACAGAGAAAGAAGGAATCCTCCCTAAATCATTCTATGAAGCCAGTATCACCCTAATATCAAAACCAGGAAAGGATAAACAAACAAAAAAAGAAAACTACAGATCAATATCCTTGATGAACATAGATGCAAAAATTCTCAGCAAAATACTAGCTAACCAAATCCAGCAGCCTATCAGAAAGACCCACCATGATCAAGTGGGTTTCAGGGATGCAGGGATGGTTTAATGTATGCAAGTCAATAAATGTAATACATCACATAATCAGAATTAAAAACAAAAATCATATGATCGTCTCAGTAGACCCAGAAAAAGCATTTGACAAAATCCAGCATCCATTTATGATTAAAACCCTCAGCAAAGTTGACACAGAAGGGACATCAAGTTAATAAAACCATCTATGACAGACCCACAGCCAACATTATACTGAACAAGGAAAAGTTGAAAGCACTCCCACTGAGAACTGAAACGAGACAAGGATGCCCACTTTCACCACTTCTATACAACATAGTACTACTGGAAGTCCTAGCCAGAGCAATCAGACGAGAAAAAAATAAAGAGCATCCAAATTAGTAAAAAGGACATTAAGGCCAGGTGCGGTGGCTCATGCCTATAATCCCAGCACTTTGGGAGACTGAGGCGGGTGGATCATGAAGTCAAGCGATCAAGACCATCCTGGTCAACATGGTGAAACCCATCTCTACTAAAAATACAAAAATTAGCTGGGCATGGTAACAAGCACCTCTATGCTCAGCTATTTGGGAGGCTGAGGCAGGAGAATTGCTTGAACCCAGGAGATAGAGGTTGCGGTGAGCCAAGATCGTGCCATTGCACTCCAGCCTGGGTAACAAGAGCGAAACTCTGTCTCGAAAAATAAAAAAAAAAGGACATTAAACCCCTGCTGCTTATCAATGATATGATCACACACCCAGAAAACCCTAAAGACTCATCCATAAAGCTCCTAGATTCGATAAATAAATTCAGTGACGTTTCAGGATACAAAATATTGTACACAAATCAGAAGCACTGCTATACATGAACAACGACCAAGCTGAGGATCAAATCAAGAACTCAATCCCTTTTACAACAGCTGCAAAAAAAAAAATACTTAGGAACATACCTAACCAGGGAGGTGAAAGATCTCTAGAAGAAAAACTACAAAGCTCCTAAAATAAATAATCAACAACACAAACAAATGGAAACACATTCCATGCTCATGGATGAGAGGAATCAATATTGTGAAAATGACCATACTGCCAAAAGCAAACTACAAATTCAATGCAATTCCCATCAAAATACCATCATCATTCTTCACAGAATTATAAAAAACAATCCTAAAATTCGTTTGGAACCAAAAACAGCCCACACAGCCAAAGCAAGACAATGCAAAAAAGAACAAATCTGGCGGTATCATATTACCTTACTTCAAACTATAGTTTAAGGCTACAGTTACCAAAACAGTATGGTACTGGTATAAAAGCAGGCACCTAGACCAATGGAACAGAATAGAGAACCCAGAAATAAAGCCAAATACTTACAGCCAACTGATCTTCGACAAAGCAAACAAAAACATAAAGTAGGGAAAGACACTCTATTCCACAAATGGTATTGGGATAATTGGCAAGCCACATATAGAAAAATGAAACTGGATCCTCATCTCTCACCTTATAAAAAAATTAACTCAAGATGGATCAAATACTTAAATCTAAGACCTGAAATGATAAAAATTCTAGAATATAACATTGGAAAAATTCTTCTAGACGTTGGCTTATGCAGAGTTCATGACCAAGAACCTAAAAGCAAATGCAACAAAAACAAAAATAAATAGATGAGACCTAATTAAAAGCTCCTGCACTCAACAAAGGACTAATATCCAGAATCTATAAGGAACTCAAAAAACAAAAACAAAAAAAAATCCCATCAAAAAGTGGGCAAAGGACATGAATAGGCAGTTCTGAAAAGAAGGTATACTAATGGCCAACAAACATGAAAAAAATGCTCAATATCACTAACGATAAGGAAAATGCAAATTAAAACCACAATCAGATGCCACCTTACTCCTGCGAGGATGGCTATAATTTAAAAATCAAAAAATAAACCGGGCACAGTGGCTCACACCTGTGATCCCAGCACTTTAGGAGGCTGAGGCGGGCGGATCATGAGGTCAGGAGATCAAGACTCTCCTGGCCATGGTGAAACCCCATCTCTACTAAAAAAAAAAACAAAAATTAGACAGGTGTGGTGGTGTGCACCTGTAGTCCCAGCTACTCAGGAGGCTGAGGCAGGGAAATCACTTGAACCTGGGAGATGGAGGTTGCAGTGAGCCAAGATCACGCCACTGCACTCTAGTCTGACAACAGAGCAAGACTCCATCTCTAAATAAATAAATAAATAAATAATAATAATAGATGTTGGCATGAATGTGGTGAAAAGAGAACACTTTTACCCTGCTGGTGGGAATGCAAACTAGTACAACCACTATGGAAAACAGTATGGAAATTCATTAAAGAACTAAAAGTTGAACAACCATTTGATCCAGCAATCCCAATACTGGGTCTCTACCCAGAGGAAAAGAAGACATTAAATGAAAGAAGTCATTATATGAAAGAAGTCATTATACTAAAAAGATACTTGCATATGTATGTTTATAGTGGCACAATTCACAATTGCAGAAAATATGGAACCAGCCTAAATTCCCATCAAACAATGAGTGGATAAAGAAAATATGATTATATATATAATATACAAGAAAATACTATATATATAATATGGTGTGTGTATATATATATATGTAGTATCACAATGGAATACCACTCAGCCATATATTGGAATGCAATAACAGCATTTGCAGCAACCTGGATGGAGTTGGAGACTATTATTCTAAGTGAAGTAACTCAGGAATGGAAAACCAAATATCATATGTTCTCACTTGTAAGTGGGAGATAAGCTATGAGGACACAAAGGCATAAGAGTGTTATAATGGACTTTGGGGACTTGGGGGGAAGGGTGGGAGGGAAGTGAGGAATAAAAGACTACACATTGGGTACAGTGTATACTGCTGACGTAATGAATGCACCAAAATCTCAGGAGTCACCACTAAAGAACTTTTCCATGTAACTAAAAACCACCTGTTTTTCCAAAAAGTATTGAAGTTAAATTAAAATTTTTAAAAAGTATTAGAACCCCTTTCCTTGGTAACAGCAAGATGTTTGTGAGCAGTGTTTCAGGGCTGTGGAATGTGGTAGAGGACTGGCCTAGACCCACTAGTTGCAAAGGAAGCCCATCTGATCCATCATAATGTTAGACTCCATTCAGTGTATTCTTTCTTATATCACTCCTTGGAGTGGGGAAAGAATGAGTAAGTCTCAAGGAAGAAGGCAGTGAGGCTGCCTTCAGATGGCCAACTAGGTAGACTGTAACAGAAGGTAACTCATTAGTCCCTCCCCACAGTCTTCCCCACACCCAAACCTGGAAAGTTCATCTCAACTACACGGTGAACTCATGGTCCTAAATCTTTTCAACATTTTTAATGTAAAATTTCAAAGATACAGAAAAGTTAAAAGAATGGTACAATGAAAACACATGTCTACCACCTAAATTTTACAGTTGTTAACTTTGCCCTGACTTTGTTTTAAAGCTTGTTTTAAATGTTCCTGAGATTAGGCAGAGTTGCCCATCTGGTTATGTTGGGAAGTTAGAAGGTGGTGGGGAGGCTTGGTGCCTTAGAATGATGTCTGTATTTTCCAAACCACCCCGCTAAACTGAGATGTGGTCTAACAACAACAACAACAAATGTATTTATGTGAAAATCCACTTGAAGTAATAAAAATTAAATCAACTTTTAGGTGCCCTATCTTTATTGAAAAGCACATGGACTCCAGCTATCCTAGAAAACCTATCTTGGAATCACAATTATGTATCAGTTTTCTTCACACCACGGTTACGCTTTGACAGAGCCATGCTGTCTCTTGAGTTTTCGACACAGCAAAGAGCCACAGTAGAAAAAGTACTCAATTTATGAGAGCACAATATAGACTAATAAGTCACATAGAAAACAGACAAGTGCTCTTTTGTTAAAAGATTTTCTACCAGAGTGTTTGAAGCCATTTGAACCAAATTGAGAAGAAAACATCATAGTGAGCCAAAGAAAGGGTATTTTTAGATGTTTACAACAAGACAAAAAGCATTAATCAGAAAAGTTAAAGACATTTTTTAAATCACAATCTTAGAATGGTTAAGAGCCGTGTACGGTAGCTCACATCTGTAATCTCTGCACTCTGGGAGGCTGAGGCAGGAAGATCGCTTTAGCACAGGAGGTCAAGACCCTATCTCTACAAACGAATTAAAAAATTAGCTAGGAGGCTGGACGCAGTGGCTCACACCTGTAATCCCAGAACTTTGGGAGGCTGAGGCGGGCGGATCACCTGAGGTCAGGAGTTCGAGACCAGCCTGGCCAACATGGCGAAAACTCATCTCTACTAAAAATACAAAAATTAGCCAGGTGTGGTGGTGGGCACATGTAATCTCAGCTACTCGGGAGGCTGAGGCAGGAGAATTCCTTGAGCCCAGGAGACAGAAGTTGTAGTGGGCTGAGATTGTGGCACTGTACTCCAGCCTGGGTGACAGAGCGAGACTCCGCCGGAAAAAAAAGAAAAAAATTAGTCAAGAGTGGTGGCCCTTGCCTGTGGTACCAGCTACTTGGGAGGCTGAGGTGGGAGAGTTGCTTGAGCCTGGAAGTTCAAGGCTAAAAGGAGCCATGATCATGCCACTGCACTCCAGCCTGGGGGACAGAGTAAGACTTTATCTTAAAATAAAAATAAAGAATGGTTAAGGGATTTGCTCAAGGTCACACAAGTAGTGACAAAATTGGATCTGTCTTGGTCTCCAGTTCTAGTCTAATGGAGAGTCCCTATTTGTATTCTAATGGTGGATCCCCGGGGGGTCTGTCTTCCTTTATTGAGAAAGAGGATAATATGCTGTTCTTCAAATACAGGGAGTAGAGAACAAAAGAATTTTATTTTTATTTTTTTATTTTATTTTATTTTTTTTGAGACGGAGTTTCGCTCTTAATACCCAGGCTGGAGTGCAATGGCGCAATCTTGGCTCACCGCAGCCTCTACCTCCTGGGTTCAGGCAATTCTCCTGCCTCTGCCTCCTGAGTAGCTGGGATTACAGGCACGCACCACCATGCCCAGCTAATTTTTTGTACTTTTAGTAGAGACGGGGTTTCACCATGTTGACCAGGATGGTCTCGATCTCTTGACCTCGTGATCCACCCTCCTCGGCCTCCCAAAGTGCTGGGATTACAGGCGTGAGCCACCGCGCCCGGCCTAAGAATTTTAAATAAATAGGAACTCAAATGACCAGAACCAGATTTAAATGTTGGTCTTTTTTATCCAAGGGAAGAAGCTGTGGCAGAGCATTTGCCTGTATTCTTTCCTTAGTGGGACACCTGTGAGCCTTAATGTCTCCAACACTTCTAACCACAACCTTAGTTATAAAACTGGAAACGTTCTGAAGGGGGAGTTTTGTATTTAGTCTTTTTAAGCCAAGACTAAATGTAAAATATTCCCTCACTCCTGAACAGCCAACAGAGGAAGAGCATTACAAAAGCAAGAACCTCAGTAGGCAAAACAGGATTGTTTATTCAATTTAACAAATATTTATATATATTATCTACTTTGTGCCAGGCACTATTTTAAGAACTTTAAAGTACTAACTTTGTTTAATCCCCACAGAATCCCTAGATGATGCTCACCAGCTAAAGTTGACTCCAAGAACCCATCAGGAAGTTTTCTGAGAGTATTGAGGAGTTTGAATAATGTGCTGGGTCTGCAGATTGAGTGATGGTGGTGTACACTGAGTGATGATGGCGTAGACTGAGTGATGACGGTGCACATTGAGTGATAATTATGTAGATTGAGTGATGATGTCACAGACTGAGTGAAGATAGTGCAGACTGAGTGATGATCATGTAGATTGAGTGATGATTGTGTACACTGAGTGATGATGATGCAGACTGAGTGATGATTGTGTAAACTGAGTGATGATGATGCAGACTGAGTGATGATCATGTAGATTGATGATTGTGTACACTGAGTGATGATGGTATAGACAGTGATGATTGTGTACACTGAGTGATGATGGTGTAGACTGAGTGATGATGGTGTAGACTGAGTGATGACTGCGTAGATTGAGAAGACTGAGTGATGATGGTGCAGACTGAGGATGATGGTATAGACTGAGTGATGATGGTGCAGACTGAGGATGATGGAGTAGACTGAGTGATTATGGAGTAGACTGAGTGATGATGGTGTAGACTGAGTGATTATTGCATGGATTGAGTAGACTGAGTGATGATGGTGTAGACTGAGTGATAATGGTGTAGACTGAGTGAATGATGATGCAGACTGAGTGAAGATTGTGTACACTGAGTGATGATGGTGCAGAATGAGGATGATGGAGTAGACTGAGGATGATGGAGTAGACTGAGTGATGATGGTGT
>NW_016107357.1:12054415-12057396 GCF_001604975.1 Cebus imitator
GTAGACTGAGTGATGATGGTGCAGACTGAATGATGATGGTGAAGACTGAGGATGATGGAGTAGACTGAGTGATGATGGTGTGTAGACTGAGTGATAATTGCGTGGATTGAGTAGACTGAGTGACGATGGTGTAGACTGAGTGATGATGATGTAGATTGAGTGATAATGGTGCAAACTGAGTGATCATGGCCATCATGGCAGATGAAGGACCGAGGGGAGAGAATATACAGGTGCCCAGAAATCTGCATGAGATTCCTGCAGCTGCTGAAGCAAATGCCCACATGCTGGGTGGCTTGAAACAGCACATTCATTCTCACCAATTATGGAGGCAAGAAGTCAAAAATCAGTTTCACTGGGCCCAAATCAAGTTGTCGGTGTGGCCATGCTCTGCACCAGAGGCTCTAGGGAAGAATCCATTCCTTACCCCTTTCAGCTTTCAGTGGCTGCTGCCATTGCTTGACTTGTGGTCGCACCATCTAATCTCTCCTCCATCTTCACATCAACTCCTCTGTGTATATCAAATCTCTATCGCTCTTTCTCTCTTTCTCTTGAGACAGGGTCTTGCTCTCTCACCCAGACTGGAGTGCAGTGGTGTGATCATGGCTTATGGCAGCGTCTCAACCTCCTGGGTTCAAGCGATCCTCCCACCTCAGCCTCCTACGTAGCTGGGACTACAGACATGCACCCACCATGTCCAGCTAATTTTTTTCTTTTTTGTAGATGTGGGGTTTCACCGTGTTTCCCAGGCTGTTCTTGAACTCCTGGGCTCAAGCATCCTCCCTCCTCGGGCTCCCAAAGTGCTAAGATTACAGGTATAAGCCACCACATCCAGCCTCCTTCTACTTCTTTCTTATAAGGACATTTGTGATGGCATCAGGACCCACCTGGATAATTCAGAATAATCTCCCTATCCCAAGATCCTTAATCAACTCTGCAACTCTTTTCAAGTAAGGTCACATTTACAAATCCCAGAGATCTTTGGGGGGCCATTTTTCAGCCTCTCGCAAAATCATCTGGCCAGTAGTATCCCTGCCAACCTACCCATCCACACCCTCCCAAATTAAGCTGTATTCTACAAGGGAGCAGAACCCTTTATCTGCAGCTTCATCAAAGTTATAGAAAGGTAGATTTAAGGGCATTGCAGGAAGCTTTTTGAAAGGCACCTCAAAATGCAGTGAGCCAGCTGCCCTCAGAGCTATGGCCAGATGTCTGTGATGGAGATCCCCACACTGGTCAATCTTTAACATTTGATACAATGTTAAAGATTCCCTTGCAACCTTTAAAGAAAGCCAATCTAATGCTTCCCTGTTTTCCAGAAGTCACCTTATTTGGACGCCTTTGGTAGAGAAACCAGGCAAACACCTGCTCCAGGGCTGAGAATTCAGTATCTATCTATAGTCCTTAATTTGCATCCAAGATCAGTACCTGATTCATTTATGTTCTGCAAACAAATAGGACTACCTCTCCCTCTCACAGCATGTGCTGCTTGTGCTGATTTTATACCTGGTTTCATCTGATCTGTCCTGCCCTTATGTTCCCTTTGTCCTCATTCTAAACTCACAGTTCTTAAAATTACATTTTATGTTATGTGAATTTTATGAAGCATCCGGGAATAATTTTAGGAACAAAGGGTATACAAATAATGACAATCCCAAATGCCCATCAATGATAGATTGGATAAGGAAAATGTGGCACAAATACACCATGGAATACTATGCAGCAATTAAAAAAAAAAGTATGAGTTCATGTCCTTTGCAGGGACATGGATGAACCTGGAAACGTGTCATTCTCAGCAAACTGACACAAGAACAGAAAACCAAACACTGCATGTTCTCTCATAAGTGGGTGTTGAAGAATGAGAACACATGGACATAGGAAGGGGAACATCACACACTGGGGTCTGTTTCGGGGTGGGGGACTGGGGGAGGGATAGCAGGGGGTGGGGAAATTGGGGAGGGATAACATTGGGGGAAATGCCTAATGTAGGTGACGGGGGGATGGAGGCAGCAAACCACCATGGCATGTGTATACCTATGTAACAATCCTGCAAGATCTGCACATGTACCCCAGAACTTAAAGTATAATTTAAAAAAATATCAATCCATTTAATAAATACATGACAAAACATAGCTGTGGTCTAGAACATGTCTCCTACCCTACTGGGTGTTTTGGGACTCTCCCTCCAGCACCAGGTGGAGACAAGTTCAACTTCCAGGTCTTATGTTGGAGCTCCTTCCAACTGGAGCTCCCTGTACATGTAAATGAGTTGGTAAGGGTAGCTGAGACTGTGCAGATTTCTGACCAATGAGACAGTCATTCAGGGTGTATCTGATAGAAGCTTCTCAAGAGAAGTCACATGGTGATGGTGTATGTATGACTGGAGGGGGATTGAGCTGAGCCTGCCTTTCCTCATATTTCTGCCAAAGAAGGCAAATAGAGCAAGAATTTTGGGGATCAGTCCCAAAGAGGACCAGTGCCCAGTTGAAAGGTTGCTGGTAGTGACATGCTTGTAATGACAGTAACTGTGAGATGAGCCTGGTGGGTGTGCACCCACCCTCATTCTCCAGACCTGTCCATCTAGATTCCCGAAGCATGTACGCACAGGGACTCACCAAACAAATGGGCAGGATTGCTGGCTTGCCCTGCAACCTCAGATCCCTGAGGCCTTTCGACCTTTGTGCTAAACTTAGGAATTTTGAATGAGCTTTCTTGGCACTTTAATACAAACGATGTTTTAGATACATTTAACACAATGTTCTGGCACCAAACAGTGTTCTAGATACCATATTGCCACTTTAACACAATGTTCTAGATACCACTGCGCCTGGCCTTAAAAAAAAAATTTAGGCCAGGTGCAGTGGCTCACGCCTGTAATTCCAGCACTTTGGGAGACCAAGAAGGGCGGATCACTTCAGGTCAGGAGTTCGAGACCAATCTGGCCAAGATGGTGAAACCCCATCTCTACTAAACATACAAAAAAA
>NW_016107357.1:12058196-12072558 GCF_001604975.1 Cebus imitator
AGTAGAGACGGGGTTTCACCATGTTGACCAGGATGGTCTCGATTTCTTGACCTCGTGATCCACCCACCTCGGCCTCCCAAAGTGCTGGGATTACAGGCTTGAGCCACCGCGCCCGGCCTACCATGCCTATTTCTAACGCAAGAGCTCCTCCCATCAAAATCTACTTTCCTAATATAATGGTTTCTGGGGCTCCATTCCTCACTGAGCTTATTAGAGCTTCTCTATCTTGGAGATAGAATGGGAAACAAGAAGATGGGGCCATGGAGCTTCTGCCTGAGATCGAGGATGCATGATTTTCCAGTCAGCACTTACCACTGTCCTCTCCTCTCCTCGGGCAGCTGCCCCCAGGCTATCACATCTTCCACTGTTGCTTCATGCTTTTATTTTGCCAATATTGCTTTGTTGGCTTTGCTCAACGTTCTGCAGATGCCGAGCTTGTTTGTGTTAGCTCTCCAGGGGATCAGTCAGGAGCATTAAGCTGGGTTTTAGGAACTTGACCTAAGTTTACCAGTGGCCAGAGAAGTCTGGAGGGCTGAGGTACAGCAGAAAAGTAATGCATTCCTATCATAATTGGCTAGAACAGAGGCATCGGCCAGGCTGTTTGCTGAAGCTAGTTCCAAGGCCCACACCAGGTGGCGGGAAGACCCACACCCATGAAATCAACACCCAGCAGGGGTCAGCTGTTCATCAGGTACAACTTCCAGATATTATCTTCCAGAGGTTATCAGAACCTCTACTACCTCTGCACTGAAAGTGTACTCATTCATGAAGACAAGAAGACTGTACACGCTTGGAGTTTTAGAATCATTAAGTTTTCTTTGGGCAGAAAAATGACATGAAATGGCCAAAACTCATCTACAGTGAAGTGACTTAAGATGCTGTGGAGCCTCCTCATCATCCACACACTTGGCATATATTCCTAACGACAGGCTATGAAAGAAATTAGGCCTGTCCACAGAGAAGCCAGACCAAGATTTGATTTTTTAAAAATTAGGCAATAAATCATTAAATAGTAAAGCCCTGTCACGTAAGATTAAAGGGTTACACAATCTCTCTAGATTTCATGTCATACTGCAGCACTGGCCTGTGCCTTAAATGCGGCTGGCGCACAAAGTGCATCTGAGAAGGAACTCCAGCTCTGCCTGCATTTAGCCATGACCTTCAGCAAATCATTTAACCTGTGTTTTCATTATAGAAATGAAAACGTTTTCTGAAATATAACACTAGACATAAAAGTCTGGGGGGAGTTTGATTATGCCACTCCGTCAGCCTTCCCACTCTTTTCCTCATAACGAATTTATTCCTCCTTCAAAGCCCACGCAGATGTTAAGATGGCAATGCTTAACCATATGTGTTGGCTGTTTGTGTAACTGTCACATCTGCCCAAGGCTCTTTACATCATTCTCAGTGGCTGGACCAATGTGACCTAGAGAAGTGCTAAACAAATATTAGTTGAAAAAATGTTATCGGCCTAGATTGGGGCAATTGAAAGTGACAAGTCAAGTGGATTAGCTGAATGCGAATTCTGCTAGGGACACAGAGGAACTGTACCTTAACTGTGGATTGCAGCGCTTGAATTATTAACAATTCTGGGTTCACTGCACATACGCTGTAGAAAGCTATAGGCTCTTTTCTTTGACAACTATGTGCTTTGCCTTACAGAATAAATCATGGTTTCTTCAGCTTTCATCAGTTCATGTGGGATTGCCTTACCATCTCTCTGCTGGGAGCAGAGTCCAACTTCCAGAACAGCAGAGAAGGTCCCGCTCTGAGCTTAAAGCTGTAATTTATACCAGGTGGAAATAAATAGTTGAATTTATCTTCTAATCCCTTGTGACACCTCTTATAAAGAACTATTACAAAACATTTCATAGTTTTATCCATATCAAATTCCTTGCCAAGCTGTATTTACATTGTATTTGGAGTAACAGTTTGGGGTTATGTTTGCGGTGGAGTATCAAGTGGTGATTATTGTATGCATGCAACTTCACAGGAGCAAGGAATGTGCTGGCCCTTCCCAGCAGCAAGGGAGAGGCCCCTGGCCTGCCTCGACTCATTCCACTCCTAACTCTGACAGACTCTCCAGCAATAATGAGACGTAAGCCCCAAAACTCAAAGGCACAATGAATCACTGCAGTTCCAGAACAGCCCAGAGGCAGCCACCCAGGGAAGGGAGCCATTCTGAGCCATGAGTTCCCCCAAGCCTGAACTGGTCCTTCGAGCTTCACTCCCTGGAGACTGTGGACACATGCTGAGAGGACCGGGGTCTCCTGACTATGGCCTCCACGTGCTAGGCACTGGGCTGACACAAAGTGGCCTCCTGAGCTTTGTGCAAAGGAATCATCAGAGGCATCTAGTTAAGAGACAGGGCGTGATTCAGCAGGGCTGGGGTGGTATGAGACTCTGCGTGCCTGATCTACGCAACACACTTTGAACATTACGCAGCTGAAGGACTCTATCTCAACATTGCACATCTGAATCACCTGGGAGGCTTCCTAGAACCATAGAGATGCCTACGCCTTACTCCTAATTAAATCCAGTTGGGGGTGGGGGTTGCTGGTGCCCAGGCATCAGTATTTTTCTAAACCTTCTCCAGGTGAGTCTTAAAGTGGTCAGGTTCAAGAACAGCTGATCTAAGTTTTCAACTCCACTATAAGCTGGGAACGGCCTCAAAGAACATCTTCCTGGAAGTGGCCCAGACTTAACTCTGTTGGTCTTAACTGCTTTCAGTTTTCTTGTCTCCACTGACCAGTTATATCATGTGCTGAAGGTAATTAATGGCCACCTCTCATTTTAACTCCTTTCAACAAAGGAAATTAGCAGGACTATTCTTCTCTGTATCTCACCCCAGTTCCTGACCCAGGGCAGTGTACTTGGCAGGTTAACACTTGGCGATGCCTGATGTTGAGGTGTCTTCCTCTCCCCAGCCTGAAATAGGTTCTAGTGAGCAATTATCACACCCAAAGAAAGAAGATTAAGGAGTCTGCAGCATTCAAAGACAGAAGAGCACTGAGAACCAGCTGTAAATGGTGATTTACTCTTGCTAAAACGATTCCTTAAGCTCAACAGAGGAGTAAACTTTCTTTCAAATGCACTTAGTGTCAGGAAAACAAACTGTAATTTTCTTTCATTATTTGACTGGACTCAATGCATTCAAGTCATGAAAGGTGATGATTCCAAATTCAGAACAAAATAACACATGACAACAGAAAGACAGTTTTGCATTTTATCCTCATTTTTAACCTACAAAGTGTAATGTTCTCATAAAGTATTTTAATAAATATATTAAGGCTTAAGGTAATTACTGGTTTGCGTGGAGGGTGGTTAGCTTTCTAGCACACTGGTTTACATTCAGAATCTTAAAAACGGAAACATTTGGCATCTTACAGTGAGCGATACAGAACACTGGCTTGCCCCAGTTATTTTTTTCACTCTTCAACATGTCTTCATATTATCTTCCTTCCTTCTGTATCTGATAGACAAAGAATGACACAAATTTTTGGTTGAGAAAAGCCAGTTGATTGGGATGACTAGAAATGTTAACTTTTTCCGTAAAAAAGCTTTCACCGAATCACTGGGCAGTTAGTAACGCAGCTTACAAATAAATAAAGCTGAACCAGGAGGCTTAAATGCTCTTTAAACAGCAAGAAAAGCTGCAGACCATAAAGAGGAAGGGAAGCAATGAAATGGTGGTTTTAATACATCCCAAACTGGAAGCAGGAACCCTAACACAAAGGCAGTTTGAATGCTCTGCCATCTGTAAGAAAGTGGCTGGCTACAAGCCACCTCACACAAAACACCCACTCAGGCCTTCCACCGAGATCTGCTTGTTACATTCTCATTATGAATCCCCAGCAGGTACATCTCAATATAAATGTGTAGAGGATGCTGCTGAGGACCTCTAGGTCACCTAAGCAGGAACTGCAGCCATCAAACTGGATTACCACCATGTGTCCGCAGAGAACTCCCTGCCTACGAATGAAACTAGTAGTGCTCATCCCCTGTGCCCGAGGACCATCCGCAATGGAGGTGCTTTCTTGCAAGAGAAGCAGCAAATGCTGACAGCGTGTCCGATAGGAAGGGCTTCTCAACAGTCACATCCCCTCCCAAGACGCTCTAGATGGACTCCAGAATCCAGTCACTGCTGGAGAGGGAGGAGGCAGGCAGTGACAAGTCCCGAGGAGGGCCTCGGTCCCTCCTGTCACGCAGGGAGTTCTGCTCTTGGAAATATTCTTCCTCTTCATCGAAGAAGCCATTCTCCAGGGCATAAGAGCAGTCTGGGCTGGAAGCTGCCTGGCACGCCCCCTTGTACTCCTGAATCGACTCGTAAAGGCTGTACAGTTGGCAGAGCAAGGACATGTCCAGCTGGCGGAGACCAACCTTGAGGGAAGGGGTGGGGAGGTAAAAAACAAGAAGTCAGCACTTGAGTTTCATTTCAGTGGAACACTCAGCCAGCAATCTGTGCCTGCCAGCACATTCCTTCCACACGGTGAATGATTCAGTGCATCACTTGCATGCTTTGGACTTCCAGCTCTAAGAATGCCTTAATTGTGTAATGCCCATGCCTCAGACGTTACTCAATGAGTCCTGGGAGGATCGCACCTGTGGGGCAGCCAGCCCAGCCTGCAGAATTTACCCCGGCGCTCCTGAGTACACCTGATGAAGCAACAGCATTGTACATCCTGGTAGCCCTAGCTGCTTTCGCTTTGGATGCCAAGAAACGAGTGTGTCATTTCCTCTCCCAATCAGACTCAGAGAAGATCCACATTGGCCTTCCCTGCTACTGTGTTAGGATCTGAGTGATGCAGTCATTTTCAACTCCCTGGGTCAACAGATTGCCTCTTGCCGGTGACAGCAGCTAGCCAATGTGGCATGTCCCTGGAGCACCCACCTCTGTGCAGATCAGTGGTCACAGGTTACACTACCTCCCTCTCCTCCAGGCAAGGTCAGTCTTACCCCAGATGGTTCTGGGCTCCTCCTCAGAGCAACTGACTGAATATGAGGAAGCCCCATAAGATGCAGGGGCTCTACAGTTCCTCCTGAAAACTAGCCCCATAAAACCAGCGACAGCAGAACAAAGAACACTGACAAAAGTCACATACTTGTTTATCTCCCAGTTCCTCCTTTCCCCACCACCCATCCCAGAGAAAAGAGCACAGTCAGAACAGGAAATGCATCGTCTACATCAATACCAAAGAGAGAAGAGCTAAGCCATGTGGAAATGCAGCGTAGACCAGCATCAGCGCCTCTTAAACTTTAAAGTGCATGAGAGCCACTTGGGGAGCTTGTTCAACAAAGCAGACTCTGATTCAGCAGGTCTGGGGCCACTGGGTGGCTGTGCTTCCACCAAGCCCCTGTGGTGATTCAGTGATTCTGTGCAATGCTGCTGTTCCGCAGACCCTGCTCTCAATCACAACAGGAAGAAACCCAAGAAGTCACTAGGGGACTTGCCAACCGCCTCTTGGCTCCTGAGCAAGGTATTTATCACCTCTGGGTCTTGCTTGATGGCAAAATGGAACAACCATTTCTCTTATGGAGCTATTAGGGAATTTCAATATCAATCCATTTCAATAAATAGGATTCCAGTGCCTCCTGGGCTAAAGCACTAAAGATGTGTGAGTACGTGCATGTAGAAAAGCACACAGAAAGTGTCAGAGGATTTGCAGATTTTATAATCACCGAAATGACTCATTTACCTAGCAATGAGATTTTCCACATAAGACAGTATGGCTTTCACAAAAGGAGGCTGAGGCCCAGTAAAAAGTGTTCATCTTGTAAACAAACTGGGTGTTAAATTCCACGCTTATACTTCATACACTCCAACTGCTCTAAATTGCCAAATGAACACTGGCTGCCTCTCTACTACGGCCTGAATAGACCATAAAAATCAGAAGTATGTGTTATTACATAGCATACATACATCCCCCCCCCGCCCCACACACACACACATTCAGAGATGAAGTTTTGTTTTGTCACCCAGGCTGGAGTGTGGTGGTATGATCATAGCTCACTGCCACCTCTAACTCCTGGGCTCAAGGGATCCTCCTGCCTCAACCTCCCAAGTTGCTGGGACTACAGGTGCATACCACCATGCCTGACTAATTTTTTAAAGAAATTCTTTGTAGAGATGGGGTCTCGCCATCTTGCCCAGGCTGGTCTCAAACTCCTGAGTTCAAGTGATTTTTTTGCCTTGGCCTCCCAAAGTGCTGATATTACAGGGGTGAGCCACTGTGGCCAGCCTACATAGCATATTTTGCTAAGACACATGAGAAGACTTCCAGACAGAGAGGTGGTTCTGTTGCTACCACGACTACTCATGACACTAGAATTTCTAAAAGATGACTTTCCTAGGAAGAGACCTGAGCCACAAGTCAGGAGCGTGGTCTACGGGCCCAGCTTTGCCATTCTCTGTGGCTTGGTTGAGGTCCCGACCCTCCGCCAGCCTATAAAATGAGAGATTTGGGCTGGCTCATCTATGGCTAGAGCAAACACTTTGTGACCCCATGTAAACTCTTGCTTCTCTGTCCTAAATGAACTGCACGCGAAAGAGAGACAGTTTCCAGGGCTGTACTGAGAGGGCAAACTTCATTCAATGGCATCTCAAAAGTAATAGGTAAGCAATGGGTAACTCAAGAGATGCCCAGGCTACCACGACCAAGGGCAGACACCACCACTTGCTCTTTTTCTTGATTAGAGTTCAAGATAATGTATGTTTATCAAGAGGGAGAGAGACAGCATACCTGGCATTTATGTTTTAAAAATTATTCATAGTTTGGGAATTTTCTATTAAAAAAAAAGAGAGACAGAGAAAGAAAGAAGGAAGGGAGGAAGGGAGGGAGGGAGGGAGAAGTAAGTCAGTTTAGGATTTTTCTTTTTTCTTTTTTTTTTTTTTTTGAGACAGAGTTTCGCTCTTGTTACCCAGGCTGGAGTGCAATGGCGCGATCTTGGCTCACCGCAACCTCCACCTCCTGGGTTCAGGCAATTCTCCTGCCTCTGCCTCCTGAGTAGCTGGGATTACAGGCACGCGCCACCATGCCCAGCTAATTTTTTGTAGTTTTAGAGAGACGGGGTTTCACCATGTTGACCAGGATGGTCTCGATCTCTTGACCTCGTGATCCACCCGCCTCGGCCTCCCAAAGTGCTGGGATTACAGGCGTGAGCCACCGCACCCGGCAGTTTAGGATTTTTCTATTGAAAAAATAAATAAATAAAAAGTACCCAGAAGATGCTGATGCCCAATTCCAGCAAAGAACCAGTGATTTTGACACAAATATCTTTCTGATTTTCCTGGGCTACTTATATTTATTCTCTTGCAAGCTCGGAATTTCAGGCCAGCCAAGCAGAAGAGCACAGAATTAAAAGTGCAGGCTCCGGAACCTGCCTGTCTCCCTGCCTGGGTTCAGATCTTGGCTCTGCCACTCACCACTGAGAAACACGGATAAATGCTCAGCTCCTAAAAAAAAGTCAACAGCCTCTGTTGTCATTGTTGCTATTATTTCTGTGGCTTCTTTTCCACTCTGCTAGCAGGCAGACTCACCTCAGGAAGGAGCAGCAGGTGCAGCCAGGCTGGAGACAGGGGCATCCCTGTCTCACCGCATCCATTCCTCCCGCTCCTCTCCCGATCCAGCACTGAGGTGGTACATGAGAAGGAGCCAGCTGGTCACCTTCGCTCAGAAGACAGCCAGCATAGTCAGGCAGGGTAACAGCGTGCCAGTGACACTGCCTCGTGAGGAAGGAAGGGGAGCCTCTCAAACAGGAAAGAACTTGGGATATCTTACCTCAAACCCCAAAAAAAGTACCTTCCACACCAGTGCACTCCTCTCAAACCAATGCGATTATTTTATACAAAGCCAAAGCCTCCCAGCCTGTAGGCCCCACAGAGCCCTTGATGCGGGGTGTGACAGCTCAGCATCGAAACAGATCTAATTTCACTCTTTCCTAACTACCCTTTAAATATCTGAAGGTCATTTTATTTTCTACCACCCCTAAGCCCTAAAACAAAAACCAAACCTGTCTTCGTCTCTCTCAGGCCCTTCCACTATTTTCATTTTGACCCCCGGTCCACTAACCACCCACGGCCTTTCCTCTACACTTGCTCCTGTTTTCCAGGATTCCTCTGCAGAATTGCATCTGGATACCATCAACATGCCCCAGGAGTCTGACTCGGCCAGCTCTGACGTGCCTATCTTTTCTAGGATTTAATAAAAGGAATATTAACTTTAATCAAGAAAGTCACGCCCTCTTGGAGTCACGTCGGTATGTGCTCAAAAATCACGGAAAAGGTTCATCTGGAATCCTAGATCTACTTCCCTGCTGAGTCCCTCTGACACCAGTAGGGTGAGTAAACACAAGACTCAATTTCTCACCCCAGGAATGAACGATGGAAAACACCTAAGTAGCAGCGGGCACCCTGCTATCGGAGCAGGTCTGATTTTCTCCTTCCTGGGATGGTCTGAGGTTGGCCCAGGTAAACGCAGGAGCCTGAACCCTTCAAGGTTTCAAAGGCTCTGACTCCCCATGACCCCATTCCAGCCAGACACGTGGCTCCAGGCATTTCTCCTGACAGCGCCATTTCCAAGGTATTCCTGGGCCCACCGGGGTGATACGCCCAGCAGGTAGTCAAAAGCAAAGAGGATCTCTCCCTGGACACTTCTGCACTGTAGCACCTAGATGACTCACAAAGCTGCCTTGTCATCAGGCAGAACGCTGGCCTAGAAAGAAATTCTGACCCGCCTAGGAATACAGTGCAGCCCCGAACACACCTATTACACAACCCGACACATGGCAAGAGTTCAGACGGATTTAACAAGGATTAGATGCACACATATACATATGGACATACACGCACACGCCCGCACACGTCCCAGCCTCTCATTGCCGTCTTCAGGCACCAGACTAAACTTCCTGATTTAGCAGAAATCCTCTAAATCAGCTCAGAGGACAAGAGGTAAGTCGCTGCACAGTAACCCAGACTTCCTAGCCTGGTCCCTCTTCCTCAGCTGTGGCTGTTTAAACAGTAACACTTAGATTTTCTAGAGGGAGGTGGAAGATCGTTAGGCAGCATTCCACCATCATGTGTGACTGTTCTTCAGGCTGATGCCCTTAACTCCCCACCTGCACAGCCAGACTGTCCCCCACCACACCCCCATCCCCGCTGCATCTATTAATGGGCTCCTCGACCACCCCACCCTGTGCCTGATTCCCTGTACTCTTCAGACTGTGACTGGTTCAGCCGATGTTCATCTTCTCCCCTCAGCATCTCTGCCTGTCTTGGGGCATTTACTACTCTCTGTATTATCAGTGTGCATTCGAGTCTTCTCCCTCCTGACAGGACAAGCTCCTTGAAGGCAAACACCATTTTCCTTTTGGATCTCTCAGTACCCAGCCCAGAGACTCGAAGAGCAAAAAGGCAGATATTTGGTAAATCAGTGAAAATGCCTGGCTGCAGAGATCTCAGACACCCTCCCAGAGAACACGTAGCTGCAGAAGCGGCCTGGCAGTGGGGTGGTGCTGGCACCCACAGACCCCTGGCTGCATTTCTCAGGCAGTCACAGAGGCGCAGGCTGAATGAGCAGCCCCGAGTGCCCTGCACACCACACAGTGCCCCGTGGGAAGCACCACACCACTGAGTCCCCGCGTGCTTCCCACTACCACATCGGGGGCCAAAGACACCCTTGAACCAAGTTTCCTGCAGGAGTGCTCTTCAGAAAGCAGATGTGGCGATCAGTCTCTCTACACTGAAGGTATGTGGGTCTTGGATGCAGGAAGGGGACAGAGGGACCATCCAAAAGGACTTGACTGCAGGACACAGTTAAGTCACCATGAACAAGAACTTCTCACCCTTCCAGAAAATAAGAGTGTTGGGGGAGCCACTGAGCAAGCCACTCTGTGCAGAGGAAGCCTGCATCTCAACGATGTGCTCCACGTGCCCTCGGAGGACGGCTGCTCTCCACATTCACAGCTGGATTCAGAAAACACAGCTCTCTTTGGAAAGCACACTTTTTAAAAATGTAGACAGGCTCATTTTAGAAAAACATGGAATGCTCAAACTCTGCAATGTGTGGTCTCTTATTCTCAACTTTAAATTCAAGAACAATCAGCAGCTTCCATGGCTGTAAAGCGCAGGTCCTTCCGCTCTCCGCGCAGGCTTCCTGCTTCCTTCCTGCTCACTCACTCCTCCCCTCCCATGCGCAGAGCTCCCCTCCACCCCTCCCACAACACACACAGGTGGCCCCGCAAGCCACAGCATTCCCAACAAAGGGGCCAAACAAGCCCAAACCACCCTTGAAACTGCTTCCTTTCACTTGGGATTTTCAAAACTTAATAGGCTCCACACACAAATACACTTCAGACGGGCAGTGGCTCCCAGTTGGGTGTCACTTAAAGTCTCTGACTATCTCTGGAGGCTACAGGGGGAGAGAGTTCTTCCTAACTTAAAGAAAGGACAATAGAAACACAACCACTAGGAAACAAGGCTTAAAAGATGAGAGGAATCTTTAAAAGGAAATTTGTGTTGATTTAAGCCAAAACATCATGAACCACATTAAGATATTTTTTAGAAATTAAAAAACTGCCAGGCGCAGCGGCTCATGCCTCTAATCCCAGACCTTGGGAGGCCGAGGCAGGAGTATCTGCTTGAACCCTGGAGTTCCAGGCCAGCCTAGGCAAGATGACGAGACCCCCATTTCTACAAAAATATTTTAAAAATTAGCTGGGTGTGGTGGCATGTGCCTGTGGTCCCACCTACTTGGGAGGCTGAGGTGGGAGGATCACTTGAGCCCAGGAGGTTGAGGCTACAGAGCTGTGATCACAACACTGCACTCCAATCTAGGCAACAGAGCAAGATCCTGTCTCAAAAAAAAAAAAAAAAAAAAGAAAGACAAAGGCCCTTGCCTAAGGCCAGCTAATCAGTGGCAGAGAGGGGAGGTGACACCAGGGCTGCAGGACTCTGAAATGGTACTTTCACCATCAGCCTGCACTGCCTATGCAGGGAAGGTGGAGAGAGAGGTCCCAGTCTCAGCAATGGTAGAGCATCCTGTTTGGATCACAGGCAATTTTTATTTCCAAGTTTTCTATTATGAAAATGTATTAACAATGAGAAAATTTTCACCGTTATCTTTTAAAAACACAAGGAATGAATAAGTATATACAGATGGCTTACGAATTTATTTTAAAGACTTGGTAAATGTTCCAAATCTAATCACAGTGTCTAGTTTATATCTGCAGGCCTGGACTGTAACTGATGAAAAAAGAGGCCTAATCGATCATAACCTGATTTCTGATAAAGGATGTGTTGACTGAAGGATGCTGCCCTGCATACTGTTTAGAAAAAGCCAAAGAGATACTTCATCAGTGTTGATGCAGTTGGAGACGGGTTATGAGCTCAGCTACCACGTTTGGCAGAAACACGCTTGGAGGACTAGGCTCCCTGGTGGGTTCTGTCTCTGTGCTCACTCAACAGCTTCTGATGACGTGGTCTCCTACGCAGCATTCTCCTCCCAGGGGCAGAAACACACTTGTGTCATTTGGTCAGCTTCATCTCCTGTTAATATTTTAGACCTGCCAAGCTAAGGACTAGACTCTGAAGAGCCATCAGGATTCGGGGACAGAAGATAAACCAGGCTGCATGACTGTGCCCCCAGATTAAGCCCCATTAAATCCAAAGCTCACCCCACCTCTACACTTTTCAGGAAACTCCGGTTTGAGTTGGATTTTCTGCTGACTTACAAGTGAGGGGATCCACATTGACACAGAGCCTGTTCTGGAATTTAACAATTCTCAGAAAGACATTCTTGTTTATCTCTAACCTAAACTAACATTCATACAAAAACTGCCATACAAAAAAAAAAAAAAAATGACATAAGCCCATTTCCTCTTGTTCTGTCCTGGGTACAGATGAAGAAAAGCAGTTGATCATTTTCTTTAAGAAATGTCTTTGGCCGGGCGCAGTGACTCACGCCTGTAATCCCAGCACTTTGGGAGGCTGAGGCAGGCGGATCACAAGGTCAAGAGATCAAGACCATGCTGGCCAACATGGTGAAAGCCTGTCTCTACTAAAAATACAAAAATTTAAAAAAATAATACAAAAATTAGCCGGGCGTGGTGGTGCACACCTGTAGTCCCAGCTACTTGGGAGGCTGAGGCGGAAGAGTGGCTTGAATCCGGGAGGCGGAGGTTGAAGTGAGCCGAGATTGTCTCAAAAATTACTGAAGGTCCCAAAGAGCTTTGGTTTATGTGGATTATACCTATCAATATTTACATTACTAGAAATTAAAACTGAGAAAAATTAAAATATATATTAATCCATTAAAAATAATAAACCCAGCCAGGCATGGTAGCTTACACCTGTAATTCCAGCACTTTGGGAGGCCAAGACAGGTGAAGCATTTGAGCACAGGAGTTCAAGACCAGCCTAGGCAACATGGCCAAACTCCAGCTCCACAAAAAATATAAAAATCAGCTGGGTGTGGTGGTGTTTGCCTGTGGTCTCAGCTACTCAGGAGGCTGAGGTGAGAGAATCACCTGGGCCTGGGAGGCAGAGGCTGCAGTGAGCTGAGATCTTGCCACTGCACGCCAGCTTGGGCAACAGAGTAAGACTCTGTCTCAATAATGATAATAACAATAAACCCATTACATGTTAACATATGTAACATTTTTATAAATCTTTTTACATGTCTGGCTTATCTGGTTCTGCATTTGGTCCTTTGTGGCGTGCTGTTTTGGTTGAAGTAAACAAAGAAAATCTGGCCTCACACAGCTATGTAACAGGGAAAGGAAGGAGTATTTCAAAAGCCTTTTCAGACAATTATGGCTATTCTTTGCTACCACCCTTTAGTTGATTACTGTTTAGTGTGGAATTTGGAACTATACCAATGAAATGTTCACACTCTATTACATTAAAACCCATCAGTCTCGCATTTTGAATGGATCTTTTAATATCAAGCACTAGTCATATGAAAAGGGTGGAAAATTGATTCAGTAAATTATGCAGGATCTTTTAAATGTTGGTATATTTTCTTAGATAATAACCAAAAAGTCATATTTGTCAATATCACCATCACGTAATTATGGAACCTCTGAAAGGATATCGGGGCCCCAGGGATCCCCGGGCCACACTTTGAAAACTGTTGTTCTTCAGATATCCACTTGTATTAGTTTAGCACATATTCCTCGGCACTATGCATACTCATATTGCTTTTTCTCCACTGGTACCGCATACACAAAGTTAAGTAAGTATTGTTTTGTAACTTTACACTCTAAACATCTTTCTATATACAAATATAGTTACTATTTTCTTTTCAACAATTGTACAGTATGCTATCACTATTAGAAAAAATCCTGGCCGGGCACAGTGGCTCCCGGCTGTAATCCCAGCACCTTAGGAGGCTGAGGTGGGTAGATCACGAGGTCAGGAGATCAAGACCATCCTGGCTAACACGGTGAAACCCCGTCTCTACTAAAAATACAAACAAACGAACAAACAAAAACAACCAGGCGTGGTGGCACATGCCTGTAGTCCCAGCTACTGGAAAGGCTGAGGCAGGAGAATTGCTTGAACCCAGTAGGCAGAGGTTGCAGTGAGCCAAGATCACACCACTGCACTCCAGCCTAGGCAACACAGCGAGACTCCATTTCAAAAAAAAAAAAAAAACCAAACAAACAAATCCTGCAATACACATCCATGTGCAAGTGCTGTTATCCACTTGTGTGGACGCTTCTGTAAGATACACTTGTGAATAATGAAATCGTGGGGGACAAGGGGGAAAAGGGGAGAATGCCCAAGGCGCATATCCAATCCTTCCCAATCCCGGGCCTCAAATCCAAAGCAATGGAAAATGTAATGGGAAGAAAGAGATTTACTAATAAAGTGATTCCATTTGGATTACTTTTCATCATGAAATAATTTTATGTCTGTATTGGTACAAAAAAGAGTCACTAATTGGCTTTAGCTGTATGAAGATTTAACAGTCATACTGCACACATTTTACATTCCGTGTATGACCTAAGTTACACATATTTTTAAATTATATTGCAATTCTGCTTTGCTATGTAGTAAAAAGCTATTTCAGAGTTTTTTAAAAATGCAATTATAGGTTCAAAAGACAGGAACATATTCAAATTTTATAGGTATTACCAAACTGAGCTCAAAAAAACCCTGCAGCACATTATACTCTCCCCAGCAATGGATAAGAAGGTATACTTCTCCAAACCCTCGCTGTGACAGGATCATGCTTCTTTGTCTTTATTGGTCTTGGAGGTACAACATACCTTTCTGTCTTAATTTGCACATCTGTGGTTAGAGGGATGTGAAACACCTTGCCACTTCTCTTTTAACAGTGTTTAACTTGGATATTTTCTATCC
>NW_016107357.1:12072710-12114866 GCF_001604975.1 Cebus imitator
TAGCAGAGACGGGGTTTCACCATGTTGACCAGGATGGTCTCGATCTCTTGACCTCGTGATCCACCCGCCTCGGCCTCCCAAAGTGCTGGGATTACAGGCTTGAGCCACCGCGCCCGGCCTCTATCCAGTTTTAATTGCGATTGAGAGCCCCAAAGAGCTTTTGCGTATGTGAGTTATACCTGCCAATATTTACCTTATTATAAATTAAAGCTGAGAAACTTTATGAATCCATTTAGGTTAATCAAGTCAACCACCTAAGAATACATCAGCTTTCACACGCATGTCAGTCACCTTCTTCCTCAGCCTAAGCTCTCCTGGCTGGGACAGGCCTGGGGTTCCCCAACAATCACCCCCTGACTAGGGAGCCCTAGCCAGAGGACAAAGCCCCTCCCTTTTCCCCTGATCCCTCCTCTGGTCAAAGATGGTGCCTCCCTCCCGAATCCTTGAGACTCAGAAAGCGCACGCCTGCAAAACTAGGCCAGCTCATGGCTGTCAGGGCCAATCAAGGAAGTGAACAAACAGTGCCCACAAAAATGGGAAAGGCCGCATGTCTTAATGAATTTCTGTAGGCTTCTAAAGCAGGCTAAAGGTTTTTCTGTCTCCAGAGTTCCTGGGAGAGGGTGACCATCTGTGTTAAGTGTCTGTGGGGAATGAGCCACAGCAAGCAACAAGCAGCCTTTATGAGTCCTGTCTAATCATCACTTCCAAACATCAGGAACGCGTGGGCAAAGGCCAAGGCAGCCAGGAGGCCAGGGCTCCATGTGGAGAATGACACTGGCAAAGGGGGCAAATATCTAAGCAGCCAGCATCGGGGCTCGCTTCCTGAGCATGGAGTCTGTGGTCTGTCTCGTTTCCTCCACATGATTACAAAAAGTTTGGTTTTTCAAAGTGGGATCTAAAGTCTACATGGAGTTCACCCAGACATTCCCACAGTAAAACTGCAAAACCTCCATCTGCAGCTTGATGGGAGTGAACTGCAAGGGGAGCATGGTCTCCTTCTTGAGCCCTCCCTAAACATCTTTGCCCACCTGGCCTCAGGGGGCTACAGCCATGTAGCTGAGACCAGGACCCAAAGCAGGGGCTGCACCGATGTCTGCAAGGTACAGAAATGCCGGGGCTATTGCTCACCTGAGGCTATCTGCAAATGAAGAGGTGCCCACACTACCAACAATTGGGGCACTTTTACATTTACACTGAGCAGATGCATACCTTTAAACAACAGGGAAAACAAGGAGAAGGGTTGTAAGATACTTATGAGTTAGGAAAAACATCAATTTATAGTACTTTACAGGTAGGTACAGTAATAGAGCAGTTTAAAGTGTTAAAAAAAAAAACAACCTTTCAATCCTTTGTATCTTCAAATCTTGGGATAAGAACTCTAACCTCACTTGGAGATAACATCAAGTGAATGAAGTCAGACCAGTGACCCGCAGGCTCCCCTTACTGTCTGCTACCACTCCCCACACACATGGGCATGCTTTCACACACACAAACTATTATATATTCTTTTTTTAGTTTCTGTTTTTATAGGGTGGATATTAGGATAGGACAGGACAAGTACAGGGTAGCACTGGCCTGAAAATCTTTATAAATGTTGTAGACAGCCTAATTTTTGATGAACTAAGCCCAAAAATAGCAAACTTGTACCCTTCTTATTTTTCTGCTTCCCATTCTTTGCATTCAAGGAATTTACAGCAACTAGATATAGCTGGGAAGTGTCCTTGGGGACACAAGCAATATGCTTGGTGACAGGCTCCACACCTGTGCCCAAAGGTTATGACAGAGCAAACTTCTGCAGGCACCAGAAAGACTCACAGAGGCATGAAAGGTAGAGAATACTGCCATGGATGGCCAGAAGGACCCTTTATGGCATTTAATTCTCATTTCCCCAATAAAAGATCTGTAGCCCAAAAAGAGTGCAGTGGGTTGTCAGTACCATATATCACATAGTTTATTAACACCAAATTCGAGCTTTTGATGCCGGATTCATGTACTTCTCAAGTCTTAAAGGGCTTGCTAGAAATGCAGATTCCTTCTCCCAGCTTCTGATTCCACAAGAATAGAATGAGGCCCTGAAATCTGCATGACGGCAAGCAGCCCAGGAGATTCTGGAGCTGGTGGTCCATCTTTTGGGGATCACTGTGCTAGACTATGCTAGTAGAAAGACCAGTGAAAAGAGCCAGTATTAAAGGCTGCTGGACATCCCCAGTCTCCTCTGACCAACACCAATCAAGAACGCTGCATTGGGAGTGAATCCTCTTATTCCAAATGGCACTTCATAGCCTGACTCAGTATTGGACCTTTCCCACAGCCTCTTTTAAAGACTAAAACCTCCTCTGTAAGACACTGCTTTCACATAAAGGATAAGGGCTGTACTCCACTGGGGTGTCAGCTATTGAAGCCAATGAACTGGAATCCAGTTCACTGGACAAGCTCATTAGGCATTTAGTGGGAAAGCTAATTGTTACTGGTTTCAGAAATTCAACTTTTTTTCCCCTTAGGTTCAATTCTTTACACAGCATTGCAATTTGGGAATTCAAAAGTTCTGAGTGGATGACTTCCCACTCTGCACAGGTGGGAAAAAAAACGAGGCAAAGAGATTCCAAATCAAAGCTGCTAGATCTTGCTGCTGATCACAGGAGAAGCTGAACCCAAGAATCCCCAAGGATGCTGCCCCTCGAAAGATCTCCTGCACCCAGGGCTGACAAGTCTTTGTGTCTCCACACTCTAGTGTGACTTGTAGTTACCTATAAGGTAAAGGGTCTAACCTGACACAGGTGCTGGGAAGGGAGGTCTATGTAGAAATCTATGCAAGGACTGGTGTGTGCCAGGGGTCCCCTCTGACACCCGGTCAAGGACATCCTTTAACCACATGCAAATAGTTTAAAGGCCAACCAAGATCTAATTAGCAAAGCTAGCCATCAGCTTAGCAGATAAAAAACCTTTCAAATTGTGCGACCGTTGAGGGTAAAGTATTTTTAAATAGAAGGAGTTCTGCAGTAGACATCTAGTACTTTAGCCCCCTGCTCCATTTCTGCAAACTGTCCTTTCTTTAGAGAATATCGTGTCCGACTCCTTCCACATGCTTACACCACCTTATTAAAGTAAAATCCTGTCCTTGTCACCATTGGCTGGCCCAGGCTGGCCAGGCCACCCAAGCAAGGCCAACTGGCGTCCTTCCATGGTATTTGCAAGCTGCAACGAAGCAGCATGGCCAAAATGGAGTGTGGTCGCTGTTAGCAGCCAGGTTCCAAGACGGAGGAAAAAAACAAACAGTGGAGGAGGGGAGGTGAAGACCTCAGTGGACTTCCTGGGTCTCCCATAAGCCCTAGTTCTGGTCCATCTCTGTATACATCCAGCCTATAAGATTCTCCTTTTGCAAAAGCTAGTTCAGACTGTTTCTATTACTAACATAGAGTCTTTGGTCATGAAAAATGAAAACTATTCTTTTTCTGTAAAGGTCCCCACATCTACCAGCTGTGATAAGCCCCTTAACATCTAGATATTTCCCATTCACCCTTAAACCGTCCACAGTACCTTCTATCTGACATACACCCAGTAATCATCTCCTAAACATGATCTAAAAATACTCTCTCATATAAAAATAATAATCATCAACTTTTTTTAAAGGGCTTTTTTGGTCCTTTTTTTTTTTTTTTTTTAAAAAAAAAAAAAAAAAAAAAAAAAAAAAAAGGACCAAAAAGGAGAGGGGACGAGGACTTCCTGCAGAATTTCACAGGAGTCACTAGAATGGGAGGCGTTGAAACTTGGAGCTGAAACCACAACCCTCCAAGCAGTGGAGCGCATTAGCAGTCTTGGGACACAGCCCTCTCAGCGCGGGCCTCCAGCTCTCCCAGGCTCCACCCCCCGCGTCCTAATGGTCTCTCCTCCCATTGAGACTGCATTCTCCCTCAGCTCCAACCATCTCTTCCACCCGCTATCTCCAGACCCAAATCTCTCTTCCAGCCTCCGCTCCATATTCTGAAATGTTTAACATACTCTTCAGCTGATGTGATGACAAATTACCTTCCTCCCTAAAGCAGCCACTCCTAACTCCCCACGTGCTACCATGAACCCCAGTTTACCAGTGATTATTAAGCTTCAAAATCTTACATATTGCCATCCAGGGGTATACTACACAGTCACTGAAGACATTATAATATATCTTGACTGGGAAAACGTTTGCAATGTGTGGCCCTAAGAGCAAACCAAAATATACGTGGTCATGTGTTGTGTGTGTATGTGTGTGTGTGTGTGAGTGCATACATGTGCACAGACACCAGACTGCAATGGTTAAATAAGGCTTTGGAGCCAAACAGATCTGGTAGGGTCTGTGACCTTAGGGCAGCCAACTCTCAGCATCCCATTCTTTAATACAAAATAGACTCTGAGTACCTATCTCATAGAGAAATTGTACACATTAAATTGTACACAGAAAGCTCTTACATTGTACCCACACGGAAGATATCCCAAAATGACTTCAGTGACTGCATAGGATACCACCATCTGTCAGTAAGTAAGATTTTGAAGCTTAATAATCAACCACTTACAGTACAGTGGGGCTCATTTCTACATGCTAGCACTGTAATTTTTAATTTTTTTTTTTTTTTTTTGCTTGGCTACATTTTCCATAAAAAAGCTTATGTTGGCCAGGTGTAGCGACTCATGCCTGTAATACCAGCACTTGAGAGGCTGAAGTGGGTGGATCACCTGAAGGTCAGGAGTTCAAGACCAGCCTGGCCAACATGGTAAAACCCTGTCTCTACTAAAAAATATAAAAAACTAGCCGGGCATGGTGACTAGGGCACATGCCTGTAATACCAACCTCCTGCCGAGGCTGAGGCAGGGGAATCGCTTGAACCTGGGAGGAGGCTGCAGCAAGCCAAGATCACACCATTTGGCCAGCTTCAGCAACAAGAGGGAAATTTCTCCTCAAAAAAAAAAAAAAAAAAGGCTTAAGTTGTCTTTGATCCCTTTTTCATCATCTTCCCTGACTCAGTAATTCCTGCAGTGTTTGTTTCAGAAAAAAGTGTCTTCCACAGGAGTTTTGTTTCACACTGACAAGCCCTTACCCTGCTGGGGCCTCCTTCACCTCTCCCATGAACACATCTTATCTTCCGGATGAGCCTCCAAAGTCCGGCTCTCCCTCTTACACTCTGCTGTAGAATTCATTTCTTCAAAGTCCAACTGGGACTGCACCATTCTCTGGCTGAAAGCCCATCCTTCCTATTCGGGCTTGTGGAAATCTACTCAGTTCACCTGCCCAGCCTCTTCTTGCTCACGTTTCAAACTGGAGTGCTCCCAGTTCCAGCTCTGCAGCTACCTTCCTGGTGCCTTTTTCCCTTGTTAAAATTCTGTTGCCTTCTGAAGTCTTCCACACCACCCTGCTCCCTGTCCCTGCTGGAAGTTGTCCCTCTTTCTATGCTTGCTTTAAAAAAAAAATTTTTTTTAAGGCATTCATCACATTCTGCCATGACCTAGTTATGTCCCCTGCCCACAGATTTGACCTGAGGACTTCAAATTAAACAGATCAACACAAACCATTTTGCAGACATCTCAAGAATGAACTCCCAGTTCTTATTTTGCAAGGCGTCCCCAGAGGGGGTCTTAGCTTGAGTTGTCCACTCAGACCCCATTGCCCCAAGTCAGTAAATCAATTAAAAAGCCAAAAGACTCTCTGAACAACTTTAAAGGCCTTGTGACATTTCTCACTTGTCAAGGCCTGTAGCCATACCTTATCTTTATCTCAGCTAAATACCAGGCAGACCAAAGATGGCTGTTTATTTTTCTTGTGCTTCAAATAGGCTTACAGAGAGCTCTGGTCCAAGGCATAATTACAAGGATGTGGTTTTACTTCAGTCACACCAGGAGGGACCTGGAAAAATACTTTTGGGAATGGCACGTTGACTCCAAGCCACCATAGCAAGACTCAGAGCATATTTATAAACCACAGCTTCACAACAGGAGTGGCCCTGAAGTTTTTCTGTCTCTTGCTCAAGTACAGAACTTAAATAATCAAACATGGTCTTCCTACTTCACCCCGTGTTTCTGCTATGTCCAGGTTCGGACTGTTTAACACACTATGTGTAGATTAATCATATTAAAATGCAGTTCACCAGTTGTGCGATGCTTGTGTCAGTGAATGTTTTTTAATAAATTAAAAAACGTTGGCTTGGAATGTAAGTGGTTCTGTAAGAAGCTTAGAAAATCCTTTCAATGAGAATTGGAAATCACTTCACTGCCAGCTACAGAGTATGAAGACAATATCTCATTGACTAAAAGTGTTAAGGCTGGTTTCTGAATTCAATTAAGTCTTAGTTTTCAGAACAGATATGCTCCTAAAAAAAAGTATGCAGACACTGAATTTTTCTGAACAATATCTTAAATGCACTAGATGCATATTTAAAAGATTCCTATAACTTTTTTTGGCAAATTTAGTCTTGGGAAAAGGCAGCTTTCCTAATGTTAGATTTCCTTAATAATTTACCTATAGGGAAAGGACACAACGTGGACAAGGTGAATGGAAAAGGAGGCTTTTAAAATGAGAGGCTTGGGAGGAGGTGATGGAAGCCAGCAAGATGGTAGAAAAGAGGAAGTTTTGGTTTTCCTCTGGCCTGGCCTACGCCTGGCCGAGAAAGCTGGGGAAAGACTCCCTGTTGCCTAAATCCCTGCCCTTGTCCTACTTTTAGCGTCACCCTAAATCATATGTGTCCTGGTCCACAAACACCTCATGTACTTCCCAAGGAAGTACAGGAGCCCATGGTTTGGAGCTCAGGCACAAGGCGAAGAACTCACGAGGACCGCCCAGACTGGGAGGACAGCCACCCCCCACCTTTCTCAAGTGGGTTTGGGCAATCGGCTTCGCGGGGCTGAGGGGCAGGGCCGCCTCCCTCGCCCGGGGTGAGCGTCCGCTTTCACAGCCATCTGCGCGCCGGGGCCATCACGCAGTAATCGGATCATGGACGCGCGGCCTGGGGCGCCGGGGAGGGGGTCGAGCTGTCCCAATCTGCTGCCTACACTCGCGACGGAAAAAAGGTGTCGTCTTCGGGGTAGGAAAACGAAATCGCGCACATCTGTTAACCCGCTGGGCGCAGTGAAAGCCTTTCCCGCCCGGGGAGGTCTGTTTCACTAGGGAAGGGGCGACCAGGCCGCCCCGCCCCCAGGCCAGGGGCGAACCCCGCACAGCGCCTCCAGACGCCCAGGTTTCCGAGTCAGCGGGGCGGGACTGAGAGCGCCAGGCGTATGAAAGCCGCCCTCTGCGCGTGGCTCTCCCGCGTGGGGTCCAATCGTGGGTACGAAGCGCGCGAGAACAAGGAGGCTCGTTGGGAAGACCGCGCCCGGGGCCGAGGAGCCCGAAAGGGCGGGTGAGCGCGGGGACTTCCGGACAGAGCGCGGTCCCCGCGAACTTTCCCGGGACGGCGAGCCCGGCCGGGAACAGACCCCGCTCGCGGAGCCCCACTCACCATCTCCTTGCGGAGCAGCGCCAGCGCGGCGTCCAGGTTGGGAGGCTTGGCGGGCAGCCCTGCCGCCCGGGCCCCGCCGCCGCCCGCGCCCCCGCGGCTCAGCTCGTCCTGGATGCGCGACTTCTGCGCGTACAGCCGCTCCAGGTGCCGCCAGCCCCCAGACGCGCCGCCGCCCGACGCCGAATGCAGCAGCCCGCTCAGGCTCTTGGGCAGCGGGGGCAGCCCGTCTACCCGCAGACCCCTGGCCGCGGCGTCGCCCGCGGCCCCCGGCGCCGCGCGGCCCCCACTCATCGCGCCGCTGCCGGGCCACGCGCCAGCCCCACTGCTCCGGCCCAAGGTATCCCCCGCCCCGCCCCGCCCCGCCCCGCCCCGCCCCGTTCCCGGCGGGGCCCCGCCCACTTCCCCTCCTGCGCCACGCCCTCTCCCAGGCCCCGCCCCCTCTCCTCGAGACCCCGCAAGGGCCCGGGATCCGGGTGGCGTCCGCGTGCAGCGGCCGGACTCGCCTCCACCTGGGTTCCCCCTCCCTCTGTGCCCCTCCAGCGCCCTAATTCATCTACAACTCCGTGTGCCTTCCCGTAACCCCCCGACTCACCACCAGCCCCGTCACCAACTCTTCTGTGCCATTCCCCAGCTTCCCGGCCCACCCCTAGCTCTGAACTCACCCAACGCCTCCTGACCCCCAGCTTCGCCCCCACTCCCTCTGTGCCACCCCTCAATGCTCCTGCTCGCCCCCAGCTCCACCCCCACTCCTTCTGGGTCACCCCCCAGCTCCCCGGCTCACCCCAGCCCCGCCCCCACCCCCTCTGTGCCACTCCCAGCTTCCCGGCTCACCCCTAGCCCCGCTCCCACCCTTTCTGTGCCACCCCTCAACGACCCCTCACCTCCAGCCCGGCTCCAGACTCCCCCTCACCTGCCAGCGCTCCTCGCCTCACCGAGGCCTGTACCCTGGGAGCAGCCCAGACTCGATCCCACGAGGCGCGGCTGGTGCAAGGGGTGGGGGTACCGAGGCTCAGGCTTGTGGGGGCAGAAGGCCTAGTTTTGGTCCCAGGACCCCCAGCCCTCCCTGAGGGCGGAATCCAGCCCCACTCCTGATGCGGGGTGGGCTAGGGGCCCCAGACCTGGGCACGTGGCTCCCAGGCGCACTGGCCTTAGCACGGCCATGTCCAGCAGTACCCGCAGCAGTCAGCAAGAACGCCAGGCCCACTTTTGAAACTTCAAAACACGAGTAAACATGCTTTTCAGTCTGGCCATGAACACAAGAGTAAGTGGAAATGTCAGGAAACCAGAGTAAGGGATTTAATCTCGGAACCTATCCATCAACTCACGCAAAAATAAACACAACGCACAACTCAGAGGAAAAGAGAAGAGAGAGACAGGCTCTGCCCCTCCCAGGAAAAGTAAAAATGACAGGCAGTTATAAACAGATTAGAGATAGAAAAGATCAAGAAGCAACTGCTATAGCCCAGCTGCAGATTAAAAACTAATGCAGTGTAGGCACTGGATAACTTTAATGCCTATTCATTATTAGCTTTAATTATAAAGGGATTTAATTTACTAAATACATCCAAGTGGATCAGAATTATAAAGTGTTCTGAGCACTTCAGACACCTAACATAAAAGAGTCCTGCACTTTAGGTTGTCTTAGACCTTTTAATCTACTACCTCCTAAAGCCCACCCCAGAAGCAGTGTCTTTGAGATTGCATAATATTCTCCCTCTACAGTTGCAACTGGGTGATACCAATATGAAGAAGCTTTAGTGCAGGTGGTGTCATTGACAGCACCCAGGCTTCCCACCCCACCCACTGCCCAGAATTTTCCGCCTCTTCACTGTGCCTCACCTTCCACTAATTACCTAGTCACATTTCTGGATGTCAGGTATTTATTCATTCGCTTATGTCAGGTGGGTGTCTTCAGGAGAGTGGCCAGTCTGCCTGTGTGTGAGGGAGTACGGGAGAGGAAGGGATGGGAAGGATTTTGACCTTCGGTTCATACCTTAGCATGAATTTCTTTCTTTCTTTCTTTTTTCCTCACTCTTTTGCCCAGGCTGGAGAGCAATGGTGTGATCTTGGCTCACTGCAACCTCTGCCTCCTGGGTTCAACCAATTCTCCTGTCTCTACCTCCTGAGTAGCTGGAATTACAGGTATGCACCACCACATCTGGCTAATTTTTGTATTTTTAGTAGAGATGAGGTTTCACAATGTTGGCCAGGCTGGTCTCAAACTCCTCACCTCAGGTGATCTACCTGACTCAGCCTCCCAAAGTGCTGGGATTACAGGTGTGAGCCTCCACCCCCAGCCTGCATGAATTTCTTTAATTTTATTGGTCATGTTGTGGTCTCACCTGCAGTACCTAGCAGGAATTACTCAAGTTAGGTGATAGGAAGTTCGGCTATGTGATGGTGCAATAAGAAAAGAAATCACTTTGAAGCATCGGGGCACTGAAATCATTTTAAAGAATATACTTCAGAGAATTATGAATCACAGAAGGAAAAGAGGGTTAGGGTCAGCTAGACAGCAGCATGAGGTTGGTGGTGTCAGGACTCGAGAAAAGAGGCACAACTTAGGCCGGGCGCGGTGGCTCAAGCCTGTAATCCCAGCACTTTGGGAGGCCGAGGCGGGTGGATCACGAGGTCAGGAGATCAAGACCATCCTGGTCAACATGGTGAAACCCCGTCTCTACTAAAAATACAAAAAATTAGCTGGGCATGGTGGCGCGTGCCTGTAGTCCCAGTTACTCAGGAGGCTGAGGCAGGAGAATTGCCTGAACCCAGGGGGCGGAGGTTGCGGTGAGCCGAGATGGGCCATTGCACTCCAGCCCGGGTAACAAGAGCGAAACTCCGTCTCAAAAAAAATAAAAAAATAAAAAAATAAAAAGAGGCACAACTTAGACAATGCCAACCTTACCATTTTAAAGGAAGGCTCTGTGTTCTGGCCTATACTCAGTGAGGTGAGCGTATTGAAGTTGGTATCAGCAAATAACACCCCAGGGTGAGAAGAAGTTTCTACAGAATTTCTGTGGTGCTGGTGAAGACGTTATTTGTACAAACCTGAAACTATTATGCAACAAATATTTTGACATCCTTGAGGTGTGTTAGTGTCTGCTTATTCAAATGCCAATATAAAGTACCTTTTTTTCGTTTTGTTTTGTTTTATTTTGTTTTGTTTTTGTTTTTGTTTTTGTTTTTTGGGGGGGGACGGAGTTTCGCTCTTGTTACCCAGGCTGGAGTGCAATGGCGCGATCTCGGCTCACTGAAACCTCCGCCTCCTGGATTCAGGCAATTCTCCTGCCTCAGCCTCCTGAGTAGCTGGGATTACAGGCATGCACCACCATGCCCAGCTAATTTTTTGTATTTTTAGTAGAGACGGGGTTTCACCATGTTGACCAGGATGGTCTCGATCTCTTGACCTCGTGATCCACCCGCCTCGGTCTCCCAAAGTGCTGGGATTACAGGCTTGAGCCACTGCGCCCGGCCCATTAAAGTACCTTTTAAAGTTCATGCTTATAATGGGACAGAAGTGATAAATAACTTCTGAATTTTTTTTTTTTTTTTGCATTAAGCCACTGAAAGATTGATTACCTTAGTCCATTCAAGCTGCTATAATAAAATACCTGAGACTGGATGATTTATAAAGAACAGAAATGTCTGGGCATGGTGGCTCATGCCTGTAATCCCAGCACTTTAGGACGCTGAGGTGGGTGGATCATGAGGTCAGGAGTTCAAGACCAGCCTGGCCAACATAGTGAAACCCTGTCTCTACTAAAAAATACAAAAAAATTAGCTGGGCATAGTGGCACGCACCTGTAGTCCCAGCTACTCGGGACGCTGAGTCAAGAGAATCACTTGCACCTGGGAGGTAGAGGTTGCAGTGAACCAAGATCCCACCACTGCACTCCAGCTTGGGCAACAGAGTGAGACTTCCTCTCAAAAAAAAAGAAAAGAAATGTCTTGTTAACAGTTTCGGAGGCTGGAAGTCCAAGATCAAGGCGCCGGCTGATTTGGTGTCTGGTGAGAGCTCATTCCTCATAGACTTCACCTTCTGGGTGTCCTCACATTGCAGAAAGGACCAGGGAGCGCCCTCAAGTCTCTTTTACAAGGACACTGATTCCATTTATGAGGGCTTCACCTTCATGACCTAGTCACCTCCCAAAGACCTCACTTCAATACCACCATATGGGGGTTAGGTTTCAACATACGAATTTGGGGTTTAGGAGTACATACATTCAGCCCATAGCAGAACACCTGTATTTTGAGTTCAAATCAGAGTGAGGCTTCATCATCGCCCATGCAGCTAAATCAGTCTTTTCTGTTTTGTTTTGTTGTTGTTCACAAGCTCTTGGAAATCAGAAAACACAAACTTCTAATCCAGTGGTCTATTCACTAACCCACGTCTTTTCTTAGACTTTGTCAATCAAAATTAGGGACCTGGGCCTTCTAGCACAAGCCTCAGAGTCAGCAGTATCCAGTGACTCTGGGTTAATCTAAAGCTAGGTTTCTCAGCTTTTCTAGCCAGTACTCAACTTGCCCATGAACTTCCAGGCATTCAGTTGGAGATACTCTCATCTGACTCCATCCTGACCTTCCATTAATCCAGCCACCAGGTTCCTCCCCACCTCTAATCTCTGCCCACTTGTTTGTTTTCGGGAGCTCCACAGAGTCTTTTTGTGCATTTTTAAAAAAATCATTCTAAAAGTTTAATAACTTAGGATGTTAACAGACTAGGAAGAGCCTGAAAAAGACACTGAAAGTCCAATTGAGCTTGCTTTTTTGAGATGATGACTTTAAATGCCACTAACCATAGAGAAGTTTATCTTGCTGTTTTTCATTTGTTGCAGAATCTAAAAGTAGATTACTTTGAGAGCAACTCTACAATGAATTTGGGCTAAATTTTAGCAAATGTATCTATTTCAAGACATAATTTGTTATATTTCTATCATTCCTGAAACCAATTGTAAATTTAAAGCTTATATAATGCCTCTTAAAGATTTTTGTATGCAACTAGGTATACATATAAATGGGAAACATAGCATTTAATCATAGACTCCTTTATATAGTTCTTCAATTGTTGCTTTGTTGCCTCAGTGATACTTTTTATTTGGTCAGAGACAAGGACAATGCTTTCTTTGTCTGCTATAGCACAATGCTGGGCACCTAATGATAGCAAATATATATATATATATATATATATATATATATATATATTTTAGCAGACATACTATTCGATGTAATTTGTTGAGTAGTTACTGTTAAAATGATTAATTGGGAGGTCATTAGGCTAAAGCAGCTCCAGTGCTCTAGCTTCCAACTTAAGCAAGTTGAAACCTAATTCAGTGTAAACAGTAAGCAAAACAAGCTTAACCAATCAGAAACCTCCAACTAACCTCTTACTAGGGGCTTTCCACTGGAATGATCCAAATAAGGCCATTGCTCCACTTTAACCAATAAAATATTTTCTTTGCCTTGCTTTCTCATTCACCCTATAACAGCTTTTCCCTCTTGCCCCTTTGGCAGATCCCAGAACCACTTGCGGTCTGGAGCTGCCTGATTTATGAAACACTGTTTGCTCAGATAAACTCTTTCATATTTCAATGTGCCTCAGTTGGTCTTTTAGCACTACTGTGTGTAAGCCACAGTGCAAAGCTCTATGATGAACATGCATGAGGGTCAAGCCACGACTTCAAGTGACTCACAGTTCATCAGGGGAGACCACGTAGGAGGCATTGTGATAGAAGTGCAGATCAAACACTGCGGCAGTCCCAGCAGGACAGGATTCATTATAGAGTTTGGAAAATGTGTAACAGAAAAGTGCACTTAAAGTAGGCTTGAAGGGTAAGTAGACTTTCAGAAAGTGAAGACAGAATAGGGGTAGTAGGTAGAGCCCTGGATGGTTGGAAGCTAGGCTGGACCAGGGGCTTTGATCACAGACTGCAGAGAGTTTTCAATTTCATGCTAAGAAGTTTGGACTGTATTTTGCAGGCAATAGGAGGCTGTATTTTAAAATAATAAGAGCATTAGAAAGATCATTCTGGACCAGGAGCAGTGGCTCACACCTGTAATCCCAGCACTTTGGGAGGCCAAGGTGGGTGAATCACAAGGTCAGGAGTTTGAGACCAGCCTGGCCAACATGGTGAAACCCTGTCTCTACTGAAAAAAATATATACAAAAAAATTAGCTGGGTGTGGTGGCAGGTGCCCATAATCTCAACTACTCTGGAGGCTGAGGCAGGAGAATCACTTGAACTCGGGAGGCAGAGGTTGCAGTGAGCCGAAATGGCGCTATTGTGCTCCATCCCGGGTGGCAGTGGGAGACTCCGTTTAAAAAAAAAAAAAAAAAAAAAAAGAAAGAAAGAAAAGATCATTGTGGCATTTGCATGTCTAATAGTCTGCATAGGACACTAGAGGGAGGGAGAATAGTTAAGAGGCTAATGCAACTTTGAATTGAGAGGCAAGCTGGACTGAATTCAGGGATAGGAAATAGAAATCATCAGTTCTTGATACTTTATAAAGAGCTTTCTCATTTGATCCAAATGCGGGGTGAGTATGGCTCCGAGTTCTACCTGACAATGAGGAATAAAGGGCTCATAAAGGGTGGTTGTGCTGCCCAAGTTTGCTCAGCTAATAAACAATAGAGCCTTGCCACAGGCTCTTGGCTTCTTACTGGGAAGATACGAAAGGCTGAATCCACATAACAGTTTGTATAAAGGCTGAAACAAAGTCTGCACTTAGAGGGGCTAGTCAAAACACTTAAAATGGAAGAGAGCACAGGAGAGTGTTCCTCAAGCAGTTTGTAGAAACACTGTCATTCACCAGCGGAAGGAAGGAGGGAGGGAGGGAGGGAGAGAGGGAAGGAGGGAAGAAAGGAAAGGAAAGAAGGAAAGGAAGGGGAGGGGAGGGGAGGGGAGAAGAGCCAGGTGTCAGGCCTTCAAGTCCAAGCCTGGCCGTTATAGCCTTGGTGACCCACACGTACACCTCTGGATGGTCCCCAGAAGCCAGAAAGTCTGAAGTAACCGCAAGTAACCAAGTGGCCACAGAAAGAAATGAAACAACTTGTTCCTGCCTCGACTAATTGCTCTCCTCCTACAACCTTCAACCTGCAACCATTGCTCCTGTTTAGCCTTACGAAAATTTCCCCCCAGACATTGGGTATCTCAAGACCCCCACCCCTGTAACTGTGTAATTTTCCCCAACCTCCCCTCTGCTTGCAACCAATAACCCCCACCCTTAAGATCATGCCCGTTTGTAATACATGACCCTTACCCTTGTGACCGTGCATCCCGTGACGCCCTTCCCCTCCCTAAAATAGATTACCACCTTTAACTGACCGCTTGCCCCAACCTAGAAAACCAACTCCTATCCTACCACCCTCTGCTGACTCTTTTCATATTCAGCCCACATATACCCCGGTGAATGAACAGCCTTGTCGCTCACACAGAGCCTGCCTGGTGGTCTCTTTACATGAGCTATGTGTCTAAAACCAGGCATAGTGGCTCACACCTGTAATCCCACCACTTTAGGAGGCTGAGGTGGGAGGATCACTTAAGCCCAGGAGTTGGAGACCAGCCTGGGCAACATAGTGAGACCCTGTCTCTACAAAAAATAAAAAATTAGCTGGACATGGGGTGCACACCTATAGTCCCAGCTACTTGGGAGGTTGAGGCAGGAGGATCACTTGAGCCCAGGCAGTCAAGCCTGCAGTGAACTATGATCACACCATTGCACTCCTGCCTGGGCAATACAAGACTCTGTCTCAAAAAAAGAAAGGGAGAAAGAAAGAAAGGATGAAAGGAGGAAGGAAAGAAAGAAATGCAGTCAAAGGAAGCACAGAAACCTAGAAAACATTTGGGAAGGACCTGCCAGGAGTCTGATTTTCTCAAGTACAAGGTGAAGCACTTAGCTGTGGAGGCCTAGCCAGGCAATACCATGCCCCTGGGAGGTAACAAGCAACCTAAGGGTTTTCGACAGTAGCCAAATCTAGCGGACGGAGAGATGGGAAAATGGGGTAGAGAATTAAAGTGGCATATGTGAAAAACCAAGGCAAAAGGAAACTATGGAATAGATGGGTGAGCTGGTGGGAATAAAAAGGCATACTGAGAAGGAAGAAAATGCCTGGACTCACAGCATCCATTCATTTCACCCTCCCCTCCCTCCACATCCCCTTCCTGCCTCACTTCCCTTTTCCTTCCTTCCCTTACTTTTCCCTCTTTCCTCCCTTCAATCCCTCCTTTTCTTCCACTCCTTCCTTCTTTTCTCTTTCCTTTCCCTTCCTCCTTTCGCTCCTCCTACCCCATCCTCCTCCTTCCCTTCTCTCTCCCTTCCCCCCTTTCCTTTCTCTTCTCCCTTCCTTCCTACCTTCAGCCCCTTCCTTCCCTCCTTTCTTTCTGCCCTTTCCTCCCTTCTTCCCTTTCTCCCTCTCTTCCTTCTCTCTTTCTTCTTCCTTCCTTCCTTCCCTCCTTTCTTTCTGCCCTTTCCTCCCTTCTTCCCTTTCTCCCTCTCTTCCTTCTTTCTCTCTTTCTTCTTCCTTCCTTCCTTCCTTCCTCTTTATTCTTTATTTTATATTTTAGAGACGGAATCTTGCTCTGTTGGCCAAACTGGAGTTCAGGGTTGCGATCATAGCTCACCACAGCTTCAAACTTCTGGGCTCAAGCGATCCTCCTGCCTTGGCCTCCCAAAGTGCTGGGATTACAGGCATGAGACATCACAACGGCCTCTTTCTTTCCACTTTAATCTACTTTGTGCCAGGCAATAAGCCAGGCTTAAAGATACAAATAGGTGACTCTGAGACAAAAAATGAAATGCTTCTAGGAACAGCGTAACTGCTTTTGTCAATGGGGCGCTCTGCTTAAACATCGGAAATGATTGGGAGGGTCACATTGAGTGAAGCCTGCCATTAATATGTCAGGCCTTCTTTATTTTTAGGAATCGTTTTTCTCTGTGGTGGCTTCCAATTTTACATGCATTTTCTCTCTTCATCTCCACAAAAGTCCTTACTTAGTCAAAATGTGCCACATAGGCTGGGTGTGGTGGCTCATGCCTGTAATCCTAGCACTTTGGGAGGCCGAGACAGGTGGATCGCCTGAGCTCAGGAGTTTGAGACCAGCCTGAGCAACATGGTGAAACCCTGTCTCTACTAACACACAAAACATCAGCCAGGCATAGTGGTAGGCACCTGTAATCCCAGCTACTTAGGAGGCTGAGGAACAAGAATTGCTTGAACCCAGGAGGCAGAGGTTGCAGTGAGCTGAGATTGTGCCACTGCACCCCATCCTGGGTGACAAAGCGAAACTGTATCTATCTATCTATATATATGTATATACCACATAACTGATAGAACCCTGGGGTAGCACTTGTCCCTGAGCTCATTCCAATGCCGCTTTTCCCTAGAGAATTCCTCCAAGATGTCCCCTCTACAGCTCAAACATCCTTAAGTCCTCCAACATCTGGTCTTCTGTCAAGAAATCATTTTCAATATCTTGCCTCCTTTATCACTCTCCTCTACACACACACAGTTTGTCAGTATTTGTCTTAAAGGGTCATGCCCATATGCAAGTGAAAAATTCCAGATGTGCTGACACGTTCTCAATAGTGGTGGCCTGCTTCTTCCACTTGACAGTTACCCTACTTCTTCTGAAGCGTAAAATTGAAAGTTTGGAGCAGTACATCACACTTCTGAATGCTATTGAACTTAAATCCGACTTCAGTTTTATTTAACCCCTTTCCACGTAAGATGCACAAGAGAATCACAGTCTACACCCATAAGTGTTAAAATAGAAAAAGGATAAACAAATATGTCCTTGTTTAGGTACAGTGGCTGTTAATTTCTAGAGTGTAGGGAAGCAGTGGCTATTAACTTCTAGAGTGTAGGGAAAGGGGGTTTCTAACCCTTTACCCTGTACCCTTTGGTGCTACAGTCATGTGTCACTTAAGGACAGGGACACGTTCTGAGCAATGCATCGTAAGGTGATTGCATCACTGTACAAATACAGAGTGTACTTACACGATCCTAGGCGGTGTAGCCTACTACACACCCAGGCTACATCGTACAGACTATGGTTCCTAGGCTACAAACCTGTACAGCAAGTTACTGTACTGAATATTGTAGACAATTGTAACACAATGGCAAGTGTTTGTGTATCTAAATATATCTAACCATTGAAAAGGTAGAGTAAGAACATAGCATAAAAGATAAAAAATGGTTCGCGAGTAAGCACTATGAGTGGAGCTTGCAGAACTGGAAGTTACTCTGGGCAAGTCAGTGAATAAGTGGTGAGTGAATGTGAGGGCCAAGGACATTACTGTACACTGCTGTGGACTTTATAGACACTGGACACTTAGGCTACACTAAGTTTATGAAAAAAACTTTTTTTTTTTTTTTGAGGCAAAGTCTTGCTCTGTCACCCAGGCTGCAGTGCAGTGGTGCAGTCTCGGTTCACTGCAACCTCCACCTCCCAGATTCAAGCAATTATCCTACCTCAGCCACCCAGTTAGCTGGGGTTACAGTTGCACACCACCCCCCGGTGTTTTAGTCCATGCTGGAGTTAAAGCTGGCCCCCAGATCAAGGGCCTGGCTGTCAAGACAGAGAGGAGAAGGTATATATGATGTTTGATGAGTAGTTGTGTATAGAGATTTGAGAATTATCCTCAGAGACCATCTACTCAAGTTCCCTTTCTTATCCTGAATGAATATGAATTGAGAGAATGACCCTAGTGGTCACTGAGACTGTCACACAAAATAAAATTCATTCAGTTGACAAAATTCAAATGGAAACAATTCGTTCAAAAGCTCCTTCTTAATCACAGCCAGAGCTTCCAAGAATACTTTGGTTAGGACACTGTTTGCAAGCCCTGTTCAGATAACAACTTAACTGAGACTGAAAATCAGGGAGTTTCCACACTTGGCATTGCTCACTATTTAAATGAGCCTCAAATAATGGGGTTAAAATTCACTGAACAGAAAGTGGAAGAAGACCAAAAGCTCTCAGTGCACACTGGCCAGGAAACTGCACGAAGAGCAAAGGGGAACTGGACTGTAAATAGAATCAGGAGCACCAGACAGAATTAATTTACACAAAGTCATCAGTGTTTCCTGCAGCAGCGTGAAAGTGAACGGGGCTTTATTCAACTCTACAAATGAACCCAACTGAACTCCAAATAAATCCCATGCAGAGAACAGCAATAGAGGCCAGCAAATAGGTTCCTACCTTTTTTATTCTTCCAATGGAAAGCTTGGTACCAAAGTTTAATTAACTAGTGAAATTGATTTGTGTACTTTCTCCAGATACATTTGTCATAAATTTAAAATTACTTTTAAAGTGATGGCCTTACTGTCTTGTATTGTAGAGACCTTGAGATCCACCATTCTTAATTTATTTTTTCACTTAAGTGGTTCATTCACTTATTAATTTTTATTTATTATTTATTAAAGATCTATGTGCCAGCCACTGTGCTATGTAGTAGAGACACAAACCAACTGATAGTTCCTTCCCTTAAGATGCGCAGGAGACCAGCATATAACCTCACAAGTTAAATATACATATTGGTCCAGTGATCAAAGTGGTGCAGATGATGCCCAGCTTCCTGGGTGCAAAGGCAAGGCACTGAATGCTCAGGCAGGGGGATTTCAGGGTCCAGTTGTACAGTCATCCACAGTATCCAGATGCTGTACTGCAAAATTGCCTTCTTTTTATTTTTCTTGAGACTGAGTCTTGCTTTGTTACCCAGGCTGGAGTGCAATGGCGCCATCTTGGCTCACTGTAACCTCTACCTCCCAGGTTCAAGTGATTCTCCTGCTTCAGCCTCCCAAGTAGCTGGGATTACAGGTGTGCATCACTATGCCCAGCTAATTTTGTATTTTTAATACAGATGGGGTTTCAGCATGTTGGCCAGGCTGGTCTTGAACTCTTGACCTCAGGTGATCCACCTGCCTCAGCCTTCCAAAGTTCTGGGATTACAGGTGTGAGCCACCAGGCCCAGTCAACAAATTCACCTTCTTGCTAACATTTATTTGTAACCTCAAGGTCAATACTGTGACAGTTTTGTGGTCACTTGTGGATATGTGAGTAGTGAAAATTTTGAGTCACCTGATGCACACATTCCCAGCTGAGGTGGAACATGGCAACCCTCTGCCTCTCGTTTCAGCTCTTGTATTATAAACAAGTGTCCTTTTTGCAGTCTATTTAATACCATATTTTCCCATTATTGTGCTTTTCATAGGTGATTTCTCTGTTTAAAATGGCCCCAAGCATAGTGCTGAAATGATATCAAATGTCCCAAAGTGCAAGAAGGCTGGGATGCACTTCATGGAGAAAATGCATGTGTTAGAGAAGCTTCATTCAGGCACGAGTTATTGTGCTGTTAGCCGTGAGTTCAGTGTTAATGAATCAGCAATGAACATTAATTAAGGCATCTTTAAACAGAAACACACATGAAACAAGGTTATGCCTTGATGGACTGACAAAAACACTGTGAGCAGAGGCTCATAGGAACCTTATCCTATATTTTCATTTACGGGCAATGGTTTCATATTCATTAATTCAGTGATCACGGCAACTTTATAGAACAGACCACTTTGAATAATGAGAATTGAGTGTATTTTAGAAACACTCTTAGTCTGTTCAGGCTACAATGACAAGATACCTTAGACCGTATACTTTATAAACAACAGAAATCTATTTTTCACAGTCCGGGGCTGGGAAGTCTAACATCAAGAGACCAGAAGATCTGGTGTCTGGTGAAGGCCTTTTCCTCACAGACGGTGTCTTCTCACTGTCCTCCCATGGCAGAAGGGCAAAAGTTCTCCCTCAAGCTTCTTTTATAGGGGCACTAATCCCACACAGGAGGGCAAACCCCTCATGACCTAATCACATCCTAAGGGACCTACTGGATACTGTCACATTGGGGATTAAATTTTAACCTGAATTTTGGGGAGACAAAGATTCAGGCCACAGCAGATCCTTTCGGTGGAATTGTGGTCAATGAGTTGAAGGGTTTGTGGCTTGCTGTCACTGAATTCAGTGAGACTATCCTAGCAGTTCATCTGAAAAGATGAGAGCCTACACCAAAGTAGTAGCAGTGAGGATCAATTCATTCATTTATTCATGCAGCAACTATTGCTTGAACACCTATGACATGGCGGGGCACCATGCTAGATATGGGAGGTATTTCAGAGCACAAGACAGATAAAGCCCCTTTATTCTGGAGTTTTTTATTGAGTGGGATGAAGAGGAGACGTCAGATGGACAGATATTAAGGATGGGGAACCAACAGTGACTGATTACAGGGGAAGAGAGAAGTCAAAGGTAAGCTCAGGTTCTGTGTCAGGCAGCAAGGTGAATGTACTAATTTTCCCAAAGAGAAGGAACATAACAGGAGAAACAGTCTTCAAAGAAGACAGTGAAGAAGTCAGCAGGATACATGTTAATTTAGGGGCAATGGGGGAATTGCCAATCGGAAGTCCAGTGGCAGGCAAATCTATGAAATCAAGAAAACCAGGTAAACCCAGAAATCAAGAAAGTAGTTACAACCCCTTGCCCCTCCCAAGATGAGCTCCAGGCAAGATTGTGAAGTCAAGAACCATCTCTCAGCAGCTCCCTCATTCTTGGAGCCTGCCCTTTGGGTAACGTTCCCTGTCATTCATCATGGTCCTCAGGCCACTTGCCTCTCTCACATTCCCACCCTTTTTGCAAGGGTCCTCATTTCCAGCTCCTTTGGGTACCAGCTCCCTCCTCATCTTTTACATCCTCAACTAACTTCCTTTATCCCTTCAGTATCTAGTCAGGTTCTGGTTCCCATAGTGCAGCCATCACCCACCAGCTAGCCAGCCAGGTTATAAAAACAGGCCAGAAGAGGAGCAGAAGTTCTAGACAATTGCCTGAGTCCCCAGTCTGTTTTCTCCTTTTTTTTTTTTTTTTTTTTTTTTTTTTTTGCATCCCATACACCGATCTCTTTAGCTGGTTCATGCACCAGCTTCCATGCCATTTCTGGCTTCCTTGGCTGTCCTTACTTTGCGCCTGTTAGTTAGTCTGTTTTCCCACTGCTAAGAAGAACTACATGAGACAGGGGAATTTATAAAGAAAAGAGGCTTAATTGACTCACAGTTCCACATGGTTGGGGAGGCCCCAGTCAAAGGGGAAGCAAGGCATGTCTTTCATGGCGGCAGGAGAGAGAGAGAGAGTGAGGGGGGAAGTGCCACACTTTCAAACCATCGGTTCTTGTGAGAACTCACTATCACAAGAACAGCATGGGGGAAATCCATCCCCATGATCCAATCACCTCCCACTAGCTCCCTCCCCTGACACATGGGGATGGGGATTACAATTTGACATGAGATTTGGGTGGGGACACAGAGCCAAACCATATCAGCACCCCACTCATGTCCCTACTTTTGCAGGGCCTCCTTGCCTCAGGAAAGAAGCTCCCTGCTCAATGTTTGTCCTGTGGAACCCACCGGCCAGGTCAGTGCCTGCACCTGCCAGAGGTGGATTGTGAACACTCTGCTTCTAGTGTCAGTCTATCTTTCAAACCAGTGCTCTTGGGGACGTAGGTGGTTATAGGGGGTTGAATCATTGTGTTTTTTTTTTTTTTTTTTTTTTCACCATGTTGGTCAGGCTGGTCTTGAACTTCTGACCTCAGGTGATCAGCCCGTCTTGGCCTCCAAAGTGCCTGGATTACAGGCGTAAGCCACCATGCCTGGCCGAATCATTGTTTTTATACATACTTCATTTCCCCCACCAGTTTTAAGCTGCTTAGTGGCAGGGGATGTGCTTTCCTCATTATCAAATCATCCTTAGCATCCAGCACAGTAAATATCACATAACAGGTATTGGAAAAAGATTTGTAAACTTAAGCCCAAAAGTGTGAATTTTAAGGCAGAAGGTGATCTTATGGCAGTGGAGTGGTAAGAGGATGCTTTGATGACAAGCAGAGCTTTTTATATTATTTAAATTGTCCCCTCCAGGCTGTTTCAGACATTGGCTAGCAGGCAACAAAGGACTGTGGTCTCTGAGGGAACATTAAGAAATAAGATGAGTCCTATACTTGCCCTGGCTTCTGCCTGGAGACACTTTCTGGAACCCAGGCAGAGTACTGGGGGGCTCACTGCTGAAGAGACTGAGATTGAAATTTGGAGGGCATGTGGGGCAGGGCATCAGAGAGGAGAAAGCTGTGCAGAGGAAGCATCCTGGAAATCTGCATGGAGGTACCCTTGAGTCTTTGCTGAACACTTACAGCTTCTACTGATGAGCTGTCAGGTGAACAGAGCTGATTGCCAGAGCTGGCCCAGCACTAGGGGAAGCTGAATTCTGACGGGCCAGAGGGGAGAGAGGAGGCAGCATGCTCAGTGCATTCAGTGGAGAAACCAGAAGTTTCCCTTCTTAGTAGCAGGACTCTACTCGCCCTGGGCAAAGACATTTGTTGTATTTAAATTGACCAACTCATGGAAAGTCCTATTTCTACATTTCTTTTTGTGTGTGTGTGAGACAGTGTCTTGCTGTGTCACTCAAGCTGATGTTCAGTGGCACGATCTTGGCTCACTGCAACCTCTGACTCCCAGGTTTAAGTGGTTCTTCTGCCTCAGCATCCCAAATAGCTGGGATTACAGGTGCACACCACTGTGCGCTGAGCTAATTCTTTGTGTTTGTAGAGATTGGGTTTCACCATGTTGGCCAGGCTGGTCTCGAACTCCTGACCTCAAGTGATCTGCCCACCTCAGCCTCCCAAAGTGCTGGGATTACAGGTGTTAAGCCACTGACTGCATCTGGCCTATTTCTTAATGTACAAATACACAGCCTAACTATCTTCTACACATTCAGATCCCTCAAAAACACCCTGACACCATCAGTTTGAGACATACAGTTAGCAAAGAAAAATTCATAAAATTAGAGCTTAATGTCAAAAGAAGACTTTTAGTAACTTCTTTTTGTTCAGCACTGCATGATTTCTTTTTAAAATATATAATATTTTAATAAAAAATAAATGTTTTTTACATGTCAATTATGGATAACATAAAGATGAAAATAAAGATGGCGTATAATCCCATCACTCACCCAGACAACCATTCCATGCACTGTGTCATTTTTAAAGAGCACTTTCTCATACGTATCTCATCTGGTCATCATGGCAACTGATTAAGCAGACAGAGTGTATATGATTAAGCAAACAGAGTGTATATTACTATGCACATTTTACAGATGAAATTAAATGGCTTGCCTAAGGCTTAGTAGCCAGGAAGCCAGATGTGGAATCAGATACTCTGATTGCAGATGCTTCTAGGTCTTGGGAGCTGCAGTTCCCAAGGAGAGTATACGCTCACACGGGCTTTATACGTTCTTCCAGGAAGGTGTGAAAGAGGCCAATGAAACGTTTCAACTATAACTAGCAAAGGAAATTTTTAGGTTGAAAGAGTTAACAAAAACCTTCCAGGAAAGTAAAGAGAAATGCTTTCAGAATGAGTCATATTTCCTTGGATCAAAGAAAAAGACTGGGTTTCATTTCACTTTTAGGTAGTAGATTTTAAGAGGAAGAGAAGGACCCCCTAGTTTATATCCCACACATTAACAAAGTTGATTTCCAACCTGTGAGACTGCAGGCAGCCCACATCAAGAATCACGCTTGTGCAACTAGAGATCCCAGAAAAAAAAATAATAACAATTACACTGGGATAATTTGAGGATGAAACAAAGTAAATGACAGGGGAGGGGTCCTGAAATGTAAATGATAATCTTGGAAATCTCAGAAGACAGAGAATTCTTCCATTTCCTAAATCTGCTATTTTTTTTAAAAAAAAGCAGATTTATCCGTGAGTGCACCCTTGTTTTTGCTGTTGTTGTTTGAGACAGGATCTTGCTCTGTTGCCTAGGCTGGAGTGCAGTGGTGTGACCATGGCTCACTGCAACCTCAAACTCCTGGGCTAAAGTGATCCCCCGTCTCAGCCTCCTGAGTAGCTGAGTCCACCCTCCTTAAAATCATCCTTTCAGCTGTCTTTCAGTCTTCTTGACCTTTGAAAACAGCCTAGGGAAGTCGCCACAGCCTAGTTCCTTCTCAGACTGTGGATTGCCCCTTTGCCTTCTTAGAGCCAACGCTGTCCTTTTAGCCAGGGTGAGTGAGTAGCAGAGTAAGGCAAATTCACAAAGGAGGTGAAAAGGTTGCCTTGGCCTCATCCTCACTCACCCCCTTTGCCATCCCTATCTTAAAATAAATTTTCTTAAACACAAGCAAAGAAACACATGACCAGCAGCTTTACACTGGGCCTGAGGCTTCCATATAAAGAGGGCTGTGGGATAGACCCCCAATGCCTGGACAACAGGGATGGTCTCTGCTCTGACTCCAGGCCTGCTTACCTCACTGCATTCTTTCCTGTCATCCTCACCATTCCTAACTGTGGTTTCTGCTGAAGACAAGAGGCCTCCTCATTTCCAGAGAATCTCGAAATCACGGAGTTCTCCAGTTGCATATCGACCCTTCTGACCCTCTCAGGGCGATTTAACCAGCAAGCTCTGATGAGCACTGCATAGTTCCGCTGTCTGGGCAGATTTTGCTGCTGCCAAGAGATCAAGTTCTAGAGATAAAGTACATTTGTTACAGGATATTTTCCTGTTTCTGCCTTAAGATATAGCCCATCAGGCTAGGTGCAGTGGCTCACGCCTATAATTCCAGCACTTGTAGAGGCTAAGGCAGGAGAATTGCTTGAGCCTGGGAGGTGGAGGCTGCAGTGAGCTATGTCTGTGCCACTGCATTCCAGCCTGGGTGACAAGATGAGATCTGGTCAAAAAAAAAATTTTTTTTTTAAAAGAGGAGGGCCCGGTACGGTGGCTCATGTCTGTAATCTCAACACTTTGGGAGGCTGAGGTGAGCCGGTCATGAGATCAGGAGTTAGAGACCAGCCTGACCAACTTGATAAAACTGTGTCTCTACTAAAAATGCAAACGATTAACCAGGTGTGGTGGCAGGAGCCTGCAATCCCAGCTACTTGGGAGGCTGAGGCAGGGGAATTGCTTGAACCAGGGAGGTGAGGTTGCAATAAGCTGAGATCATGCCACTGCACTTCAGCCTGGATGACAGAGTGAGGCTCCGTCTCAAAATATACATACATATATATAAACAAAAATAAAGAAAGAGGAGGAAGAGAGACCTGAGTTAGCATGCTTAGCCCACTTCCCATGGGATGCCCTGCACCACCTCCAGACAATGCTGGGAGTCCCCACCAGCAAGAAAACCCTCATCAGATGCAACCCTTTAACCTGGGACAGCTCAGCCTCCAAAACTGTAAGAAGAAATAAGTTCCTTTAAAAAAAAATAATATATCACCCAGTTTCAGGAATTCTGTTACAGGCAACAGAAAATGGACTACCAATGTTGATACTGCCCTGCACTGGTTAGTTTTTTAGTGCCCCAGTGCAGAACTGCTGAGGCCAGAGTCTAGGAGAGCAGCAATGAGGAAAGAGAGACAGAATCGCAGGAACTGGAAAATTGAATGGGAGGGAGAAGAGTAAGGGGAGAATAAATAACTGCAAGATTTCTGGACAGGGCAGCTAGATGCGTGGTGGGGTGATGTGATCAAATAGGGACGATGCAGGCAGAGGAGGAGGAAATTTTGGAGTAAGACAATGGTTTCCATCTGGGTCATGTTGAGAAAATTAAGTAGAAAAGCGTTATATTCTGGAATCTCTAGGGTCTAAGCTCGGAAGAGATAGCAGCTAGAGAATTACATGTGGGAGTCATGAACTTGGCTGGGGGAAGTGAAACCAGGCAGAGTGAGAAGAGCAGGCTAACAATGATACACCAGGGAACACTGGCTCAGTCATGGAGGCAAAACTATTTTGAGTTACTGATTTCCTAGACCATGGACTAAGGAATTGGTCCTCTATTAGTATGTGCAGGGGTGAATCAGATGTCTCTTCTTCAATAAAATTAGGAATTTCTTACTTCATAAAATTGGTAAAACATGAAATTCACATGCCGTAATGAATAATCATAATGCTACCTTATATGACTCTAACTCACAGCATTTGTCTCTAAGTTCTTCTAAAACTAAATAGAAGTCTCATGAAGAACAAAGAAAAGAAATAAACATCCCTGACATGGAAGAATGTGCTGCTCAAAGACAAATACTTGATTCAGACTCACAAGTGGCAACTTCTAAGCCTAAGAAAACCATTAAATGGTCTTCTCTCATTTCTATTAACGTAAGTCTTAAGTGCGTAGGGGATCTTTTATTTTTTATTCCTCATTTCCGTGCATTCATTTCTGAAGCCCTATGACATCATTCGATAAGCATTAGATGATAAAATGCATGCCGTTGTTTACCACAGACAGAATATTCCATAATATAATACTTAAGATAGCATTTTCCCACTGAACAGACCAAAGAATCCTCAGCAGGCATATACAGAAGTGGTCACATGAGGGTTTTTTCCAGCACTCTCAGATGTTCTTTGGAAGGGCTAAAGTCAAAAGAATAGTAAAAATTTTTTCTCAAATGTGTGGACTGAGCAATATCCCTTAAAACCTCATATGTTAAAATTCTAGTCCCTTGTATCTTAGCATGTGACCTCATTTGGAGACAGGACCTTTAAAGACGTTCTTAAGATAAAATGAGATCACTAGGGTGAGGTATAATCCAATATGACTGATATCCTTAAGAGGAGGAAATTTGGACAGTTACAGAGGAATGACCACATGAGGACGCAGGAGAAGACAGCCAGCAGCAAGTCAAAGAGAGAACCCTCAAAAAGAACCACCTCTGCCGACTCGTGGATCTGGGACTCTCCAGCCTCCAGAACTGTGAGATAATAAATTTCTGTTGTTGAAACCACCCAGTCGGTGCTGCTTTGTTATGACAGCCCGAGCAAACCAATACATCAAATAAGCAATATTTCATGTCTCTGTATGACTATAAAGCAACAACAAATGGCTGGATATGGGTGGAGAATTCTAGCCTGCAAGGTTTCCATGATGTGGGCCATAAAAGTGGATGCCACCTTACAAAGGGTCGCCTTAAACCCTTGGTGATTACAATAAATGCAATGCTTCAGTCCAGGAAAAAGACAAAGCTACTTTCAAGGGAAGGCAGGAAACGGTAATCTGAAACTCCATCTGTGCAATGACCACAAATAAAAGCAAATGTGTTTGCAGTAGGCCTTGCCTTCTGCCCGAATTTTCTTTGGTTAAAACTGGGTAAACTGGCACCTCAATATTAGTGGCCATTTATAAGTAATTGCTGGCAACAGGGAAAGGCAGACATCCAAGGCAGATGAGATGGGGAGAGGGGAGGCAGGATGTGGGGTAAATGTCCAAGGTGCTCAGTTCGAGCTGGTCCACAGGCCCTGGTTTGAAAAAAATGGAATTTCTCTAATCAGTGTTTGTTGAAAGCAAACTCTGTTTAACTTCTGCCATGGTGAGATTAAGGTCCTTTCAGAAGAAAGCAGGAAGGAAATTTAATTTGCTTGCTCTCATCTCTTTGAATTTGTTTCCTGCAGAAAAATCTAGTGAGTTGATTTTGAAAAAGACCTATATAATTATGGTTCCCTGGATTCTGACATATTTTCTCCTCTATATGGTTTATAACTTTGGATTTTTCTTTCTTTCTTCCTCTCTCTCTCTCTCTCTTTCTCCTTCTTTTTGAGATGGAGTCTTACTCTGCCACCCAGGCTGGGGTGCAGTGGTGCGATCTCGGCTCACTGCAACCTCTGCTTCCCAGGTTCAAGTGATTCTCCTGCCTCAGCTTCCCAAGTAGTTGGGATTACAGGCACCTGCCACTATGCCCAGCTAATTTTTATATTTTCAGTAGAGATGGGGTTTTATCATGTTGGCCAGACTGGTCTTGAACTCCTGACCTCAGGTGATCTACATGCCTCAACCTCCCAAAGTGCTGGGATTACAGGCATGAGCCACCATGCCCAGCCTTTTTTTTTTTTTTTTTTTTTTTTTTTTTTTTTTTTTTTTTTTTTTTTTTTTTTTGAGACGGAGTTTCGCTCTTGTTACCCAGGCTGGAGTGCAATGGCGCGATCTCGGCTCACCGCAACCTCCGCCTCCTGGGTTCAGGCAATTCTCCTGCCTCAGCCTCCTGAGTAGCTGGGATTACATGCACGCACCACCATGCCCAGCTAATGTTTTGTATTTTTAGTAGAGACGGGGTTTCACCATGTTGACCAGGATGGTCTCGATCTCTTGACCTTGTGATCCACCTGCCTCGGCCTCCCAAAGTGCTGGGATTACAGGCTTGAGCCCCCATGCCTGGCCTTTTTTTTTTTTTTTTTAATGAACCCTCACTCTGCTGCTCAGGCTGGAGTGTGGTGGCACAATCTCAGCTCACTGCAACCTCCGCCCCTTGGGTTCAAGCAATTATCCTGCCTCAGCCTTCTGAGTAGCTGGGACTACAGGCACCCAAGCTCGGCTAATTTTTTTATTTATGGTAGAGACGGGGTTTCTTGGGGTTTCTGGGCCAGGGTGGTCTCGAACTGCTGACCTCAGGTGATCCGCCTGCCTCAGCCTCCCAAAATGTTGTAATTACAGGCATGAGCCACCGAGCCTGGCCTTCTTTTTCTTTTTCTTCTTTTTCCCCTCCCTCCCTCCCTCCTTCTCTTCCTTCCTTCCTCTCTCCCTCCCTTCCTTTCTTCCTCCCTCCCTCCTTCTCTCCTTCCTTCTGTCCCTCACCCCACCCTTCCTTCCCTCCTTTCTTTGGGAGCAAACCTATCTTTAACATCCGTACCCAGAGATAGAAGATTCACTCTCCTGCTCAGCATCTTGCTACATTGTCTGTTAACCTCAAAGTTGCCCGTAAATTCTATCCACAGCTGGAGTTCCTTAAAGCAGGGTTGTGCTGTGATGTGGAGGAATCCTAGCACATTGCCTTTGGCCCACCCAAAGTCACAAAAATCATTCATTCACAGATTGCTAAGCAGCATGAGAGGCAGAGAGATGGCTGCTAAGAATATGGGGCATCCCTCTGACCATCCTCTGTACACATCCTCTTACAGCTAATGATGTAGAGCAGTGTTCTGTTCTAATCGGGGCTAACACACTTAACTGATTTCTGAGGCCAAATTGTTCTCCCGTTTGGGGCCTAAGTATTATCAGCCTTCTTCAGTCACCCCTGAACCACCCTCAAGGATTATTGGGGACTTTCTCTTCCTCTGATAATATGTCCTATCACCCAGCAAAGAGCCAGTTATGGAGAAAAAGCCCCCAGGGATTGCCCCGCCCCTAGCTCCCTGAAGAATGGGCCTGAGAAGGTGAAACTGAAGAAAATCCTACAACCATGCAGAGGGACCCAAGAGGAAAGGGTGTGGGTCAACTGTCGTGCCTAAGGACAAAGCAAACAGCTGGGGGCTGAGGGGAAAGTGATTGTTATCAGTTCTTCTAGAGGAACTGTTTTTTCCGGGAGGTGCTGGGACGGGTGTGGATGTGTAGGCGCCAGTTTGAAAAGCAGGTCCTTACAATCATACCCATCTTGGTTTGAATCCTTCTCCAACCACTGGCTGACAGCGAGGCTGCAGACATCTCATCCCAAAGTGAAAGCCACACTACTGAATGGGGGCAAATTTAACCCTTCACACCCACCATCCTGCCAGGGTAGCTCTGATGAAATAGCTGGGAAAGTTTTGTTTCCCTACTGTCTTTCTTTCATGTCTTTATCTATAGGCACAGCTGCTTAAGGAAACCAGATGGCCTAGGATGCTGCCAGAGCTTCTTGACCCCTGACCAAATACCAGAGGAAGATAAGATCTGGAGAAACCAGTGCAGATTCCAACAGGCAGCCCCTCTTGCCTTTAGTTGATTAACATGTCTTTATAATGCTAAAATCCCCTTCCCTAGGAGAAGCTCACCACTATTTGGTGTACATGCAATGAATGAAGAAGCATGTTTATGAAGTATGCCCATGTACCTGGAATCCCGCCCTGTACATGCTAACAAACCTCTCCCACTCCCCACCCAGTCCTTGAAAATCCTGCCTCCTGTTGCTCAAGGAAAGGATGCCCTTGTAATGAGAGCTTCCCTTTTCCATTCTCTGGCCAATAAATAAAGCCCAATTGCCTTTTCCAATCAGATGTGATTTCTTTGCAACTGATATGAAATTGGGAAAGAACTCAGTTTACTGATGACAACCCCACCGTCCACATACGTGGATGCATCTGAAACTAAGTGGGTGTTGTGAGTACTGAGAATGCTGGTGAAGACCTGGAGAGCCTGACCTGAAAGGGCTGGATCAAAGGCCACAGCCACTCTCAGGGAACAAGGCCCAGGGAGACCCCTACACCTTCCCTATCACAATAGAGACCAGAGCTTTGCAAGTCCACCTGACACGTACAGCTGACACACACAACTATTTCTCCACTCAAAACATACACCCCTAGAGCTAGAGAGCAGCAGCAGGGGGGCTTCCAAGAGAGAACCGCAGAATGTCTTTGGTTTTTTTTTTTGAGACGGAGTTTCACTCATGTTACCCAGGCTAGAGTGCAGCTCACCGCAACCTCCGCCTCCTGGGTTCAGGCAATTCTCCTGCCTCAGCCTCCTGAGTAGCTGGGATTACAGGCACGCACCACCATGCCCAGCTAATTTTTTGTATTTTTAGTAGAGACGGGGTTTCACCATGTTGACCAGGATGGTCTCAATCTCTTGACCTCGTGATCCACCCGCCTTGGCCTCCCAAAGTGCTGGGATTACAGGCATGGGCCACCGCGCCCGGCCAAATGTCTTTGTTATAAGTAAAATTTTAATGCTGAAAAAGAAATAGCACTCGAAGATAAATCCTCTCAGCAAGGCAGTTTGCTTCTATAGAAGGGTGTGGCTCATGGCTGGAGCAATGGTGAGTGCACATTTGGACAAGGACAGGAAGGGGTACTGATTCCTGATGAGGGTCGCCCCTACTGCTGTATTATTTCCCTATTGGCTAGGGTTAGATCGCACAAGCGGTCTAATCCCAATTGGCTATTTTAAAAAGAACAGGGGTAGGAGCTGGAGTGGCAGGGCGGGTGAGACGGTTACGGGCAGGTCAGAGCAGGTAGCTAGGGGTGACCTAGGTCAAAGCAGTGACCAGAGGTGACTGGAACAGGTGGCCAAACCAGATGACTGGGATGAGTCAGGACAGAGCCAGGGGGCCAGGGGGTCAGATGTGAATTGCTGATTAGAACCAGTGGAAAAGGTTGTTTACTGAAAATATAAGGAAGTTAAATTTTAAAATGAAGGACAAATAACTGAACATACTGACATACTGGCTCTTTGACAAGAAATTTAGAACTCACTGTATCCAATATCTTGTAGGTACTTGCTTAGGTAAATTTGGAGGGGTCTAAGGTCAAATACGATTCCTCCATCTGGCACAGAAGCTAGGACTCTCTTTTTTGTTTTTGTTTTTGTTTTTGTGATGAAGTCTCACTCTGTTGCCCAGGCTGGAGTGCAGTGACGTAATCCTGGCTGAGTGCAACCTCCACCTCTTGGGTTCAAGTGATTCTCCTGCCTCAGACTCCCGAGTAGCTGGGACTACAGGCATGCACCACCATGCCCAGCTAATTTTTGTATTTTTAGTAGAGACGGGGTTTCACTCTGTTGGCCAAGCTGGTCTTGAACTCCTGACCTTGTGATCTGCCCACCTTGGCCTCCAAAAGTGCTGGGATGACAGGCGTGAGCCACTGCATCCAGCCTGAAGCTAGGACTCTTGATGGCAGCAGCACCCTAACCATGGAGGTTACACTGAGAGAGAACATAGTCTTTGGGATGTGTCTTATGTCACCTGAAGAATGACTAGCTTCATATGTCTGGAAAGAAGAGCTTCATTTCTCATAAAGGGCTACAGATTTCGGGGTGGCCATTCTGACAGGCTGGGAAGCGTAGCCTCCAGCCAGACTCCAGAAACAAACATTTCAAGGGAGGGGCAAAGGGAACAGAAGAAATCAAAGCTGAGCAGGGTGACCTAATATACATATTTAATAAGCTATAGGAGGAGACACAGATATTCATAAAGAGAACAGTGTACACTGCAAATTTGAGCACCATGCCCCTTTATGGGTCCTGTGCACAAAAAGGCAGCATTAGCATGATCTGAGGGGGACTTCTCAGCTCTCTGACATCAAAAGGTGAAGCAGAGAGCATGAATACCTGTACTGTGCATTCTCCGTAAACTGGCCAGAGCCACTCCTTGGTGGGTAATCTCTTAACAGGCAAAAGAGGAGGGGCAGTGTCCAGCTGCTTGTTCATCTCAGTGGTGGAGTCTTTTGAAAGGGCTGGTTTCTGTTCAGCCCTCAGGGAAGAAAGCCTCATCTTGGTTATTGAGGGAGAGGGTATAGTGAGGTCTGTCTGATCCTCTATCCCATCACAGTCAAGAACTCAGTTTTCAAGGTTACTGTGGGCTTCCCTTGGCCAAGCAAAGGTCCATTCAGTTAGGTGGGGGGCTTCGAATTTTTTTTTTTTTTTTTGAGGCAGGGTCTGGCTTCGTCACCCAGGCTGGAGTGTAGGGGCACGATAACAGCTCACTGCAACCTCCATCTCCTGGGTTCAAGCAATTATCCTGCCCCAGTCCCTGAGTAGCTGGGACTATAGGTGCACGCTACACGCTCAGCTAATTTTTGTATTTTTTGTAGAGACAGGGTTTTTTCATGTTGCCCAGGCTGGTGTCAAACTCCTGAGCTCGGGTGATCCACCCATCTCAGCCTCCCAAAGTGCTGGGATTACAGGTGTGAGCCACTGCACTGGGCCAAGGCTTAGAATCTTATTTTTAGTTGACGCTTTCATCTGACTTACTGTTGAACTAAACCAGAGGAGGTTCAGGGCTTGCAAGTTGACTGTTGTGATCCCTCATCACTGGGGTGGGCTGGTAGGGGTAGGACGAGATTTGAAGGGCCCAGAAAGACCTCTGCTTTGCAAACCCTGATGTCATAACCCTCATTTGTATACTTCCATCTGCTCCCTGTGGATTAGAGTCCAGAGAGGAGCTGGCACAGTGATTAGTTGAGATCCCCAAGTCCCCACGAGGGAGGTGTCATTTCCTACTGCAGTTGTTTTTACACTGTTCGCAGAAGCCCCAGACGTTCCAAGGAGCCCCTCCAGGCCACCCAGGCAGAAGAAGCAGGGATGTGACACAGCAGAGGTCTTGGCTGACACTCTCCCTCTGCTTTGACAGAGCAGACACAATTTCTCCTACTTTCTGTATTTATTGGGCTCCTGGGTAGGATTTTATTTCAATAACGGCTTATTGGTTAAGGTTCTTTGGTTGAAAGCTATAGAAACAACTCAGGCAAATAAGCAAAAAGAGGACTTATTGGAAGCGTGTAGGGCTGGGTGTTTTTCAAAGCCAACATCCCATTTTCTGATTTCCTGGACACTAGTTGGGTGTTCTACAATCCAATTCCATTTTAACACACACTACCCAGAGTTAGCACAGACCTCACATCTTGGGGGCTTGGTGGCACAAGACTATTCCCCACCTCAGACAAGGCCAGCTACAAGTCCCAGGCCTCCTGTGCTTCTCACCCACAAGCTATGAATCAGGGCTTTCCATGATCCTCTCCTGCAGTTCAATAATTTGTAAGAACACCTCATGTAACTCAGAAATTCTTAGTATTACTGCTTTAAAAAATATATATGGCCAGGTGCGGTGGCTCACACCTGTAATCCCAGCATTTTGATTTTGAGAGGCTGAGGTAGGTGGATCACCTGAAGTCAGGAGTTGATGACCAGCCGGGTCAATACAGTGAAACCCCATCTCTACTAAAAATGAAAAAAAAAAAAAAAAAAAAAAAAAATTAGCTGGGTGTGTTGGCATGCACCTGTAATCCCAGCTACTCAGGAGGCTGGGGCAGGAGAATCGCTTGAACCTGGGAGGCAGAGGTTGCAGTGAGCTGAGACTGTGCCACTGCACTCCAGCCTGGGTAACAAAGCAAGACCTTTTCTCAAAAGAAAAAAAAAAGGATGCAACTCAGGAACAGCCAGTTGGAAGAGATGCATCAGGCAAGATGTGGCCCTCTAACCACTTGATTTTGTTTGTTTTTGAAACTGAGTTTGGAGTTTCCCCCTTTCGCCAAGCTGGATCACCCAGTGGTGTGATCTTGGCTCACTGCGACCTCCGCCTTCCGGTTTTCAGGCGATTCTCCTGCCTCAGCCTCCTGAGTTACTGTGATTACAGGCGCCCGCCACAACACCCGGCTGATTTTTGTATTTTTAGTAGAGACGGGTTTCACCATGTTGGCCAGGCTGGTCTCGGACTCCCGACCTTGTGATCTACCCACCTCCACCTCCCAAAGTGCTGGGATTACAGGTGTGAGTCACCGCACCTGCCTAATCCCTTGATTTTCTGGTAAACCAGCCCACTCTGAGGATATCTAGAGGCCCCACCCTAGTCACCTCATTCGCATAAACTCAGGCATGGTCAAAGGCGTTCTTTGTTGTAAACCAGCACAGCCGATATGGAAAACAGTGTGGAGGTTCCTCAGAAAGACTAAAAATGGATTCACAATGTGATCTAGGAACCCCCTGCTGGGTACATACCCAAAAGAAAGGAACTCAGTGTATCCAAGGGATATCTGCACGCCATGTCTGTTGCAGCACTACTTACAACAGCCAGGATATGAAAGCAACCTCAGTGTCCATCAGTGGATGAATGGGTCATGAAAAAGCGGTGTATATACACAATGGAATATTATTCAGCAATAAAAAGGAATGAAACTCTGACACTTGCAGCAACCTAGAAGAAACTGGAGGTCATCATGTTAAGTGAAATGAGCTACACACAGAAAGACAAATATTGCAAGTTCTCACTTATATATGGGACCTAAGAAAGTTGATCCCATGAAGGTGGAGGGTAGAATGATGGTTGCCGGAGGCTGGGAAGGGTAGGTGGGAGGGAGGTGAAGAGAGGTTGGTTAATGGATACAAAATTACAGTTTGATAGAAGGAATACTTCTAGTGTTCAATAGCACACCGTAGTATGACTATAGTTAACAGTAATTTATTAAATACTTCAGATAGCTAGAAGAGAACAATTGGGATGTCCCCAGCACAAAGAAATGATAAATGTCTGAGGTGATGGATATGCTAATTACCCTGCTTTGATCATTACACATTGTATACATGTATGAAAATATCTCCTGTACCCCATAAATATGTACTATTATTATGTATCAATTAAAAAGGGGAGCTCCTTATGAATTACAAAAGGCATTCTTATTACTCAGGAAATTCCAAGGGTTTTTGGCATTCTGTGCCAGGAAATGTGATCAAAGACGAAATATATTTCTTATTATACAACAGCAGACCTGATGGATCAAAGGAGAGGCTGAGGAAGCAGGTGTGGAATCAGGCAGCCTCGAAGGTCTTGGCAGGAAGGCTTGCTCGGGAAGCACTCAGACTGTCTCCTTCAGCACGTCACCCCTCTCAGGAGTTTATGCTATGGAGGGGAGAAGAGGGCCCTCGAGGCAGCCTCCTAGGCTCTCAGCCTCCATGGGGGGAGGACACCTGCCTCTAGATTTTTACTGAGACCCCAGAGGGGCTGCCAAGAAACAGCAAATGTGCACATGCCTCGAAGGGACGAGAAGGTGGGTGTCAAAACCAACAAATGCCCGTTACAAACATCCTGGAAATTACCAGGAGTAGAAAAGAGCAGTCACAAATCAGCCACCTGTTCACTCCTTCACCACCCCCTCCAGATGTCACAAGACAGCTGCCAAGCGTGCTGCTTTCCCAGTGGGTTAGGAGCACGGGATCCATCAGACAGACAACTCAGTTCTCTCTTACTCTTCTTGGCCTTACTGTAGGGAACCACTGGTGCTGGATGCCAAGAACGGGTGACTTCTGCCACTCCTATTCTGTCTACACAGATGGTATCCTAACTCCACCCCATGCCATGTGTCAACACTTGTGAATCCTTGCTAATGCATGACAGGGTGGTGAGGGGAGATGAAACAGACAGTGAAGAAGGAAAATATGTTAAGCCACTGCTCACTGCAGAAAGTGTCACTGTAGGCTGGGTCGGGTGGCTCACGCCCATAATCCCAGCACTTTGGGAGGCCAAGATGGGTGGATCACCTGAGGTCAGGAGTTTGAGACCAGCCTGACCAACATGGTGAAACCTCATCTCTACTCAAAATACAAAAATTAGCCAGGCCCGGTGTCAGCCTCCCAAACTGCTGGGATTACAGGTGTGAGCCAGTATGCCTGGTCACAAAGTTTTTTAAATGAAAAAACTGTATTTTCCAAGACAAAAATAAATTTCATGACAAGAACTGCCCTGCTTTATGTTCTTGCTCATATTTTTAATATCTGGCTTAGTGGTAAACAGCAGACTTCTCTCTCATATCTGCTTCTGCATTCAATGTGCTTTGATAAGTTGTTTTGGTTGAATAATGTAAAGAAAATCTTACTTTGCACAGACATGTAGTTAGAAAATGGAGTTCAACAGACTTTCAGATACTGAGGATTTTCTTCTTTGATTCTACATCAAAACTCAACAAGAGGTAGCTTTTAAAGGCTAGCTGCAATGTGGAATCTGAAATTTTATCAATGAACGTTTTATATACTTTGTTTTTGTTTTATTTGTTTTGAGACGGAGTCTCATACTGTTGTCTGGGCTGGAGTGCCAAGGCGCAATCTCGGCTCACTGCAACCCCCACCTCTGGTTCACACGATTCTCCTGCCTCAGCCTCGAGTAGCTGGGATTACAGGCACATACCACCACATCTGGCTAAGTTTTTGTATTTTTGGTAGAGATGGGGTTTTACTATGTTGGCCAGACTGGTCTCAAACTTCTGACCTTGTGACCCACTGGCCTTGGCCTCCCAAAGTGCTGAGATTACAGGCATGAGCCACTGTGCCCAGCCGTTTTATATACTTTTACACTAAAATCTATTGGTCATTCTGCAGTCTGTCCTTTTTTTTTTTTTGAGATAAGTTCTCACTCTGTTGCCCATGCTGGAGTACAGTGGTGCAGTCATGTCTTACTGCAGCCTCCGTCTGTTGGCTTTAAATGATCCTCCTGCCTCAGCCCCCTGAGTAGTTCGGATTACCTGTGCGTACCACCACGTCCAGCTAATTTTTAAAAATTTTAGCAGAGACAAGTTCTTGCCATGTTGCACAGGCTGGTCTTGAAATCCTGACCTCAGGCAATCCTCCCACCTCAGCTTCCCAAAGTGTTGGCATTATAGGCGTGAGCCACTACACCTGGCCTCAGACTGCACCTTGAATGGCTCTTTTACCTACTAGCAATCTGGAAAATATTTCTTCACTAAGTTGTGCAGAATTTCCAAATAACAACATTTCATACAATATCAAAAAATCACATTCATTAATTTTACTACAAATCTCACTGGAAAAGTTTTAGCTGATAAAAGTTTTCCAAAATTCTGATTTTCACTTGAAAACTTGAATTTTATTAACGGCAACATTGACAGACTCACTTTGTTCATTTTCATGAAAATGTCCATACGAACAACTCCAGTTTGTCTTTCAGTTGCTCTTTCAAGCAAAAATGATGATCCCTATAGCTGGCTCAGCTCCATCATATATGCTTTCTGCACGTTTGGTATATAGCAGCAATGCTTCATGGATACTTCATATTTCACCGTTTGGAATATTAAAGAGATCTTTATTAAAGGGTTGGCACAACAAAAACTAAAAACCTTGGGCCAGGCTCAGTGCCTCACACCTGTAATCCCAGCACTTTGGGAGGCCAAGGTGGGCGGATCACCTGAGGTCAGGAGTTTGAGACCAACCTGGCCAACATATAGTGAAACCCTGTCTGTACCAAAAAAAAAAAAAAAAAAAAAAAAAAAAAAATTAGCCAGGCATGGTGGTGCATGCCTATAGTACCAGCTACTTGGGAAGCCGAGGCAGGGGAATCACTTGAATTCGGGAGGCGGAAGTTGCAGTGAGCAGAGATCACACTACTGCACTGTAGCCTAGGCCACAGAGCAAGACTCCATCTCTTAAAAAAAAAAAAAAATTAATAGTCTTCTGTCCTTCATCCAACACATTCTTAAGTAAGAATGGCTTTTATTTTTAACCATAAGTGTGTGCTGAGAAAGGAGACTGTGACAATGACCAGTGGTAGAGTTTGGTGCCACTGCCTTGATCTGAGTCTGGAAGTTTTCTCCACTACTGCCTCTGCACCAATGGGCACAAATGGAAACAAAGTTGTTCCAAGATAAATCATGAGATTCAGAAAGTTATTCAATCCTTTGACTATTTATCACCATTTGTATCTGTTGCTGAGCATTCATATAAAATCAGTTATTCTTTGAAGAATAGTTGGTGCTGATACAGCAAGTCAAGCCATGTCTATAGATTTGCTCAATTGTAAGGCAAAAGTAAACTTCTGAAAATAAGACATTAACTCAGTCTTCATCTGTGCAGCTAAATCTTTGATTCAATGAATCCCGGCAACATTTGAAGTGGCACTGCCTTGACTTTCACTGGCTTCTCATCCGGTGGGCATTCAGGAATGTCAGCTGTTTAAGACTTTCTTGGTCTCTCAGCTATTGTGTGTGCTTCTCCAGCCAAAGCAATGTGGCAGCTCACTCTGTTAGGTAGAGGCTTCGGTGACTTCTTCCTTTCTAGTTTGAAAAGCTGAAGAAATTTTGGCTTTTAAAGAGCTCATAGTACATATGCATAAAATATTCAGCTCCTCTTTCTTTCAACTCTAAATGATCTTGAAAGAATGCCACAACTTACTGGTACCATAATACTATATGAAAATGTTTATTGCATAAGACACAACAAGGTACATAATGAACATCTGTAGAGCTGAGAAGATAGCTTTCATTACAATTTCTTTTCTTTTCAGTTCTTATTTGCAGTTTTGCCCAGTTTCTTTGGAGTAGAGTCCTCCTTTACACTTGCTGATATGTCCATTTTGGTATCTTTAAACATAGAAGTCACAGCTATGGGTTGAAAAAACAGATCTTCTAATCTCCCTTTTTAAAGCCAATAATCCATCCTCCTCGATTCTGAAGATGAAGCTTTGGCTCTGTTTTCAAGTTCTTGATAGATTCTAAGCACTAACCCTTTGTCAATTTGTGTTGTGAATTTTTTCTACCAGTTTGTGACTTATCTTTCTACTCTCATGATGTGCCTTGATGAACAGAAGTTCTTATTTTTAACATAGTCAAATGTATTGGTCTTCCCTTTATGATTTGCATTTTTTGTGTCTTATGTAAAACATTTTTTTGTTTTAAATATTGTCTTGTAGAAGTTTTATAAAGTTGTCTTTCACATTTAAGACTTCAGACTATCTGGAATTGATATTTATATACAATATAATGTAGGGATTTTATTTCATCATTTTCTCCCACTCATCTGAAATGCTACATTTCATTTGTCCTAAATGAAATATACACATATGCCTGGGCCTATTCCTAGGTCCTCCATTGTGTTTATTGTTCAGTGGGTATATCTTGTGCCAGTCCTACACTGTCTTTATTATTGCTTGGAAAATTATAGCTTACTTATTATATTTCTTTCTTGCTTTTTCTTTTTTTTTTTTTTTTTGAGACAGAGTCTTGCTCTGTTGCCAGGCTAGAGTGAAGTGGTGTGATCTTAGCTCACTGCAATGTCCACCTCCCTGGTTCAAGTGATTCCCCTGCCTCAGCCTTCTGAGTAGCTGGGACTACAGGTACATGCCACCATGCCTGGCTAATTTTTTGTATTTCAGTAGAAAAGGGGTTTCACCCTGTTGGTCAGGCTGGTCTAGAACTCCTGACCTCGTGATCCACCTGCCTTGGCTTTTCAAAGTGCTGGGATTTTAGGCATGAATCACTGTGCCTGGACATTAACTTGTTATATTTCATAGGCAGGTCTCTCTACCTTGTTCTTTTAAGGAATGTCATGACTGTTTTTGACCCTTTTTCATCCGTATAAATTTCAGGAAAAGGCGCGCGTGCACGAGAGAGAGAGAGAGAGAGAGAGAGGTTGCAGTGAGCGGAGATCACGCCACTGTACTGTGGGCTGAGTGACAGAGCAAGACTCCATCTCAAAAAATAAAATGTGATATGAATAATTTCATGCTAATATTTTGAAACCTTAGATAAAATGGATAAATGCCCAAAAAATAAGTTCATCAAAAGTAACTCAAAAAGGAATTGACTATCTTAATATATATATCTCATATATATGTTTGTATAAATGTAAAGCAATAGTTACCAGAGGAATGAGCAGAAAATTTCAGAACCACCATCAAAAGTGGAAATGAGGCTATACCTCTCTTAGTAATTGATAGAACAAGCAGGCAAAAAAAAAATCTTTAAGGATATAGGAGATTTGACAAGCATATTAATATACTGGCTTAATTAATGAATTTATAAAGAACATTACCTCTAAAAATTAGAGAATCTGTATTGTTTTCAATCACATGTAATATTTTTTAAAACTAGCCATGGGCTAGATCAGAAAGCAAACTTCAACACATTTCCCATGACTGGAGTCATACAGATCACATCTGGCAACAGTACAATTAAATCCATGAAAAAGCATACCAAGAAAAACCTCCAGCACATAAAGGATATCAAAAACACACTTCTACACAGCTCAGGGTGAAGACAGCTGCCACAGTGAACGTTCTTAAAACTTAACACTGAGCCATAACAAACGTAACACATATAAAAACTTTTAGAATGGCAAAAACAAAACTTTTAAGGACATTTACTCTCTTAAATGCTTACCTAAGAAAAGAAGAGAAGCTCAGATTAAATGAGCTAAACATCTAAATTAAGAAGTTTAAAAAAAAAAGTAGAGTAAAACAAAAAGAAAGGAAACAGTAAAGGTGCAGAAAATTTACGAAATGTGTAACAATCATACAACAGAAAGGATCACAAGGCTAAATACTGGTTCCCTAAAATACTATTAAAATAGCCCAAACTCTGGCAAGATTAATCAAGGAAACAAGGAAGAAAGCACAAATAAATAATGTTAATAATGAAAGAGGGCTATGACAATAAATGCAGCAGAGATTTAAAATATGATATGAAGGCCAGGTGTGGTGACTCACGCCTGTAATCCCAGCACTTTGGGAGGCCAAGGCAGGGGTATCACCTGAGGTCAGGAGTTCAAGGTCAGCCTGGCCAACACAGTGAAACCCCGTCTCTACTAAAAATACAAAAATTAGCCGGGCACGATGGTGGGCACCTGTAGTCCCAGCTACTTAGGAAGCTGAGTCAGGAGAATCACTTGAACCCAGGAGGTGGAGACTGCAGTAAGCCAAGATCGTGCCCCTGCTCTCCAACCTGGGTGACTCTGTCTCAAAGAATAAAATAAAATAAAATATGAATAATTTCATGCTAATACATTTGAAACCTTAGATGACATGGATAAATGCCAAAATAATGCAGCTCATCAAAAGTAACTTAGAAGGGAATTGAATATCTTAATCATTCTGTAATTGGTTAAGAAATAAAATCTATAGCTAAAAATCAATTATAGACCCAGATGCTTTACAGTCAAATTCTACCAAACATTTAAAGAACAGATCATTTCGATCTTACATGGAAAAGGATGGAACATTTAAATATTAGCAAATAAAATCCAGCAATGAGTTAAAAAATATACTATTTTTCCAGGAACGTAAGATAGTTTTAAAATTGGAATATTGATGACTGTATAATATTTTGCTACATTCAGGCCGGGCGCGGTGGCTCAAGCCTGTAATCCCAGCACTTTGGGAGGCCGAGGCGGGTGGATCACGAGGTCAAGAGATCGAGACCATCCTGGTCAACATGGTGAAA
>NW_016107357.1:12115951-12132329 GCF_001604975.1 Cebus imitator
AAAAAAAAAAAAAAAAAGAACAGCAACAACAACAAACAAACAAATAAAGAGATAGAGACAGAGGAACCAAGAGACAGACAGTTTCCCAGCTTCCTGGGCCCCTCCTGCAATCCCCAAGAGGGCTTGTCTGCATTTCCTTCATACTTCCCATTTTAGTTTGCAGTTTTATTTGAGCCTATTTAAATCAATTTCTGCTCTAATAATATTCACCTAAGATAACCGCTTTCTTTGTGAAGGAATTCCTACTTGTCATTAAGACAAAGCTAAAGTTTCAGCTTCAATGACATGTCTCTCAGATGCTCAGATTTGTTTCCTTCTATGTGATCTTATAGCATTTTGTTTATAATCATCTTTATTGTCTAATTTCGATACCAGGTGAGGAGCATCACTTATGACACAGTATTGCAATTAGTTTTTAAGATTTGATTTCTTTTTATGCCTGGGATATATAAATCGTATATCCTCAACAACTGTTTGTTGAATAAATAGTATCAGACATTATTATGTACCAGGCACTGTTTGGTGCTTATGCACATCAATTCATCTAGCCTTTATAGCTATTAGATACATACTTTCATTATCCATTTAATAAATCACAAACTGAGGAACAGAGAGGTTAGTTACTTGCCCAAGGTCACATAGGTAAGTACTTAGACTAGAGTTCAGATCTGTCAGTTCCCAGAACCCTCTATTATGATATGGAGGTTATTTCCATCTTAATTTGAAACATTTATTACATTATCATCTTAATTTGAAACATTTATTACATTATCATCTTAATTTGAAACATTTATTACATTAGGGGAAGATTTTTCCAAGGGCCTCTGTCTACAATTAGAGGGAGACTGTAATTTACCTGTATATTTACATCTTGCACAGTGACTTCCAGGGCTTTGGAAAGATAAGAAAGGTGTCTTAGTCTATTTTCAGATGAACATAGCTCCCCGAGGTTGATATTAGTCACTGTGACAGTGACATGGGGCTTAGGAAATGGTGAAGGTGTAAGAATTGTTTTGTTTCTTTTTGAGATGGGGTCTTGCTCTGTCACCTAGGCTAGAATGCAGTGGTGCAATCATAGCTCATTGCAACCTTGAACTCATGGGTTCAAGAGATTCTCCCATCTCAGCCTCCCAAGTAGCTGGGACTACAAGTGCACGCCACCAAACCTGGCTAATTTTTAAAAACTGTTTTGTAGAGACGGGGTCTTATTTGTGTTTGTCCAGGCTGGTCTCAAACTCCTGGCTTCAAGTGATCCTCCTGCCTTAGCCTCCCAAAGTGCTGGGATGATAGACGTGAGCCACCGTTCCCGGCCAGGACTGCTTTCTAAGCTACCTGTTGCTCAGTATTGCCCACAGATACAGTGGGGTCGTGGTGATTATCCATTTCTTTCACCGTCTAGGATTTTTAAATACCTGTTTTGGAGAATGATGTTCACTAGCTCTGCTGGCGCTTATTCCCCCGTTCTCATTGATTTCCAGGCTCTGTGCTGAGCGCTCCATTATTCCGTGCGGTCCTCATAGAAACGCCGTACAGGGGAGGAAGGTCGGGCTGAGAAATATCAGAATACCGTGCACAAATTTTACCCAGCCAGGAGGCGATGAAGCGAGAATCTGACCGTAATGCACGCTCTCAGCAGCTGTCCTCATGAACACCACGTCGCCTGCGCTCTGGTCCCTGCACGCGGTCTCTCTGCGGCTCACTGGTCGCCACAGAGCCCGGCCCTGGCCGGGTGTCGCGATGCGGTTAACCGACGTGGAGGAAATCCTTGCTTTTCTAGCGTTGCATCCACTGGTCTCGGTGCTGTGTGTGAAATCCGCCCTCCTCAAAGCACACGGAGAACGGGCTCATAAGCGCCCCCTGCTGGCTTCAGAATGCTAGAGAGGGTGGATGTGTGGGAACCTCCGCCCCGCCCCCCGCAGCCAGCTCTGCGTGGCCTCAGTAATCAACATCCACGCAGATCCCGCTTTCTCAACGACAAACACCACCCTGTTGTGGGTTGCTAGACAGCTGGGCCTGCACGTGTGGGGGAAATTCTCTGGCATGGGTGGGGAAATTCACACATTTCCAGCATGTGTGGGGGGAAATTCTCCAGCATGGGTGGGGAAATTCACACATTTCCCCAGGCTTTATTGGGGATCATGAAGGGATTTTATTTAAGACTGAGTGAGCTACACGTAGCGAAGGGACCTTGCAAATTTAGCAGAGGCAGCCGGCAAAAAGGAAGGGGTGTGGGGGGTGGGGGAGGATGGGCCAGAGTCAAATCCTGGCTTCTGCGTTTATGAGTTATGAGTTGTTTTTCCCCATTAATTCATTGCCTTCTTTTCCCCATCTATAAAATGGGATTAGCTGTGTTTGATTGGCAGTTCCGAAAATTACCCAAGAAGATGCAGCTGAAGTTGCTCAGTAGCTCTTCAGTTAGACTGGTTGTGAAATCCACGTGTGGTTTAAACCCACACACCTGTATCATTGACAATTCCAAATGTAGCTGCCAAAATGAAGAAAATTAAGGGTCTGAAAGAAATCATTTTCTCTCTTGAATTGAATATGTTTCTTTAAAAAGAAAAAGAGCCTAATTTAAGTGACAATGTGGGGATTAACAGCTGGGTGTTTCTAAAGGGGTGAAAATTAAGCACCCAGTTATCTGATCAACTTTAAAATAAAGGCAGTTAAACACACTCTGGGCCAGGTGCAGTGGCTCACGCCTGTAATCCTAGCACTTTAGGCAGATCACCTGAGGTCAGGAGTGCAAGACCAGCCTGGCCAACATGGCGAAACCCTGTCTCTATTAAAAATACAAAAATTAGCCAGGTGTGGTGGCGCATGCCTATAATCCCAGCTACCCGGGAGGCTAAGACATGAGAATCACTTGAACCCAGAAGGCAGAAGTTTTAGTGAGCTGAAATTGTGCCACTGTACTCCAGCCTGGGTGACAGAGTGAGACAGAGTGAGACTCTGTCTCAAAAAATGAAAATTAAACACACACACACACACACACACACACACACAGTCGTAAAACAATTTCTGGGCACTGTCTAATTAAGGACCCTGCTCTGCTCCAGAGAACCTAGGGGTTATGTTCTAACTCACCGCTCCCTCATCCTCAAAGGGAAGTGCTCCATATATAAAATCACTGAAAGAATCACATGATTTCCTTTATTTCTCTGGCCTTAAAACCTCCTGAGCGGGTAATCTGACTCACATGTCTAGGAAAAAGGCCGTTCAGGATGGTAATGTTGGCGGATATTTTACAATGGAGCTGCAGACATCAGCACCAGCCTCCTAAGGACACCTTGAAGTTGGACACAAAGGATACAATTCATTCTTAAAGAAGAAAAAAAATATCCACACAACTCAGCCAGGGCCTGCTAGCTTTACCAATCCCCTCCCTTCCCTCCTGCTTTTCTTATTTCACAAGCTCTGTGGCTCCCTGCAGATGGAGCTGCTGCCCGTACTCCCAGGCTGTTCTTTCTGTGAGGTGGCTGACCCTCCTGCTGCCCTCTGCCCTGGGCTCCCATTCAGGCAGAAATTCCCATTAGAGGCTCCGCACAGAAGACAGGACTCAGTTGGCAGGTATTGTGCTGTGCTGAATTGGTGCAGCTGCTGTGTGGCATTTTGATTGATGCTGAGTCCGGATGCCACATTTTAAAACACAGTTTCCTTTAGAAAGGCAGCTTGGAAAATCACTCTGGTTGTGTGTATGTTTTCATGTGTGTGTGTTCATGTTTGTGCTCTGCATACTCTGAATGACTCAAGTACACGGTTTGTTCCTATTGAATTTAATTGAAGCATCTCCAAAGTAGCAAAACAAATTCCCCATCCACGGACCCTTAACAGAAATGAGATTCAGGCCTTTCCATGTCTAAGACACACTAAGATTACCCATAATTTTTCCTTGAGCCAGGTGCAGTGGCATGTGTATAATCCCAGCTACTCAGGAAGCTGAGATGGGATGATTATTTGAGCTCAGGAGTTCGAGGCTGTAATGTGCTATGATCACACACCATTGTACTCCAGCCTTAGATGGCAGAGGGAGATCCCATCTCTAAATTTTAAAAAAGAAATTACATTGCATCTAATACCTCAAAATAGGTAGTTGTAGTGAGTTTCCATGATGCCCCCAGGGTGTTTCCGATTCCAGGAGCTCACTGCTGTGCCTTCCCCTTCCAGGTAAGTACAAAAATGTAGCTTTGTCCCATAGGACATTAGACTAAAAAATCCAGCCTTGCAGTTGTTCCAGCTATTCTGGAAAATAAGACCTGGTGACTCTGGATTCCACAGGCTAAACAATAGTCGGATTGACAAGATTCTGCAGAAGTTGCACTTGTATAATCCAGTTAATAACCAAATCAGCCATTAGACACACATCCCCTGGAAAGCAAGTCAGTTAGTTCGGGTGGTTGTGAATCCTCTCATCATTTCATTTCACAGCAAGCTTTGGCATTTCTTTCGGACTAAGGAAAACGCGAAGATGCAAAGCTTTCATCCAGTTCATGGTACTGCTAAACTCGAGTGAAGAAATCCATTTCACGATGTTATATTTTTTGCACATGGTAGTCTTTCTCATTACACTCTTCCCAATTACAGATGTTCTTCTCTACTACACAGTTGTTAGTGCAAGATTTCAAGAGGCATTCATGGTGACCTCACAGCCCAACCCTTGGGATTTGGAGGAAGGGGCATCATTTGAGAGATAAATAAGAGCAAAACTAACACATTAGTGATGGCAGGCGCAGCCTGAGCCCCAGGAGAGAGTTTCTATATGTTACCAAAAAGGCCTGGAGGACACTAAACCCAAAAGGGTGAATAGCTAATATCCATAGACCTGGAGTGTAATTTAAAACACATGCCCAGGCCAGGCGCAGTGGCTCATGCCTGTAATCCCAGAACTTCGGGAGGCCGAGGCGGGCGGATTACCTGAGGTCAGGAGTTCGAGACCAGTCTGACCAAAATGGTGAAACTTCATCTCTACCAAAAATATAAAATATTAGCTGGGCGTGGTGGTGGGCACCTGTAATATCAGCTACTTGGGAGGCTGAGGCAGGAGAATTGCATGAACCCAGGAGGCGGAGGTTGCAGTGAGCCAAGATCACACCATTGCACTTCAGCCTGAGCGAGAAGAGTCAAACTCTGTCTCAAAAAATAAAAAATAAAAATAAAACACATGCTTGAACGAATTTTGGCAACCCCATATATGAATATGAGATGTACTAACACTATGATGGGGTAAGTTGCGTTCAAAGGCTGAAGGGCAAGGAGGCAGAGTGTCAGAATGTGCACTGCCTGTGCCTCGTGCAGAAGGAGCGTCCTCATTCCAAAACACCCTTATTCTGTAGCCAGAAATTCCTCCAGGGGCAAGAAGGGCATTTTTCAATCTGCTTTGGGTGGACAGAACTGTCCCTTGCAACCATTTATTTTGCCTGCTCTAATTCTGTGCTCAAAGCACAGCTTTCGGACCTAAGAGCTGTGTCCTGTATCATTTACTCCGCAGAGCATCCTGGGTAAGTGGCCACCCACCCTCTCCACCTACGAGTGCTTCTCATCTAAGGAATGCTTTGCCTTATCAGTGGGTGCCAAGTGAATTTTGCCAGTGAACCTCTCCCCCACCATCATCAACTCTAAGTGGAAGGATAAAATTATGCTTCTGGTCTTTTCAACCTGACTCTGAAGCATGGAGACTGTTGAAGGCACCCACCCACGGGGCCCCCTGAAGGCACACAGAAAGGCACCCTGCGATTCGGGCTCCTCTCTTACTTGTCATAAGCACGTCTGTTCAGCTGACTGCCATCTGATATTCACCCAGCTGGAAGTCACGCTTGCCTCTACAGTTTTCTACAGAGAGATTTTGGTGGGTTCCGATTGTACTGTTTTGGTTTATGTTTGGTCTGCTGTCTGGTTGGTTCGTAGTTGGTAATTTGGTTGGTTGCCTGTTTGTTTAGTTGGTTGGCTGTTGTTCGTTTGTTTGGCCTGTCGGTCTGTTGGTTGGTTGCCGAGGTAACATTGTGAGCAGCCCGTTGCACACCCACGTTTGCTCTGACTTACGACTTAAAGTGAGGTCCAGCGGCCTGGGCTCTAGTACCAGCTCCATCCCTAGCTAAGTGTCGCTCCCTGGGTGTCTTAGTTGAGTTCCCTAAGGCAAACTCTAAGCCAAGAACTTGGGAACCAGTGGCTTATTTAAGTGGTGATTCCAGGAAGCACAAGTGAGGCCCGGGGAAATGAGGCCAGGAGGGAGAAAAGTCAGGAAAGGGTGTGCTGGGTTCCCCCGGGGCACCAGAGGCCCTCACAGGAGGGTGTAGAAACACTTCACAGCTGTCCACGTGAGGGATGGGGAGAAACCCATCAATGCCACCTGATGTGGCTGACATTTGCCTGTGGAATCATGAAGTCCTCAGCATTGTCCAGGCTACCCACATACAGGCTGAGCAAGATTCCATGACGGGAGCCATCAGCCTGCAGGGACCATCCACTGAAGTTGTAGACTAATGCAGAGTTGGCTGAGGGCACAGGGATACCAAGGTTTTTGTCAGTAAAATGAGGAAGGAGAACTAGAGCACATCTCTGGCTCCCTCTGCCTGGGCAGTGGCTCACGCCTCCATGGACTGCAAGGCGACAGGACAGCACCTGCTTGTGCACAGCCACTGTAAACCAGCCAGAATTGGTCCATTGTCAGTGGTCTTCTTTTCAGGAGAAAGTTACTGAAGTTAGTCTTTTGCCCAGTCAACGCTGCAGTTTTGGTTTGTGGAATGAGGGTCAGTTAGCCTCTGGGGCTGGAAGAGATTTACATTGTTTTAATATGGCTTATCTTGAGGCCAGCACTTGTGTAGGTGCTAGAGGAAAAGAAAACACTTGGGGCAGTTAGAACAGAGTTTATTCTTTAAGCACAGGGGCATGTGATTTAACCCTTGCCTGGCATGGCCTTAGGTCCAGTTTCTAATTTGGTATCTTACACCACCAAGGGTCTATCTTGTCAGTCTTATGATCCTTATTTAACATTAATGCTGGTTAATCATTGTGTCTGAACTACAAAAAGGAGAGGTTATCACAAGGTGTGTCTGACCTCTTGTCTCATTATGGCTGGAAACAGTTTTTAAGGTTTCTCTGGAGTGCTCTTGGCCAAGAGGGGGATTGTTCAGTTGGCTGAGGGGCCTAGCATTTATTTTTAGTTTACACTCACGTGGTTAGCAGGGCTGACTTGGCGGCAAGCCTTCCCCCACCCCCCACGCCATCCACCCTCAAATAAACATCCTTTCTGAAGCCCTCTGTCTTGCACAGATTTGGTCTGGTTCTCTGCAGGACTGCTGTACCACAGTTGCCCTGAGATTTCCCCATCAGGAAATCTTAGGGATTATTTTTCCTCCCTCTAGCTGGATTCTCTATTTTATGAATGCCTCTCTTCCCCTTTCTGTATTAATTGACTTGTTTTGGTGAAGAACATCATCCAGCAGCTTTTCGTGAAAGGGTATATGAAATTTAAACTTTTGACACCTTACAATCTTTGAAGATGTCTTTATTCTATCTATATTTAAACCATAGAGTATGGAATTCCAGTTTTGAGATAACTGCCCAGCATCCTGAAGGCATCATTCCACTGTCTTTGACCTTCCGGGGCTGCTGTTGGACAGTCTAATGCCTCTGTCTCTCATGCCATAGGCATTTCTCGGGTGTCTAATAATTCTCAAACGTTTATTCCTACATAAAAGTGAGATTCTAAAATCTTTGTTTGGAAGCTTTATGTGAATGGATGAGAATTTTTGACTTTTTAGTTTCTTTGTCGGATGATCAGGTGGGAAAAGCTTTGTTGGAAAACTCTCAAAGCCATTAACTCAGGTTCTTTTCTCTTGGGCTCATTCATTTACCTAGAGAAAAATCCTCCAACCTCCTGTCTGTTAACAGTCCATGCACAAGACAGGGAGAAAAGGGGAGATAGGGTGTCACCGTTCAGTGTGTGGACATTTACATACCACACTCATGTTCAGTGGCACCTGGTGTCCCCCCTTCAGAGGGAGACTCAACCTCTGGTTTTCTGCTGGGGCAGGGTAGAGGCAATTGCTTAGCTGTGGAGAAGAGGGGATCCTGAAACATAACTACCCCTTGTAATCACTTCAATGGACCCTCCTGTTTTTGTCCCATCCCCTACCCCTGTTTTTAGAGGTACCTGGAACTTCCAATCCCGGGGCCTTTTTGGAGCTGTAGTGTGAATTGGTTTGTTTCTTCTTGGCTCCCTTTCCCTTTCCCACTCCCCGCTCTTGTGGTCTCCGGTTCTGCTCTGACCACTGAGTCAAGTGCCATTGGTCTGTCTGTTCCCCAGTTTCCAAAATGGCGTCCCTATCATTCACCTGAGGTCTTTTCTCTCATATTGTGGAGTTATCCTTGTTTCTTTCTGCAATTTTAGTCGGCAGTATGGGTGGGAAGAAAGACAAATACATACATTCAACTTACCATGCTTAACCACAGTGTTTTCATAGGTTTCTATGCCATCGTTGTTGTGGTGGTGGTGGTTGTTTGTGAGACAGGGCAGTCTCTGTCACCCCAGCTGGAGTGCAGTGTCACGATCACGGCTCACTGTAACCTCTGCCTCCTGGGGTCAAACAATCTCCCAACCTCAGCCTCCCGAGTAGCTGGGACTACAGGTGTGCACCACCACCCTCCGCTAATTTTTGTGTTTTTGTAGAGATGGGGTCGCATCATGTTGTTGCAAACTCCCGGTCCTTAGTGATCTCCCACCTCAGCCTCCCAAAGTGCTGAGGTTACAGGTGTGAGCCACTGCTCCGAACCTCTATGCTGTTTTTTATTTCATTTTTTGGTAACTTAGCAATTCATGTTCTTTCTCTACTGATTATTCCTCTTTCTTTACTAATATTTAGGAGCTCTGTACATATAAAGGTATGATTATTTTAAATATATTGGTTTCATTTCAATGATTTTTTAAAAGCATGCTCTGAATCTTCTGGTGAACCAGAGTCCTGGCAAGAATTTTTATTGCCTGCATTTGCATTTGTGAAGTTTGTGAACTAAAGCCTAGGTGATATTATTGTACACCCTATAAATGAAGAGTTTATAACATCTTGAATAAAGTGGCAGAAGAATTGAATCGCCACAGCATATAATAATATAAATATGCAGAATTCTAAAGTTCCTATTCTCTGGCAAGCAGTATCATTTTCATATTTGAAAGTGGTTGTATGGAATGTTCTGTATCTGTATGCACCAAATAAAACAGTCTATTAGCAGGGAAGAATGCTTTTCTTCCCACTTCCAGCAATAATTGAATTAGATAATATTAAATGTACATTTAAATAATGCTGCAATGCTAATGTTATCCTCCAATGACTAAAACAGCTATATAGAATTATTATTTGAAGATTGCTTCTTGATAAATTTTTAATTATCAGTTCTGATTTTCCAGGAGTTGTAAAATAAAACTCTAAAGTTTTTAATATTGTTTTATACAATGCATTTATATAAACAACATTTTTGGCATTAGAATTTTAAGAATCAAATGCAGAAACAGATGAAATACCAAACCCGTTCTAAGAAGACATCTTTCCACTATGAAACCTGACATCAGTAACTGCACACAACGAATAATACCTGTCACATTACATTAGAGTTGTTCATGTCAATTTTATTAGTTTTGTAGTTCAGGAGTATTTAACTTTTAGATTTATGTGTTAGTCAGGGCTGTCTAGAGAAACAGAACCAATGGGGTGTGCAACGTGTGTGTGTGTGTGGAGAGAAAGAAAGAGATTTAAGAAATTGGCTCACTCTAGCTGGGCGCATTGGCTCATGCCTGTAATCTCAGCACTTTGGGAGGCTGAGGCTGGGGGGAGGATTGCTTGAGCCCAGGAGTTCAAGACCAGCCTGGACAACATAGTGAGATTCTTGTGTCTGTTTTTAAAAAATTGTTATATATTTTTAAAAAAAGAAAAGAAAAGAAATTGGCTCACATGATTATGGAGGTTGGCAAGTCCAAAATCTGCAGGGCAGGCTACCAAGCTGGAGACCTGGGAGAGAGCTGTTGTGCAGTTCAAATCCAAAGGCCCTCTGCTGACAGAATTCCTTCTTGCTGGGGAGAGATCAGTCTTTTTCTATTAAGGCCTTCAACTGATTGGACGAGGCCCACCTATATTATGGAGGGTATCTCCCTCACTCAAAGTCATTAATTTCAATGACTCAAACGCATTAATTTCATCTAAAAGAAAACCTTCCTAACAACATCTAAGATAATGTTTTCCCAAATATCTGGGTGTTAAGTTGACACACAACATTAAACATCACAATTTCTTTTGGTTTTAAGGTTGTAGAAGAGCCACAAGGATCAGAACCTCAAATCTTCCCTTAGCCACATATTTTTGAAGTGTTATAGTAAAACAATTTATTAAAAGTGTTATAATAAAAAGACTTTAACGGCACCGGGTCTGGAAGGGTCTATACTTTTTTTCTTTTAAAAGCATCTGAACTGTCCTCAGGCTGAAGAGGACTGTCTTCCAGAACTGAAAAGCTTGTTAAATATTTTTCCGCCAGAAAACTAAAAAGCAATCTTCCTTCAAAGATGAATTCTGCCTCTCCCCTAACACAGAGAGAGAACTTGATGGCAGCTCCATGCAGGGCCTGGGTTTCAGGGTTTTAGAAATGTGGCTCTGCTTATTTACACAATATGTAATCTGCTTTTTTCTCTTAATATTGGGAATAAGGCTCTATATCCTCCTTAAAAGATGTTTTCCTTATCAGTTTGGTTTCTATAAAATTTAATTTCTATGAAATTGATTTCAGTGAAACATAATGAAGTTATTTACAATGATCACTGGAAATAACAGCTACAATATGACCTGAAAAAGAACATTGCGAATCAGCATTAAGATATGTTGAGGGTAACGGTGCATTATGAAGTTCATATGTATTTAGCAAAATATTTTACATAAAAGGATCCTTTTACTTATTTATCCTCAATTCCTGAGTAAAAACCACATCCCATGAATGTCGTCTCATGCAGAAAAGAGAATTGAACTAACAGTTTCATTAGAATAGAAAAATCATCTGAATAAAAATATCAGATGATTTATTAAGCAAACCCCTACTCACTGCCTTAAAACCCTAGGCTTGCTGTCATTTAAATTTCCTGTCAGGAATGCTCATATTTCAGCTATAAATAGAATATGGCAGCAGATAGAGCAGCTCTTTAATGAGGTCATTCCAGAGTCTGCCTGATTTATTTTATTTGAGTCTTTGCCATTTTTTGCTTCAGATGTGGCCCCTTCGTGATAATGATGCACTGTGACAGAATCGTACCAGACTTACAGAGCACTACCTTTGCCGCCCAAGTGCCCACTCGCCCTCCTTCTTCCTCTCCCTCTCTGTCCTTTGCACACTTGCTCTTCAAGGCCTCTTGCAAAGGGGCAGCAGACAGAGGCTTCCGTCATATGTTTGGACCACCCATTGGGTCTCACCTCTGTTTGCTCTCCCATCGGACACTAAATGTCCCACCTGGAGCTTGGCTCGTGGCTGGCTCTCCTAAGGTTGTTTATCTTCTTTCCTGAACTTTATGATCGATGGGGGGTGTGAGGGACGTCTAATAATGGAGACAGATGTAAGACTAATAAATTAAAAGCAACTGAGTGAGCTGAGTTTTCCCTTCTTCCTTATTAAACCTGACTCTATAATACCCCCTACTAGCATCTAAAAGAATAATGGAAATGGAAAAGATCTCTAGTCAATACCCCTTCACTCGATGTGATTTTCCAGATGCTGGGAGGGGCCCTTCCACCCCAAGTTCCCCACTCACTGCCCCTGTCACTGGTGCATGATTACACTTACCCAGAGCACAAAAGCCTCTGTTCCCAGCAGTGACACCTTTGGTGGCTCTGGAGGCATTATGGCTCCCTGATTCTAGCAACACTGAAAGACACACCAACAGTCCTTCCAAATCTCCATGTGATCTGAGTTAGAGCTTGGAGGAAGCACAGCTTCACAAGGCCCATCCTCCCCCGTGGCTTTCCCAGGCCCTCCAGCAAGCCCACCCTCTACCTTCGTCCCAGGGTCACTTGGCTCCTATTGGGGTCTATGGGTGGGAGCAGCACAGCTGTATGACTGAGCGCATTCCTGCCTCCTAGTCTAGAGGCTGGAAATAGGCTGGCTGTTGTCTTCACAACTCATTTAGCAGGAGCACCTGACCTGACCTGAGCCCTCCTGGAGGAAAACCCGACCGAGTCTTCTGTGAGGTGTTTCAGTCTGGACTTGTCGGCTGATGGACAGCCGTGTCCATTAGTGTCCCTTTCCCAGCTGGAAACTACTTGAGGGTCCTTAGGGCTGTGATTCTTTGTCTTTGTATCTCCAGTGCCTAGCACAGGAGGGGCACATAATCAGTGCCCTTTAAATATTTGCTGAGTTTAATGGAATCTTCCTCTGAACACTTAGGAAAAAAGCAAGTGATATCGCATGGAACTATCCTTCAGAATGGGGCACTCATTCGTTCATGGAATCAATCCTTCATGTAATAAACATGTATCGAGGGCTAAGTCTAGGTTTCAGACTTTCTGCTGTGTCTCGGGAAAGTAAAAGTGAGTAATAGGCCATCCCTGTCCTTGTTTAGTTCCTAACCAAGTAGGGAAGACAGATAACCAGGCAGGATTTTAGTACAGTGTGATCAGAGTGCTGACAAAGGGGATTACGTCACAAGAGCACGAGGCCAGGCATCCAACCTCGTTGTCCGGAAGGGACGTTGAGGCCGAGAGAACAGTGCATACATCAACATGGAGACGTGGGAGACATGAAGTTTTGTGCAAACAGCTCAGCGAGGCTCTAATGTGGCCATCACAGGAGGATGGTCATGGGAGAGACACAGAAGGAAGCAAGACGGAGCAGTTAACGAGGCCCAAGCAAGGGGACTTTGCCTACGTGCTAAGGAGGCTGGGCTCTGTCCCAGAGCACCGCAGGAGGTGACTAAGCTGGAGAGTAACAGGATCAGATTTGCATTCACTGTAAAGCCAGGTGCAGTGGCTCATGCCTGTAATTCCAGCACTTTGGAAGGCCGAGGTGGGAGGATCGCTTGAGGCCAGAAGTTCACGACCAGTCTGGGCAACATAGGGAGGCCTCATCTCTGCAACAACAACAAAGAAAGATCACTTTAAACACAAAAGACATTACTGCTTGTACAAAGGAATAGTTGAACATAATTAATGTGAAATGGAGGCTCTTCTCCATGGGGTCCTAGCTTCAAGCTATGGGCAATTGACTGAAGGAGACAGCCCTTAGGAGAGAAAGTAAAATCTGAAAATTTTACTACAATTTTGAGTTTTACTACAATTGGAAATGATACTCTGTGACTCCACACAGCTCTGATCTACTTCCACCAGAATGGTACCACCTTCCTGTTCCTGGGGAATCCCCCTAAGACAGAGGGTAGCAATGTTACTTCCTTCCATTCCATTACAGGCCTTGGGTCCATGAAGTGTGGTCCCCTTCCCTGCAAATTCCTAGGGATGGCCTTTCTGAGGCAACTAGAAAATGAGAAATTCCCTTCCTCTCCATTCAGTACCAGAAGAGGAGTTGGGGGTTATAAGACTAATGGTCACGAACAGCAGGAAGAGGAGACAGACATGTTCCAGTGAGTGATGGGGGTGTCTGAAGAGCATTCAGAGGTCCAACCCTTGTTGTTCCAGGAAAATTAATGAGGGAAACAGGGTATGTATTGCCAACACCAGCAGAGGTCTTCTGCTCCAGAGAGGGTTCTCATTTGTGTCATCCTGTGGCATGTCACACCACCCGAATCGAACATTATGACAAGGTAGCAAGCAGCTGTGTTGAAGGACTGTGAGGAAACACGTGGTGTTAGAGTACTCCCTGCATAAGAAATGATATTTTCATTTTTAAAATCTACATTTCCCCTCTTGGCAGTGGCCCAGCGACTCAGACAAGGGCTGTAATGATGACTAATGTGCAGCTCTTAATGTACCTGCTAACTACAAGTCAGGGCACTTTTACATCCATATCACAAATCTTGATGTTTCAGTAGCCAGTTACACACTAGCAGGCAATGCATTTCTTTCCCCAGGGAATAAACTCCCCTGGAATAATATGTGAGGAGTCCTCTGCATGCCGAGAGAGGTCGGCTGCTCCTGATGCAGGAGAGCGCAGCTTAGACCTGCCCAGTGGCCATCAGAGCTGCCTCTAGTGAGCCTCCAGTGTCTGCTAATCTCAGCTTCATACCGGGTGGGCCTGAAGTCTGTGGTCAGTGGGGGAACTCAGGAGGACATCTGCCACTGTCACAGTGTTGCTGTGTGAACCCTGCTGATCTTGGTGCACACTCCTGTCAGTTTGCCAAGGCAACAACCATCCCATACATGAGAAGTGGCTTCTTCTCTTTGCCACACTCTGTACTGGGGTTCCCTATCCCCAGCAAACTGATCTACTTCTCAAGGTATTAAGATTCTTTGGATTCACTCAAGAGCCATTTCCCAAAGTGACCCCACAGCCCAGGGGAGGGTGGCTTGGACGGGTCCTAGTACTACATTCTAGTTCTGTGCTTAGAGCCACGCCTTCCTGACCCTCTGACTAGTTAGGTCCCTCTGTTTCATCTCCCAAGCCGCCTAGGACCTTGCTTGTTGCAAGTTTATTACAAAGATGCCTCCTACAGTTTGGATCCTGATTCTGATTTTTTTTGTCACCCTTTTCCTTTATGCTGAGCCACCTTTCAGGAGCTTCAATGCCCTGAAGCATAAACATGCTTCAACAAGGAATTACAAACAGACTTGAAACAAATAAAAAATAGACTCTGCAAAGAACAGAATATTTCAGCAAAGGAATAGAAGATACAAAGAGGAACAAATGGAAATATTAGAAGTGAAAAACGCAATAACCAAAATACAATGTAAAACACACAGTAGATGGGCTCACTAGCAGAACAGAGGGGGAAGCAGGAAGGATCATTGAACAGGAAGATAGAAACACAGAAATTATGAAATCTACACCCCAGGAAATAGTGAACAGGGTCTCAGGGACCTGCAGGACTCTAACAAAAGAGCTAACATTCGTGACATAGGAATCCCCAGAAGGAGAGTGAGGGAATGTTGAGACTGAAAAGTACTAGAAGAAATAATGGCTGAAAACTCCCCAAGTTGGTAAAATACATCAATCTATAGAATCAAGAGGCTAATCTAACACCAAACAGGATAAACCCAAAGTAATACACATCTATGCTCATTGTAGCCAAACTGCTGAAAATTAAAGACAAAAAGTCTTGAAAGCAGCATGAGAAAAAATGTCTAACATGAAGGGAAAAATAACTCCAATGACAGAGGATTTCTCATCAGAAACCATGGAGTAAAGGAAGTGGCACATCTTTTAAGTACTGAAAGAAAAAAACTGTCAAGCTAGAATCCTATAAACAGTGGACATATTTTTCAAGAATAAAGAAAAAATCAAGACATTCTTAGACAATGGAGAACTAAGAAAATTTGTCGCCAGGAGACCTACCCTAAAAAACACCCTAAAAAAATGGCTAAAAGAAATTATCTAAACAGAAATAATAAAAAAAAAGGAATCTTGGGACATCAAGAAGGAAGACAGGATATAGTAAGCAAAAATGCCAGTAAACATGATATACTTCCCTTCTTCTTTTGCTTTTCAATGTTATATTTGGCAGTTGAAGCAAAAATTATAACACTCTTTGATGTAGCTCTAAATGTATGTATAGCAAATATTTAAAACAATGATAGATAGTGCAAATAAAGGGATGGAAATTTAGGTAAAGTTTCTGTACTTCACAGGTAACTGACTCAACTTAATAAAGAACATCTGCCAAAATAACCTGTAACTAACATTACACTTAATGGCAAAAGACTGAAGGTTTTCCCAAAAAGACTAGGACTGAAGCAATGGTGTCCACTCTCACCACTCCTATTATGTAATGCCGAAAGTTCCAGCAGGTGGACTAAGGCTAGAAAAAGAAATAAAAATATAAGGGCTGGGAAGGAAGAAATAAAATTGTCTCTACTTGCAGATGACATAATTGCCTATAGAAAAAATATGGAGGAATCTACAAAAAATCTCCTATCACTAATAAGTGAATTCAGCAAGATCACAGGATACAATGTAAAAATACAAAACTCAAATGTTTTTCTATATATTAGCAATTAACACATGGACATCAAAATTAAAAATATAATACTATTTATAATCATTCAAAATAAAATGAAATACTTAGCTGTGAATCTTTTAAAAATGTGTATAGTAGGGCCGGGCGCGGTGGCTCAAGCCTGTAATCCCAGCACTTTGGGAGGCCGAGGCGGGTGGATCACGAGGTCAAGAGATCGAGATCATCCTGGTCAACATGGTGAAACCCCGTCTCTACTAAAAATACAAAAAATTAGCTGGGCATGGTGGC
>NW_016107357.1:12133261-12149291 GCF_001604975.1 Cebus imitator
TTATATATATATATATTTATATATATATATATATGTAATTAAAAGTAAAACCCTAGCGATTATTTCTGGCTTTACATGGTATAGCCAGTTCAGTGTTTCCTCCTGTTCCTCTCAGAAGCCAAACAAAAATAACAAGGAGAACAAGAAACAGACATGCCAACACCATCCTTGACAAAACTAGGGAATAGTAGAAACCCCAAATCACAGGACAGCAGGAAAGGCAGTCTAACAATGAAGGTCAAGTTGAAGTGCAAGCAGATGCAGAAGATGCAGATTTTTAAGAGGAAACCTGCAAAGGCCAAACAAAATGAAACAGTGGATGCAAACCGGTGGTAAGAAAACAAAAACAAAACCTCCTGTGGACTCAGTTTGATTCCAAAGTAAAGCAGAGGAAGTAGAGGCTGAATAAGCCATCATACAACAACCCGAGTCTCTAAGGAACATTTTGTCAATGTGGCAGGATGGGGGAGAAAGACTCAGTAACTGAGATAGTTACTGATCCTCAGTAACTATCTCAGTTGTTGAAGGAAAAGTAATTATTAAAGAAATCATTCACAATCTTGTAGGATGAGATACAGAATCTTGTAGGATGAGATACGCAATCTTGTAGGATGAGAAAAATTTCCCTGGCTGTACCGGATGAGAGAGTTTCCTCCTGCAAGTGACGAGTCCAGGAAGGACTCACTTCATTCAAAGAGGAGTATTCAAAATGGAAACCATGGGATTTGTATTTTTTTTCTCTTTCACTATAAGAAAAAAAGTGGCAGGGGGAATTAATTGAAAGCAGCAGCAAACAGAACAAAACAAAAACCTCTGGGGACTTCTGCGAGTGAGGTCCCACTCTGAGGTCCCGGAAGATCTGCTGGTTTAGAACAGCGTGGCGCCTCCTCTCCCCTCTCTGTCTTGCTCCTGCTCTTGCCATGTGACTCCCTGCTCTCTCTTTGCCTTCCGCCATGACTTGAAGCTTCCTGAGGCCCTCACCAGAGGCAGCCATGCTTGTGTAACCTACAGACGTGTGAGCCCATTAAACCTCTTTCTTTACAAATTACCTGGTCTCAGGGATTTCTTTTTATTATTATTTTTATTGTCATTGAGTTTTTATTTCATAATCATAAACTGAACTCTACAATCCAGCTAGGCATGGAAGGGAACTGCTGAGAACACAAAGATTATAGAATACTGTGAGCAAATGCAGTGGAGGGTATCCTCCTTAGCCACAGAAGGAATGGTCTGGTGGTTAAGATAAAACACGAATCCAACTTATTCGAGTTGTTTGTTGAGAAACATTGTTTACTCTGCTCCCCTGGCTCCTTTGTGGAGGATACCTTGTAGTTTGTAATTAGTGGTAGGCAGGTTACAGCTGCCTACTTGGTAGATCCCTGAGCTATGTGTATATGTAAAACACCTGTGTATTAATAAGAGTATAATTAAACATCTGTGTATTAATAAGAATCACCTGTCAAAGAGCAAATAAATGCATGGATGAATCTCTCTGCTCAGGGCCCTCAGTCCTGGAGAGCTGCAAGCCCCGCAGGCTCTCAGGCCGTTGGTCCCCAGAGTAGATCTAGTCTGTTAGCTACATGGATCGCTGCCTCTCATTGCTGCGTAATACCTTCAGCCTGTCCTGGGTGGCAGTCTCCTGACTGAGCTGGTTCTCAGTAGTGGTTGGTGATCTCCTTGCTGGTCCTGCCATTCCTGGACCCAAAGCACTCCATGGCCGCCACAATATCCACGCCTTCTTTCACCTTGCCCAAGACCATGTGCTTGCCATCCAGCCACTCAGTCTTGGCAGTGTAGGAGAAAAACTGGCAACCATTTGTGTTGGGTCTGGCATTTGCCATGGACAAGACGCCAGGACCTATATGCTTTAGGATGATGTTCTCGTCATCAAATTTCTTCCCATAGATGGACTTGCCACCAATGTCCTTATGATGTGTGAAGTCACCACCCTGACACATAAGCCCTGGAATAATTCTGTGAAAGCAGGGATCCTTAAAACCATATCATTTCTCTTAAGCGCTAACAGCATGAAAGGTTTCTGCTGTCTTTGGAAACTTCTCTGCAAACAGCTCGAAGGAGACGCAGCCCAAGGGTTCGCTGTCGCAGTGATGCCAAAGAACATGGTGGGGTTGACCATGGCTGGTAGTATGGGGCTCCCGGCAGAAACAGCATCTGCAAAGCCAAGCATTTCTTTATAGTAGCACAAGAATGGTCTAACACAAGTGGGATGACATTTCTCAGCAAACGTCCAACAAAAAAATTTAAATAAAACTCTGTAAAAAAAAATTTTAAACCATCTGAAGGCATTGGAAAATGACCCAAACAGAAACTGCAGAGTAGTTTACTCTTGAGAGATGATTACAGGAGTAAGAATTGCAAGTGTATGCTATATTTCCCCTGCAAATTTTTTCCATTCCCAACCCCAAATCCTGCTGCAGAAAATCACAGCCTTTCTACTTAAAGGTGTCAGAAAACAGAGGTTAGGGCTGGCAAAACAGGAGGAGATTTAGGAGTGGAATCTAGAAATCAGGAGAGTTCCAGAAGGAGTGAGCACCTAAATATGAGCATAAATTCTGCCCAAACCTTTGGCTGACTGCTAAACTATGCATATGTAAGAGAGAGCCCAAGAGACTCAAAGAACTAGCAGGCAGATGTGAGAGAGGAAAGTGTTCTTGAATGCCTAAGACAGGTGAGATATGCAAATGTGCTGCTCTTTTAACTGTGCATTCCCAACCAATGCACAGCTCAGGGGGCGTAAAGCTGAAGCCATAATGGCCTGTGGTGCCAGAAAACAGAGCTGGGGCTGGAGAGCAGCTGGAAGCAAGGAAACCTCAGAGAGAACATCCCAATATTTCAATGTAAACTCCTCTCAGCCTTTTGACTGACTGTTTAACTGCACAGATGGAAAACAGGCTCAGAGACAAGGCTATAAATGCGGCAGCTGGAAGAGAAAGAAAACTGGGCAGAAATGTCAGCTGCTGCACTCTACAAGGGAGACAGGGTTTACAATTAGAATGCAGGCAAGCAAGTTAATGGCTTAACAGAAAAAAGTCCAACACTCTCCAGAAGAATATAACACTTTACAGAGTCACTACAACACATCACCTACAATACCAAGTTTCAAACAAAAAATTGCCAGACATGCAAAGAAACAAGAAGGAGTGGTCCATATTCAGGATAAAAGGAAGTTTATAGAAACTTACTGAAAATGATCTCAGATGTTAGGTTAGCTGGTAAAGATTTTAAAGCAGCTGTTATAATCATGCTTAGAGAATTTAAAAAGCATGATGCTGAGGAGCGAACAAATAGCAATCTCAATGGAAAATTATAAATAAGAACCAAATAAAAACTCCAGAGCTGACAAGTACAACTGAAACAAAAAAAAATGTTTACTAGATAGGCACAACAGCAGATGGAAGATGACAGAATAAAGAATCAGTAAACTTGGAAGAAGATAGATAGAAATTATCCAACCTGAAGAATAGAAAGAAAAACAAGTGAAGGAAAATAAGTGGACCCTCAGAGGCTTATAAAACAATATCAAGCAGTCCAACATAAGGTTTAATGGAAGGAGGAGAGAGAGAGAGAAAGAGAGAGAGAATAGTCTTCATATTTCATTCTTTATGAAAAAAGACATAAAACTCCCCATATCTGGTAAATATGAGTATATCTGGTAAAGCTCAAAAAACCCCACGTTGGAGATATTCAAAGAAAATCACACCCTGGGCCAGGCACCGTGGCTCACGCCTATAATCCCAGCACTTTGGGAGGCCGAGGAGGGCGAATCACAAGGTCAAGAGTTTGAGACCAGCCTGGCCAACACGGTAAAACCCCATCTCTACTAAAAATACAAAAATTAGCTGGGTGTGATGGTGGGCACTTGTAATCCCAGCTACTCAGGAGGCTGAGGCAGGAGAATAGCTTGAACCCAGGAGGCAGAGGCTGCAGTGAGCCGAGATCACACCACTGCACTCCAGCTCCGGCGACAATGCAAGACTCCATCTCAAAAAGAAAAAAAAAGGAAAAGAAAAGCAAATTACACCCTGGTTTAGAACATTCATTCACGCTACAGAATGCCAGTGATAAAAAGAAAATCTTGAAAGCTGAGAGAAAAATAAGATATTACATACGAGATAATTAACTTACAATTGCAGCTCTGACAAGTAAAGGGCTTGGAGGTCATTACTCCCATCCTTAGAACAAGAAGAACCTAAACAAACTGTCACTTCATGACCTTTCTCGGACACATCGGAGAACTAAGTTTGCAGGGCAAACTGCCACCCTCAAATCTGGAGAGACAGGCAAGCCCAGAGAGTCACAACGAAACCTGCTCACCTGGAGCAGAAAGCAATGAAGCCATCACCTCTTAGGAACATGTCCATGATGATTTCAACAAATGCTGCAGTGAACTAGCCTGAACGTGACAAACTCCCGGGTCCTGCGGTCTTGAGGTGGGGACCTACATTTTCATAGATTTCATCTCCAGAAACCCCACCAGGTTCTCACGGTGAGGATTCAAGAAAGATCCCCTCATGTCTCTGGCAGGAGTAGAAGAAGAGGTCAGGCATGGTGGCTCACGCCTGTAATCCCAGAACTTTGGGAGGCCAAGGCAGGTGGATCACCTGAGGTCCGGAGTTCAAGGAGCAGAAGAAGAACAAACATTGTGAGATTTACCCAGAACATTCTTCACGACAATGAAAAACACTCTGTAGCAAAGGTGGGTCTCTCCAGTTTGTAATGTCCATTTTTAACTAATCTAAATTCACCCTCAAACAGCACTAGACTGCTTTTGTGTATTACAGGTACTGTACAGTGGGATTACCTTACAATAGAGACAGCATTTCTTATTTGTATATAAATAAGTATCAGTTTCTAGATGGAGAAAATTATTTTTCAGGAAAGCAAAAATTTACAAAACTGACTTTAGGATAGAAAGGAAATCTACACAGATCAATCCCTATAGAAGAAATAGAGGAATATGTCCAAGATCTGCTTCCTCACTATCACTGACCTTTTATTCTAACCCCCAAAAGAATCAGGCTCAAAGTTTTCACAGGGGAATTGCACCAAACTTCTCAGGAATGGATGGCTACAATGCCTTTTCAAGTGTTCCAGTGTGTAGAAAAGGAAAAAAATCTTTTAAACTCTTTATAGCAAACTAGCAAATCAATCCTAACAACAGAAGCCCAAAAAAGAAAACTACAGATCAAATTTACTTATAAATATTGATGCCAATATCCTAAATAAAACATTAACAAACCAAATCCAGCAAAGGTTGAAAGGGTAATCTTTTCACCAAGTGGCGTTTATTTTGAGAATACAAGAATAGGTCAATAAAGAAACTCAGTATTAAAGCAATTCCCAAGAAAGAAAAATAGTATGATTATCTTCAAAGACAATCCATTTTCATAAGCATCCATTCTTGATAACTATTCTGAATAGATGAATGATTACAAGGCAATTCATTAGCGTGATTAAAAAGCGTCTTTACCTCACCCAGTGTACCACAATGTTTATGAAACCTCCCTCCCAAGAAAGTCCCATTAAAGTCAGGACAAGACAAAAATATCCATTACCATCATTATGATTTAAAGATGTAAGCAAGGCTGAGAGACTAGCAGGGGGAAAAAGAGGCATAAAAATGAGAATGGAGGGCCGGGCACGGTGGCTCACGCCTGTAATCCCAACACTTTGGGAGGCCGAGGCGGGTGGATCATGAGGTCAAGAGATCGAGACCATCCTGGTCAACATGGTGAAACCCCATCTCTACTAAAAAAAAGACAAAAAATTAGCTGGGCATGGTGGCGCGTGCCTGTAATCCCAGCTACTCAGGAGGCTGAAGCAGGAGAATTGCCTGAACCTGGGAGGCAGAGGTTGCAGTGAGCCGAGATCGTGCCATTGCACTCCAGCCTGGGTAACAAGAACGAAACTTCATCAAAAAAAAAAAAAAAAAAGAGAGAATGGAGAAGGTAAAATCATCATTACTTGCAAATAATCTTGTATACCTAGGAAACCTCAAAAAAAATCCCAAAATTAGTTTAATAACATAAACTAGTAAGGTCAATACGAAACTGCAAAAATAAATCACCAGGCCTGGTGGCACACCGCTATGCTCCCTCTTTCTAGGGAAGCTGGGGCAGGAGGATTCCTCAAGCCCAGGGGTACCAGGCCAGCCTGGGCAACATATCAAAACCCTGTCTACTTAAATTAAATAAATTTAACTTAAATTAAATAAACCAACAGTTTTCAAATGTACAAATACTATCCACTTAGAATAGACGATGGAAGGAAAGACCACATTTACAGCAGCAATGAAGGGTGAACTTACTAGAAATGAGCTTAATAGGAAATGTATGAGAAATAGAAAAAGGAAAAATGCCATGGCAGGCTCCTCAAAGAAGACTTGAACTTAGGGAAAGGTAAAATATGTTCTTGAAGAGGAAGTCAACCTTATAAAAATGTCAATTATTCTAAGTTAATTTACATATTTACTGTGATCTGAGTAAAAACACCAACATGAATTTTTTTTTTTTTTTTGGGACAGAGTTTCACTCATGTTACCCAGGCTGGAGTGCAATGGTGCCATCTCGACTCACTGCAACCTCCGCCTCCCGGGTTCAGGCAATTCTCCTGCCTCAGCCTCCTGAGTAGCTGGGATTACAGGCACGCACCACCATGCCCAGCTAATTTTTTGTATTTTTAGTAGAGACGGGGTTTCACCGTGTTGACCAGGATGGTCTCGATCTCTTGACCTCGTGATCCACCCGCCTTGGTCTCCCAAAGTGCTGGGATTACAGGCTTGAGCCCCGCGCCCGGCCCAATATGAATTTTTTTTTGAACTAGGTAAGGCCGAGTGTGGGCATATGGAAAAACAAACAGGCATGAAAAGCAGCTAAAGTATGAAAAAGAAAAATGAGGTTGGGAGAACCTGTCCAATAAATATCAAATATATTTAAAAACTATGGATTTAGGACAATGTGGCAATGGGACATGAGTAAACCCATCTTGATGTCCATGCAAGTATGTTTCTCCTTCGTTCTTCCCCACTTGAGAAAATAAAGCACCTCCATCCACTCAATTGTTCATTTCAGAAACATGCAGCATCTGTGACACACCCCTTTTCTTCACCCTTTATTATACATTTCATTACTAAATTGTGCAAATTCTACCTGCAAAATACCTCTAAATATTGCCCGTAACTTTCCAAATCACTTGCAACCAGCATAGTGTGGTCAGCCTCCCCGCTCACCTGGACCTCTGCAGGAGCCTCCCGTCTCCCCTCCCGCCCACTCCCCAGCCATTCTCCACACAGTCAGAGATGGTTTTAAAAGACAGATCTGATTGCATCGCTGTCCTTCTTCCAGCCCTTCCCTTGCACTTAAGACAAAATCTAAAAGAGCTGGGAGGGCCCTAACGCCTTTGACTTTCCTTCCGCCAAAGCCTCCTCACTGGCACGGTCCCCCTTGCTCCTGTGCTCTGGCCCCGCTCTTTTCCCTCCTTCAATTTGTTGAGCCCTTCCCCCTCCAGGCCTTCGCAATGGGATTCCTTCACTGGGAACGTTCTTCACATGGCTAACACTTGGTCATTGTTTTCTTTCTTTTTTTTTTTTTTTTTGAGATAGAGCCTCGCTCTGTCTCCCAGACTGGAGCATAGTGGCTCGATCTCAGCTCACTGCAACCTCTGCCTCCCAGGTTCAAGTGATTCTCTTGCCTCAGCCTCCAGAATAGCTGGAATTACAGGCACGCACCACCATGCTCAGCTATGTTTGTGTTTTTAGTAGAGACGGAGTTTCGCCATGTTGGCCAGGCTGGTCTTGAACTCCTGACCCCAAGAGATCTACCCGCCTCGGCCTCCCAAAGTGCTGAGATTACAGGTGTGAGCCACTGCACCAGGTCCATTGTTTTCTTTTTAGACAAACTTTTAGTTTTGAGGTGACTCTAGATTCACCTGCAGTCGTAAGAAGAAACATGGAGAGTTCTCGCGCACCGTTTTCCCAGCTCCTACCAGCGATAACACCGTGTATAGCTACAGTGCAGTGTGACAACCGCAAACTGGTATGTATGCCATTTATGACATTCAGGTTCCAACAACTTTACATGTACTGGGTGTGTGTGTGTGTGGATTTAGTTTTACATAATTTTATCATATGAATAGATTCATGTGACCACCATCATGGTCAAGCTACAAAGCAGGAATCCCGCACCAGCATCCCTTAGTTTACCCTGTTACAGCAACCAGCACCTCCCCACACCCTCCCCCAGCATTATAAAAACTGATCTTTTTTTTTTCTTTAATTGAGACGGAGTTTTGCTCTTGTTGTCCAGGTTGGAGTGCAGTGGTGCGATCTCGGCTCACTGCAACCTCCGCCTCCCAGGTTCAAGTGATTCTTCTGCCTCAGCCTCCCAAGTAGCTGGGATTACAGGCATGCATCACCACGCCTGGCTAATTTTGTATTTTTTTAGTAGAGATAGGGTTTCTTTATATTAGTCAGGCTGGTCTCGAACTCCCGACCTCAGATGATCTGCCTTCCTTGGCCTCCCAAAGTGCTGGGATTATAGATGTGAGCCACTGTACCCGACCTAAAAACTGATCTTAAACATTATTTACTTAAAAATTTTTTTCTTCATCATCTAGGCTACATTTTCCTCTTATCATAATGTCCCCAATTTCTTCTTTATGTCTTTTATCACAAGTTTGAGTTAGAAGTAACGGGTTTAATGCCCTTGAAATGTCTCCTGACTTAGGTTTCCTCATTGGTAAGCAGTTTTTCTATACTTGCTGCCTTCCACTCTGTTTCCAATCAAAGTGAGAGGGCAGGTACTACTTGAAAACGAGGAGGGGCTGGGGATGGTGGCTTGAACCTGTAATCCCAGAACTTTGGAAGGCCAAAGTGGGAGATCACTTGAGCCCAGAAGTTCAAGACCAGCCTGGCAAACAGAGGCAGACCTTGCCTCTACAAAAAAATTTTAAAAATAGCTAGTCGTGATGGTGTCTGTCTGTGGTCCCTGATACTTGGGAGGATGAGGTAGGAGGATCTGTTGAGCCTGGAGCTGCAGAGAGCCATGATAACACCACTGCATTCCAGCCTGGGCCATTCTCAAAATTAATTAATTAATTAATTAAAAATAAATAAAAGGAAAAGAATATAACATGGAGGCGTCTTGACCCAATAGAAAGGAAAATGTGATAAATCAGTGTTTATACTCCAGTGTCTGTGGGAGTTAGGAGGAGGACAGAGGCGACAGAAACTTGCAGAGATGCCTGTGTTGTGGCCTCCTGGGCTGAGTCCAAGAGAGGAGAAGAAGATTCCACAGAAGGAAGCAGACAGCATGGGGAGATTTGCCTGGTTTCCAGCCTGGGACTCTGAATGAACTAGGACCCCTTTGCTGAACTTGGGGCAACTGCAGAGTCTGACAAAGTGATCATCCATGGGGCCTCCTGTGCCATTCAGGGCCCTCTGTGCCATGGAACGGGCTCACAAGTCCCCATTGTCTCCTGTGACGGGGAGATGGCAGTTTCTGAGATTGTACAGGGAGCTGGCCAGAACCAAAGGTCAATGTGGAGACTGAGGCCCATCAAGCCAGGGACAGAAATGACGTTCTGCAGCCAGAGCAGGCGTCAGGTTAGGCCAAACTGGTGGGGAGGCCAAGAGATGTCCAGGCCAAGAGATGCACAATCTGTATCACCCCATCCCAGACATCAGCTCCTGATAGCAACACCACTACTAACCTCGCTAATCCTACTAACCTCAAGAATCCCACCCAAACCAGCGGCACTCGGGGACCGGTGCCCGTCTGGCCCCTTTTTGCCACACTACATGGTCATATAAGCCTCCTACACAGCCACAGGCCATTTTGGAAAGAAATCGATAGAAGACAAGGAAACCTGAAAAATGGATTCTTCCAAAAGCAACTGAATTTGAAGGGCTGGATTAGATTGCATTGGACAGATTGACATGAATTTTAAAATTTCCTCTAGGAAAGCTGGCAGGTGGCTTTGAGAAAGCTTAGATGAGGTTTGGGAAACATGGGTCCTCTTTTTCTTCCCATGGCTGAGTACAGTGTGGATAAATTTGCAACCCTGTGACATATATATGTGTTGGTATGATGATTTATTTAAAATCGACTTCTCCCATTGGACTCTAAGCTCCACGGGACAGGAAATATTTTGTTGTTATTGCAATATCTGCAGTGCTTAGCACATGGTAGGCACTCAAATATTATTTATTACAAAAATTAATAAATGCCTATAGATTCAGCTCTGCACTTCATTAATGATTCACCCAAAATAAAAGGTTTCATTGGCTTAGCTTTTAATAAAAAGCTGGTCAAGGCCAGGACTTGTCATTATGTACACATGAAACATAAGTGGCCCAGTGGCTTTCTCCCAGAGTATGTGGCACTGCCACTAACTCATTATATACTCTGAGTAAGTAATTGAACCTCTTTAGTGAGGAAGGGAGGTGGGGTCTCTATTTTTTTCTCTCCATGGGAAGAAAGAAGGACTGACCCTCCCTCCCAACGTCACTGGTAGATGAAAGGTAACTAATAAAATCAATTATGGAACTTGCTAACTATGAAGACATGCCTACCAAAAAAATAAAGCCCTCCAGAACAAAAACACTATCTACTCAAATAAGGTATACTATTTAAAGACATCCTTCTAAGGCTATGCTGGGGAATCCTAAGCCTGATCTTCAGCTGAGCTCAGTAAGTCATGTGTTCCATGGAAAGGCAGTTCATAGCTTGCAAAGAGTTGCCACACAAAAGATGCAGCTCCGTGGGAAGTCAGCGTGAGGGTGGGTTCCTTCCTTAGGAGAAATTGTGTGGACCACAAACTAGTAACCTCTGCAAGCAGCTTGCCTCTGCTTGAAAGAGAAAATCACAAACCACCCCGAGGCCATGAGAACAAAAGGATGGACCCCAGTTTCCACCTTAGTGCTGGTAGTTTTAGAAGTTTTGCACCATGCTTGACACAGACATTATTTACGACAAGTGCTGGGTGCCAGTCCAGGTTATTTCTGGCCTCAGCCTCTTGGCTTTCTCCCATGAGTGTGTGGCTGCGTTACATGGCTGAGGACTTTTTATCGATGAGAGTAAGTCCTTTTGTTTATTTAAAGATTTGGCAACAGGTGTTTATCTCACAGGCTACTTCTCAGAGATCAATTATTCCTGTAGTTGTGCTTTTAGACCTGGAATAGAGTGAGGTTGGATTTCAATTAAATAATGAATGGATATGATCTTAACATGCTTACATGCCAGGGACTGTGTCGATTCAGGAGCAAAAGGAAGAAGCCCAGATCTCCTCTAGTTTAGTCATAGCTCTTGGTAGGAGGTAATGGAAATGCACTCAAATTAGCTTAAACAAAAAGAAAGGAGTGGAGTGGAAGGATGCAGGAATATCCATGGAACCATGTACAAGAAGTTGGACTTCCCATGGGTCTGGAACCAGGACCTGGAAAGCCAGGGAAAGTTCATCTGTTTCTTTTTGGAAGTTTTTGGTTCCTTTTCTCTGCTTCTCTCTGAGTATCTGTTTGATTTTTCTCTCCACAGTCTCACTTTCTTTGCTTTTAGAAGAAAACACCTCTTTCAGTCTTCTACATGTTCTCTTGCTTCTGCTACCGCCAATTGCTAGAAATCTCTTTGTTCCAATTGCAAATTTTCATGAAACAACATTGCACTTGGCTCAGCCTAGCAGTCAATGAATTGGCTCTCCTAGGGTCAGCGGTGCGCCCCTGGTCCATTTGAAATAGGCCATCTTGTCCATTGAGATTTGGTCAGGGAAACAGAAGCCATTCCACGTATGCAAGGGTGAAGGTTTTATCACGTGCAATAGGAGAGCCGCACAAGTACAGAAAAGAGTGAAGGCAGGATAATCAGCTGCCAATCATCCCAGCCTGCACAGCCAAGCCAGTGACCCTCAAGAACTCACCCTAAAACCATCGTGAATCTCAAGAACTTCAGCTTTACTCTCCCCAATTATCTCAGCTTGCAACAGGGTGATTCTCAGGACGTTCCCTGAGGAGCTGCTGCAGTGATCAAGAACTGCCTGGCAGCTCCCAGTCTGTAACAGCCTACAGCACAGATGAGTGATTCTCAGCAGTGGTCATCAGCTCTCTCAGCTGCCAGTACCCTCAGACTGGGTGGTCCACAGCAGCATGCCCAGAAATTGCTGTGACCTTCACATCCGCCTATAAATGCCTCCAGACAATAAGGCATCTGTCTGTCTGCTAAGCCTCTCATCTGTCTGCTAAGTCTCATGAGTTACCTCTTTTTTTTTTTTTCGAGACATGGTCTCACTTTGTCACCCAGGTTGGAATTCAGTGGCATGATCTTGGCTCACTGCAGCCTCAACCTCCCAGGTTTAAGCAATCCTCCCACCTCGCCCCACAAGTCTCTGGGCCTACAAGCACGTGCCACCACACCCGGCTATTTTTTTTTTTTTTTTTTTATAGAGGTGGGGTTTTGTCATGTTGGCCAGGCTGGTCTCGAACCTCTCAGCTCAAGCAATCCACCTGCCTCTGCCTCCCAAAGTGCTAGGATTAAAGGTGTGAGCCACCGCACCCGGCCACTCATCAGTACCTCTTAATGAAAAATTCTAATCAGAATCCTATGTGTAGGGGCATTCTGGCAAATATTGTTCTGGGTTTCTCTTGTATGATGTGGAGGAGATGATAGGCAAGCACACTGGTGGGATGAACTGAAAACAAACTACTGGCATAGCCTGGAGCCCCAGAAATGCAGGACCACAGTGCAAAGCTGGCTACAGGGCCCACAAGGGTGTGCATTCACGTGTGTGTGCATGCACATATATGTGTGTATCAGGAGCACAGACAGGCATAGGACAGATAGGTCTCAAGGGGAAACTGGGGCATGGTCTGGGCATTACTGACAACTGGAAAAGGGCAGATTTCTCCGACTTCCTCCCTTATTCTTCCCTGTACAATCTGAGCCACCCCAGCGGGCTAGTCTGCAATGAACACTGGCTGCTTTCTCCTCCCGAGCTTTCCTCCTTCTCCTTCTGACAATAAAGTGAGGAATTTTCTCAGGTGGGGATGACTTGATTACCCCTTCCACAGTCACGTGAGCCAGGACTCTCCATCCAACCCCCAGCCCCAGCCTGGGGGCTCAGTGACTGATAGAGCAATGGCCTAGATCCGAGTGCAGCTGATCAGAGTTCCTGAGAGGGACAATGGAGGATTGCACAATTCCTTGAATGTGAGGCCTGGATTCAAAGCGAGGCTTCCCAAGATATGGAGAGAAACACAGAGTCCTGATGACTTCTTTTGTGTCCCTCAGTATCTGAGGCCATTATTTCTGGGCTTTTAAATTATATGAGTTAATAAGTTCTCCATTTTGCTTAAGTTAGTTTGAGTTGAATGCCTCAACATTCCATCTACTGCATAACAGAGTCAAATCTGCTCCAAATTGTTCCTCTGCTCATGTGTTCTCTAGACCTATTCCCCTACCCATCTCTTCTTTTTGAGACAGAATCTCGCTCTGCCACCCATGCTGGAGTGCAGTGGTGGGATCTTGGCTCACTGCAACCTCCATCTCCCAGGTTGAAGAGATTCTCCTCCCTCAGCCTCCCAAGTAGCTGGGACTACAGGCATGTGCCTCCACACCTAGCTAATTTTTGTATTTTTTTTTAGTAGAGATGGGGTTTCACTATGTTGGCCAGGCTGGTCTCGAACTCCTGACCTCAGGTGATCTGCCCGCCTTAGTCTCCCAAAGTGCTGGGATTACAGGCATGAGCCACCACGCCCGCCGCCATCTCTATCTGTTGAAATCTCACTCACCCTTATGACCGAGCCAAGCTTCACCTTGCCAGGAGACAGGCAGCTGTGGGCACCTTATTTCCTCTGCACCCTCTGTCCTGCATGAGTAGCCCCACACATTTCAATACACAGTGTAAACAGTGTAACATGCCAGAAGGCAGGATCTCACTCACGCGTCTTTATGTTTCCCGAGGACCTAGCTAGATTATTGCATATAGTAGCTCCTAGCTAAACATTATTGAATTAGAAAATGCCTGAAATCAACAACAAAAAGTCAGACAACCCAATTCCAACTTGGGCAATGGACTCGAATAAACATTTCCTTAAATAAGACCTGTAAATGGCCAATGAGCACAAGAAAAGATGCTCAACATCATTTGTCGTTAGGGAAACGCAAATCAAACCTACAATGAAATATCACTTTAGATCCATTAGGATGGCTACCATCAAAAAATACAAAAAACAAAGCCTGGGCATGGTGGTTCATGCCTGCAATCCCAGTGCTTTGGGAGGCCGAGGCAGGAAGATTGGTTCTAGACCAACCTGAGCAACATAGTGATACCCTGTCTCTATAAATAAAAATAAAAATGAGCTGACATGGTGGCATACACCTGTAATCCCAGCTACTTGGGAGGCTGAGGTGGGAGGATTGCTTCAGCTCAGGAGTTGGAGGTGGCAGTGAGTTATGATCAAGCCACTGCACTCCAGCCTGTGAGACAGAGTAACACCCACCCCCTTCTCCAAAACACAGAAAATAACAAATACACCTACTATGTACCCACAAAAATTAAAATTAAATTTAAAAACACAAAACAAAAATACAGAAAACAAGTATTGGTGAGGATGTGGAGGAACTGGAACTCTGGCACATTCTTGGTGGAAATGTAAAATGGTGCAGCTGCTGTGGAAAAAGAGTATGGCAGTTTCTCAAAAGGTTAAACAGAATTACCATCTGACCCATCAGTTCCTCTTCTAAGGATGTACCCCCTCAAAATGGAAAGCAGTGTCTCAAACAGATGCTTCTACACCATGTTCATAGCAGCATTACTCAAAGTAGCCAAAAGGAGCCAGGCGTGGTGGCTCCACCTGTAATTCCAGCACTTTGGGAGGCTGACGCAGGCAGATCACTTGAGGTCAGGAGTTCGAGACCAGCCTGGCCAACATGGTAAAACACTGTCTCTGCAGAAAATATAAAAAATTATTACCTGGGTGTGGTGGCCCACGCTTGTAATCCCAGTTACTCGGGAGGCCAAGGCAGAAGAATCGCTCGAACCCAGGAGGCAGGGATTGCAGTGAGCTGAGATAGCGTCATTGCATTCCAGCCTGGGTGACAAGAGTGAGACTCTGTGTCGGAAAAAAAAAAAAAAGGTAGCCAAAAGGTAGAAATAACCCAAGTGTTCATCAACAAAATAAATGGATAAACTAAATGTGGTATATCTATATAATGGAATATTATTCAGCCTCAAAAAGGAAGAAAATTCTGACACAGGCTCCAATGTAGATGGCACTTGATGATATTATGCTGAGTGAAATAAGACAGTCACAAAAGGGAAAATGCCATGAGATTCCATTTATACGAGGTGGCTAGAGTAGTCGGATTCATTGAGATGGAGAGCAGAATGGCAGCTTCCAGGGGTGAGGTGGGTGATGACGAGTCAGTGCTTAATGGGTATGGGGTTTCAGTTTGGGAAAATGGAAGAGTTCTGTACATGGATGGTGACGATGGTAGCACAGCACTGAGAATGTACTTCATGCCACTGAAGTGTATACTTAAAAATGGTTAAAATGGTAAATTTTTTATGTATATTTTACCATAACAAGAAATGCCTAAAATTTTTTATAGAATTTTAGACTTGCAGAGTCTTTTTAATCCTACACCTCATCTGATCCCCACAACAACCAGATGAGTGTGGATGTAATCTACCTCATTCTAAAGATGAGGATACTGAGGTTCAGGGATATATGCTGTGTACAAAGCCAGTGTCCTGTGAAGCAGGGCTTCTTACTCTGCATCCAGGGCTTTTTCTGCCAATTCTGCCAGCACAGATTACTCTTTGGTAAGTTTAAAGGGAGTCCACAAGCCACAGCCTAGCACGTATCGTTTCCAGAGGGCTGCCGGGGGTCTACATGGGCCTCCTAAATCCCTAATGTCCTCAAGGACAGCGTGCTCACACCCTGGAACAGTTTTGCTTGGCGTTCCCGGGGGTGCCAGGTGTTAACCTACTGAATGTTGTGACCTCTCCAGATCCATCT
>NW_016107357.1:12149503-12224478 GCF_001604975.1 Cebus imitator
TAGTAGAGACGGGGTTTCACCATGTTGACCAGGATGGTCTCGATCTCTTGACCTTGTGATCCACCCGCCTCGGCCTCCCAAAGTGCTGGGATTACAGGCTTGAGCCACCGCGCCCGGCCTCCATCTGTTGAAATCTTAACCCCCAGTGTGGCTTTATGTGGAGAGGAGGCCCCTAAGGAAATAATTAAGGCTAAATGAGGTCATAATGGTGAATCCCTAATCTGATAGGATTGGCAACACCAGGGAGCTCACTTGCTCTCTCACAAAGAGGCCTTGAAAGTTCACAGCTGGATGCCGGCCACCTACATACAAGTGGAGGGAGAGGCTTCAGAAAGATCCTGCTGTGCCAGCACCTTGATCTTGGACTTCCCAGCCTCCAGAACTGTGAGAAAATTGACTTCTGCTCTTTAGGCCGCCTCATCTCTGCCATTGCGTTACAGCAGCGCAAGCTGACTAGTACACCAAGTCAATTAAAGCAATAGGATCAAGAGTGTTGGTTTCTCCCATGTTTCTAGAAAACATGCCCAAGGAAATCAAGTGGGAAAAAGGTCCCTAGTGGCTGCCCTCTTAGTGACCTCCAGCTCTTCTGCAGAGAAGGGAACTCCAGGTGCTGGCTGAGACATCGGTGTCAGCTGCTTTAACATCAAAGCCCCTCCTCCTGCAGAAAGACAATCACACGCCCTGGAGGCTGATCAGGCAGCTTGGCCTCCCACATCTGCTTCACCTGAACGGCTGAGAAACCCTGGGCTGCTTGGCTGGGGCTGCTTGGTCGAGGCTGCAGCCAGCTTGGCTCTCGTGCTGGCAGCAGATTATCTTCCTCAGTGGGTGCCACTCAGCCCTCACACAGTGTGAGCAGAGCCCACCCTGCCTAGGCTGTCACTGCCACATTCCAGCACCCCTTGCTGTGGAGCACTCCCTTGCAGCACAGAGGTGGACCACATGGGAAAACTACCAATGAAAACAGTGAAGAGGAGTTATTTTTCTTGAGTCGTCATGTTACCGAGAAGCATGGGCTCCAGGTGAGTTCCAAGTTCACTATTAACAGAAAGGAATGAGACTTGGCATGAACTGAACACCTATCATGTGCCAGGGAGTGAGCCAGGCCTTTCCCAAAGGTTATCTAATCCTTTCAACAATCCTGCAAGAAAAATTTAAAAATAATTTTTAATTGTGGTAAAATTGGTATTTTAACCATTTTTAAGTGTACAGTTCAGTGGCATTAAGTACATTCATAGTGTTGTGCCATCACCACCATCCATCTTTAGAACTCTCCTCATTTTGCAAAACCAATGCTCTGTACCCATTAAATAATAACTCCCGGCCCAGCATTGTGGCTTATGCCTATAATTCCAGCACTTCGGAAGGCTGAGGGGTGCTTGAGCCCAGGAGTTCAAGATCAGCCAGGGCAACATGATAAAATCCCCCACAATTAAAAATTAGCCAGGTGTGGTGGCTGTACAGGTACAGTCAGGGACAGGATGGCTTGAGCCTGGGAGTTCAAGGCTACAGTGAGCTACCATCAAGACATTGCACTGCAGCCTGGGTGACAGAGTGAGACCCTATCTCTACAAAAAATAATATGACAATTAGCTGGGTATGGTGGACACACACCTGCAGTTCCAGCTACTCAGGAGGCTGATGTGGGAGCATCACTTGAGCCTGGGAGTTTAAAGCGGCAATGAGTTATGACTGCACTACTGCACCCCAGCCTGTGTGACAGAGCGAGACCCCATCTCAAATAATTATAACTCCTCATTTTCCCCTTACCCCAGCCACTGGCAACCACCATTCTACTTTCTATCTCTATGAAGTTGACTACTGTAGGTATTTCACATAAGTGGAATGATACAGTATTTGTCCTCTTATGACTGGCTTATTTCACTTAGCATAATGTCTTCAAGTTTCATCCATGTCATAGCAAGTATCAGAATTTCCTTCCTTTTTAAGCCTGAATAATATGTTATTGTGTGTATAGACTACATTATTTTTATCCATTAATCCTTCAATGGACACTTGGGTTGCTTCCACCTTTTGGCCATTGTGAATAATACTGCTATGAGCATTGGTGTACAGTCGGCGCTCTGTGTCCGTGGGTTCTGCGTCTGTGGACTCAAGCAATCTAGGTTCAGAAATATTCTTTCAGCTGGGTGCAGTGCCTCATGCCTGTAATCCCAGCACTTTGGGAGGCAGAGGCGGATGGATCGCCTGAGGTCAGGAGTTTGAGACCAGCCTGGCCAACATAGTGAAACCTTGTCTCTACTAAAAATACAAAAATCAGCTGGGCGTGGTGGTGGGTGGCTGTAATCCCAGCTACTTGGCAGGCTGAGGCAGGAGAATTGCTTGAACCCAGGAGGTGGAGGTTGCAGTGAGCCAAGATTGCGCCATTGTACTCCAGCCTGGGTGACAAGAGCAAACTCCAAATCAAAAAAAAAAAAAAAAAAGTATATATATATACACACACACACACATATATATATTCTTTAAAAACTGGATGGTTGTGTCTGTACTGAACATGTACAGACTTTATTTTTTTGTTACTATTCCTTAAACAATATATTCTAACAACTATGTAGCATTTATATTAAGTATTATAAATAATCTAGAGATGACTTAGAGTATATGGGAGGATGTGCATAAGTTATATGCAAATACTGTGCCATTTTATTTCTGGGACTTGAGCATCTGTGAATTTTGGTGTCCTCAGGGGGGTCCTGGAAGTGCTGGATCATATGGTTTAATTTTTTGAGGAAGCACTGTACTGTTTGCATGTGGCTGCATTATTTAAAATTCCCACCAACAGTGCTCCAGAGTTCCAGCTAATCCACATCCTCACCAATGCTTGTTATTTTGTGAGGTTTTGTTTTTATATAGTGGCCATCCTAATGGGTATAAGGTAGTGTCTCATTGTGATTTTGACATGCATTTCCTGAATGATTATTGATATGGAGCATTTAAAAATTTCTGTATTGGTCTTTTGTGTATTTTCTTTGAAGAAATGTCTATTCAAGTCTATTGTGCATTTTTAAGTGGGTTTGATATTTTTTGTTGGGTTGTAGGAATTCTTTATATACTCCAGATATTAACCGTTTATCAGATATATGATTTGTAAATATCATCTCCCATGCCATTGATTGCCTTTTCATTCTGTTGATTGTGACCTTTGATCCACGGAAGTTTTACATTTTAGTATAATCCAACTTTTCTATTTTTTTTCTTTTGTTATTTATACTTTTGGTGTCATAGTCAAGAAATCATTGCTAAATTCAGTGTCATGAAGCTTTTCTCCTATGCTTTTTTCTAAGAGTTTTATAGTTTTAGGTCTTATGTTTAGGTCTTTAATCCAATTTTGAGTTAATTTTTGTATATGAAGTAAAGTAAGGATCCAACTTCATTCTTTTGCATGTGGACATTCAGTTTTCTCAGCACTATTTGCTGAAAAGATGGTCCATTTCCCCTTTGAATGGTCTTGGCACCTTTATTGAAAATCATCTGACCATCTATGTAAGGGTTTGTTTCTGAGCTCCCTGGTCTATTTTAGTTGTCTATGAGTTCTATAAGTTGATCTTCACGCAACTGCTACAGTATTTTGATTACTGTATAGTAAATTTTGAAATTAGAACATTTAAGTCCTTCAACTTCATTCTTTTTCCAGATTGTTTTGGCGATTTGGAGTCCCTTGAGATTCCATATGAATTTAGGATGAATTTTTCTGTGTCTATGACAAAAAAAAAAAAAAATGTGGCCAGACATGGTGGCTCATGCCTGTAATCCCAGCACTTTGGGAGGCCAAGGCAGGAGAATTTCTTGAGGCCAGGGGTTCAAAACCAGCCTGGGCAACATAGCAAGACTCCATCTCTACCAAAAAAAAAAAACAAAAAAGCCAGGTATGGTAGAGTCTAAGCCACACGATGGCTTGAGCCTGGAAGTTCAGGGCTGCAGGGTAACAAGTAAGAATCTGTCTCTAAAAAAAAAAAAAAGCTTTTTAATGCCACTCGAATCATGATAAGAATTACAATTTAGTCTGTAGATCACTTTGAGAAATATTGCCATCCTAACAATATTATCTTCCAGTCCATGGACCTGGAGTATTTTCCATTTATTGGTGTCTTTAATTCCTTTCAGCAACATTTTGTGTAGCTTTCAGTGTACAAGCCTTCTACCTCCTCCTTGGTTCAGCTAATTCCTAAGTATTTCTCTCTTTTTGATCCTTTTGTAAATGGAATTGTTTTCTTAATTTCTCTTTTGTATTGTTCATTGTTAATGCATAGAAATGCAGGTGATTTTTACATCTTAATTTTGTATCCTGCAACTTTGTGAATTTGTTTATTCGTGCTAATAGGTTTTTTAGCGGAATCTTCAGGGGTTTCTACATAAAAGATCATGTAGTGTGAACAGATAACTTAACTTCCTTTTCAATTCAGATGTTTTTTGTTTATTTTTCTTCTCTAATTGCCCTGGCTAGGAATTTTAGCGCTGTGTTAACTAGAAGTGATGAAAGTGAGCAAGTATCCCTGATTTGTTCCTGATCTTAAAGGAGAAGCTTTCCATCCTTCGCCATTGAGTATGGTATTAGTTGTGGGCATGTCATGTAAGGGCTTTATTATGTTGACGTAGTTTCCATCTCTTCCTACTTAAGTGTTTTTCTCATGAAAGGGTGTTGAATTTTGTCACATGTATTTTTTGCATCAATCGAGGTAAGCATGTGTTTTTTTCCCCCTTTAGTCTGTTAATGTGGTATATTACACTGATTGTTTTCTTATGTTGAGCCATCTTTAAATTCCAGGAACGCATTCTTCTTGCCTATGGTGTACAATCCTTTTAGTGTGTTGTTGAATTCTGTTTGCAAGTGTTTGGTTGAGGAATAATACCAATTCTTACAGATAAAGAAATAAAACTCCAAAGAAGTTCCCCCATGGTCACTATATCTAGTAAGTGGGAAGAGTTGGGGTTCAAATCCAAGCCTGTCTGATTCCAGAATCTGTGCCATTTTCAATATGCCATGCTGTCTCAAATCACCGCACAGTGGGATAAGGGAGTTAAGTGTGGGCTACTAGCTTTATGACTTTAAAAGAAAAAAGAAAATGTAGCCATGTCTGAAACTCAGTTTGCTCATCTGAAAATAGGGATCATGATGGCAATTTTCCAAAGTTATTGCAGTGTTTAGACAAGGTAAGGAACGTAGCACCCCTGGAACATCACGAGCTTTTCAAAAATTGCAACATGTGCGCCTTCAGCCCCATGTTGGGCCTCCAACCTCTAGTGAAAGTTGCTCTGTGGTTTTGGACAGAGGGCTTCATGTGCAGCCTTTTGGCCAAACCAGTTATTTCTTTTCTCTGCTATAAATACTTGAGAACATAAAGTCTTCAATAAGTTGTCCTGTGACTTTATTTCCGGGCCAACAGGAAGGTTTTCATTTCCTCTGTGACTCATCTATTCCTTTCTGCAGCTCTCCTCTAACTACCTCCAGCCGGTGACATTTCAAATATCCTTGTCTCTTGGCTTCCCTTCAGCAGCCTCAACTCATGTCCAGAATTCTTTCTCTTCCTTTTCTTCTTTTGACTTTTGCAAGCTTGGTGACCAGAGCTTTGCTGGCTGAGATACCTAGTGTTTATAGGAGAATTTCCTTCCCTTCAGTGGAGCAGCTCCATGCAGACCGTTTCTGGGCCCAGGGTGCAGACAGGGTACCCAGACTTCATAATGGTGATGAGTTTTCCAAAACGGCGTAAGGAGGAGTAAAGGAAGAAGAGAATGGCAAGCTCCCCAGTCTTACTCTTGGCTTTCTGGGCTGCATGGTCTTCCATTTAGCAAGGACTTCTCCCTTTCCTGGGAAATGAGAAGTGCTATACAAAGCACGAATCCTGAGGATGCCCTCACACTATTGCTTTCGGAACTGTGTGCTGCGTGCTGACCACAGGGAGCAAATCGTGAGTTTCTCCACAAGGGCTGCAGTCAGAACTGCTAATGACCTGTACTTCATATGAAGGAATATCACAGACAACTGGGCTCCAAGAGCTAAAGTTTACTTAGCTTTTCACCCCAAGGGTCCAAAGCCCTCACTAAAGCTATAAACACCAGAATCGCTTCATCGTCGAAATATAGCCAGAGTTCTAGGCCTTGCTTAAATAGCCCAGAGCCTGTACATACAAGGCATGTGTGTGTGGTGAAAGAGGCCCTTGTGGATTTGCCGCTGCTGGAGGCCGAAGAGAAGGGTGAGTGGAATGTACTGGAATGTCTGGCAAACAGGAGAGGCAGATTCTGTGGCTAAGCTGCTTCATGGGCCCTGCAGGGCTGAATTTTAATCTCTGCCACATGTGAGACTGTAGGATACCTGCCCGCCCAGCCTATGTAGCTGCCTCCACAGCCAGAATGATTTGGCTTAGAAATGGGGATTCCCTTTGGTGACACCTGATCCAGAGAGAAGTCAGAGGGTATATTCTCTGGCCCCCTTGAAGTTTGGGCATTCATACCACTGGTGTTTGCCCTGGTACCCTCCCAAGCTTGAGAGAGGCTTCTCTCCCTCCTAGATCATGTCCCAGCCTCCCCTTGTGTTCAGCGATGTGGGTGATGTGCACAACCTGAGCAAGGTCATAGGTTGTAAGGCCAGTATATCCTGTTGCGTACTCATCTATCTCTAGTTCATTCACTCATTTAATAACAGTGTTGAGGACCTACTATGTGTGACACACATTGCTAGGCTCTGAGGATAGAACAGTGTGCAAGATCAACACGGTCTTTGCCCTTAACACTGTGCTTTCTGGCCAGGGAGCAAACCACAGAGAAGTAAATAAACAGAAAGTGAGAGAATTGCGGATTGTGAAATGTTCTTTCAAGAAAGGAAAAGAACCAGGGAAAATAGCAGTAAAGAGGAAAGACTGTGACACTTCTATGGGTGTTCTGAGAAGATGGGGGTTCTATGGGTGTTCTGGGTGATATGCATGGGTGGTGTGGGTGTCGGGAACATTCTGGGAAGCAGGAACAACAAACACAGAAAGGACTTAGCGTATTCTGGGAGGAGCAAAGAGGCCAGAAGGGCTGGAGCCAAGGACATGAGAGTCAGCAAGGGCTGTGTCCTCCTCACAGGATGCGAGGCCCCTGGTAGGAAACGTTTATTAGAAGATCAAGGGGAAGCAATAGAAGGAATTGAAGCAGTGATAAGAGGGATAGGTGTGTGTGTGTGTGTGTGTTTTAAATCACTGTAGATCCAGCAATCCCATTATTTGGTATATATCCAAAGGAAATCAAAATCAGCACGTCAAAGAGACATCTGTACCTTCATGTTTTTTGCAGCATTATTTGCCATAGCCAAGAGATGGAATCAACCTAAATGCCCATCAGATGAGTAGTTAAAGAAAATGTGGTATGAATAAGTGAAGAATAGATGAATAGAGAAGATGAACAGACAAAGAGATGAATAAGTAAAGAAAGTGCAGGAGAAAATGAATAAAGAATATCTATATATATTATATATATATATACACACACACACACAATACTATTCAGCCATAAAACAATAAAATCCTGTTATTTGCAGCAACATGGATGGAACTGGAGGCCATTATGTTAAGTGAAATAAGCCAGGCACAGAATAACAAACAATACATGCTCTCACTCATATATGTAATCAAAAAATGTTTATTTCGTAGAAGTAGAGAGTAGAATAGTGGTTCCTAGAGGCTGGGGAGGGCCGCAGGGAGAAGGGAACTGGGAGAGGTTGATCAACAGATACACAGAGTGAGATGGAAGAATAAGTTCTGGTGTCCAGCCCTAGACCTAAAAGATCCAAACTGGTTGATGAAGCCAAGGTCAAGATGCAGCATCCTTGTGGTTCTGAGTGATGGTCTTATTGGGAAAAGGACAGTCGTTATCGGCCACATGGACATGGGATGAGGTCCAACCCCAAGGGAAGAGGAAAAGGGACAAACAAGAACTGAACAGGGCCTATAGCTAGAATCATTATCAATGGTGAAAATTTGAAGGCTTCTCCTGTAAATTCAGGAACAAGGCAAAAATGTCCATTCTCAGTACCTCTATTTAACATTGTACTGAAAGTCCCAGCCAGAGCAGTTAGACAAGAAAAAGAAATAAAAGGCATCCAAATTGGAAAGGAAGAAGTGAAATTATCAGTGTTTACAGACAACAGGACCTTATATATAGAAAATCTTAAATATGCCACCAAAAAACTGTTAGAACTAATAAAAAAATTCAGTAAAGTTGCAGAGTACAAAATCAACAGACAAAAATTAGTAGCATTTTTATACACAGTAATCAAATATCTGAAAAATATACCAAGAAAAATATCCCATTTATAATAGCATCAAAAATTAAAATATTTAGAATAAATGTAACCAAAGGGATAAAAAAATTCTACATTGAAAACTATAAAACATGGAACAAAGAAATTGAAGACACAAATAAATGGAAAAATATCCCAGATTCATGGATTGGAAGGATTAATGTTGTTATAATGTCCCAAAGTTATCTATAGATTCAATACAATTCCTATCAGAATGCCATTTCTCACAGAAATAGAAAAAATTTCTAAAATTCATATGGAACCACAAACTATCCCAAATAGCCAAAGAAAGCAATCTTTATCAAAAAGAACAAAGCTAGAGGCATCATACTATCTGCTTTCAAAATCTACTGCAATGATACAGTAACCAAAAAAGAATGGTACTGGTACAAATACAGACATATAGACCAATGGAATAGAGGACCCAGAAATAAATCTATGCATTTACGGGTCAACTGATTTTGAGAAAGTTACCAAGAACACACAATGGAGAAAGGTCAGTTTCTTCAATAAATAGTGTTGGGAAAACTTAATATCCACATGCAGAAGAATAAAACTAGACTCATCTCACTCCACATACAAAAATCAACTCAAAATGGAATAACGACTTAAATGTAAGTCTTGAAATTGTAAAACTACTAGAAGAAAACATAAGGAAACACTTCTTAACATTGGCCTGGGCAAAGATTTTTTGGATATGACCCCAAAAGCACAGGCAAGAAAAGCAAACATAGACAAATGGGACTGCATTAAACTAAAAAGCTTATGCACAGCAAAGGAAATAATCAACAGAATGAAGAGACAACCTACAGAATGAGAGAAAATATTTGTGAACCACATATTTAATAAAGAATTAATATCTAAAATATATAAGGAACTCAACTCAATAGCAAAATATAATAATAATAGTAACCTGATTGTAAATGGATAAATGATCTGAATAGATATCTCTCAAAAGAAGACATACATATGGCCAACAAGTATATGAAAAAATTATAAACATTATAATCATCAGGGAAATGTAAATCAAAGCCACAGTGAGGTATCATCTTACTCCAGTTATAATGGCTATTATCAAAAAGTCAAAAAATAACAAATGTTAGCAAGGGCATGCAGAAAGGGAAACTTGTATGCACTGTTGGTGGGACTGTAAAGTAGCACAGCCATAATGGAAAACGGTATAGAGACTCCTCAAGAAACTAAAAATAGCCAGGTACAGTGGATTCCACCTGTAATCACAGCACTTTGAAAGCCTGAGGCAGGAGCATTGCTTGAGGCCAGAAGTTGAAGATCAGCCTAGGCAACATTGCAAGCTCCCATTTCTGCCAAAAAAAAAAAACAACTAAACTAAAAATAGAGCTACCATATGATCCAGCCACACTACTGGGCATATATTCAAAGGAAATGAAATCAGTATGCTTAAAAAAAATCTGCATTTCCATGTTTATTGCAGCATTATATACAAGAGCCAAGATATAGAATCAACCTGTGTCCATCTACAGATGAATGAATAAATTGTAGTACATGTACACAATGGAATACTATTTGTCCATAAACAGTGAAATCCTGTCATTCGTGGAAACATGGATGAGCTCGGAGACATTATGTTAAGTAAAATAAACCAGACACACAAAGATAAATACTGCATGTTCTCATTCATATGTGGAAGCTAAAAAAAAAAAAAAGTTGATATCATGGAAGTAGAGAGTAGAATAGTGATTATTAAGGCTAGAAAGGGTAGAGGGAATAGGAAATAGGGAATAGGGAGAGGTTGGTTAACAAATACAAAATTACAGGCCAGGTAGGAGGAATAAGTTCTAGTGTTCTATAGCACCAGACAATGACTACTGTTTTCTTGTTTATTTTGGTTTTGGTGGGGTTTTTTGTTTGTTTGTTTTTTGCTTTTGAGACTGAGTCTCGCTTTGTCACCCAGGCTGGAGCACAGTGGCGTTATCTTGGTTCACTGCAACCTCTGCCCCCAATGTTCGAGCAATTCTCCTGCCTCAGTCTCCCGAGTAGCTGGGACTACAGGCACATGCCACCATACCCAGCTAATTTTTTGTGTGTGTTTTTAGTAGAGATGAGGTTTCACCATGTTAGCCAAGATGGTCTTGATCTCCTGACCTCATGATCTGCCCCTGCGGCCTCCCAAAGTGCTGGGATTACAGGCGTGAACCACCACGCCTGGCTGAGAATGACTACAGTTAATAACAATTTATTTCTTATTTGCAAATAGTGAGAAGAGAGAATTTCGAATGTTCCCACACTAAGAAATGATAAATGTCCAAATTGATGGATTTGCTAATTACCTTCATTTATTGTGCATGGTACACATCTACCAAAGTAACATGCTGCACCTTATAAATATGTGCAATTATATGTCAACTAAATATTTCTAATTAAAAATAAACAAAAACAAGTACAAGAAAAAGAAGATATACAAATGGCTAATAGGAATATTAAAATTTTCAGCATCGTTAATCATCAGGGAAATACAAATTAAAACCACAAAAAGATATCATCTTACACCTTTTAGGATGGCTATTAGCAAAAAGATAAGAAATAATATGATAGATTGAAAACATGGAGAAAAGGGAACCCCTGTACACTGCTGGTGGGAATGTGAATTAATACACCCATTACGGAAAATTGCATGGAGGCTCCTCAAACGATTAAAAATAGAACTACCATATGACCTAGCAATCCCACTTCTGGGTATATATCCAAAGGAAGTGAAATCAGTATGTTGAAGAGATAGCTGTACTCTTATGTTTGTTATAGCATTTATCACAATAGCCAAATTACAAAATCAACTGAAGTGGCTATCGATGGATGAAGAAAATGTGGTATATATACATAATGGAATACTATTCAACTTTCAAAAAGAAGGAAATTCTGTCATTTTCAAAAACATGGATAAACCTGGAGGACATTATGCTAAGTGAAGTAAGCCAGGCACAGAAAAACAAACATTGCATGATCTCATTTATATATGGAACATAAAAAAGCCAAATTCAAAAGCAGAGAGTAAATGGTGCTTGCCAGGAGCTGCGGGAGGGGAGTTTGGGGAGATATTGGTCCAAGAATACAAAATTTCAGTTAGTAGAAGGAGTAAGTTCAAGAGACCTTGAACTGATGCAACCTGGTGATTATAGTTAATAACAACATATTATATACTTGAAAATTGCTAAGAGAGTACTTTTTACATGTTTTTACCACAAAAAAAGGTAAGTATGTGATAGAATAGTATATTAATTAGCTTTATTCAGTTATTCTACATTGTATACATATATCAAAACATCCTGTATATATTTACACCATAAATATATACAATTTTTATTTGCCAATTTAAAGAAATAAAAAACTACAAAACAAAAGAGCTGGACAGAGAATTAGAGACTGGGCTTAAGTCCAGATACACAGATTGGGGCAGTGCAGCAGAGGACAGTTAAGCTGGCTTCCCTGTCTGACAGGGGTACCATGTCCCCAGACCGCACTAAAGCCAGACTTTCCACCAGGTGTATTTAAGCTCTCTACACAGCAAAGGCTGCCTAGGTGTTAGAAGGAGACCAGCACACTCAAATGACTTAAGCAGTGGCCACAGATAAGAACTCAGAGGCATTTCTTCCACCGAGCCAGACTGGGCTCCTCACTTTCCCACTGCTTCCTTTAAATGGACAATTCAGGCATTTTCGCAGGAACTTGATGTGACCCAGACCCTATTCCTTTATATATGCTGCTAGTTGCCATGCTCTCCCCCAACCCTGCCCCAGTCTCTTTCTCTCTTTCTACCTGACTCTTCATTCCTGCCTCTCCTGACCCAGGGATGGAGGCTGTCCTCCTCATCATTGTGCTCTTCCTCCCCAGGAAAGTGTTTGAACTTGTTTCCTATTGTGGTGGTGTATTGACTTCACACCTTCCATCTGAAGAACCAGGGGCTGTCCCCAGCCGGGTTTTCTCTGGGACACTGGAACAACACAAGGTCAGGCTCCCAGCATTAGGGCAATAGTCAGGTATAAACTAGACACAGGTTGGACAGTAGCCACAAGGACATCTGCCAGTATAAACAAGTTCACCACATGACAGACTCCTCTGGTGGCAGATTGCACTAAACATTAGGCTATCCATCAGGTACAAGAAGTATCCCTCGAAAGGCACACAGTAAATATCCACGTTCGGCTGCCTTTCATTTCCTGTTAGGGCAGATTGCTGGCTGCTCTGGAACTGGAAGCCCAGTTCAGCTGGGAGCTGTCAAAACACCACCTTGCATCATCTATTGTTCTGGGCAGTAACTTCCTGTCATGGCCATAGCAACCATATGAAGGAAACATACCAGCAGTCTCATTTTACAGATGTGGACACTGAGACTCAGACAGGTTTTATAAATTTGCCTGGAAGTTCAAAGTTGGTATGTGGTAGAATCGGGAAAGAATCCCAGGTGTGTCACAGTTCAGAATCCACCCTTTCCACCATACTGCCTCGCCTTGGCTGAGCTTAGCTCAAAGCCCAATCTGTAGGCTGAGGCATTAGTGCTGACACTCACGGGGGCTTGGGAACAGTTGAGCCAGGAAGCAGGCAGCTCACCCTTCAACCTGCTCCACAGTCGTGTCATGATCTCTGCCCAGTTCCTTCTTCTGCAGTCTGCAGTGGGGGAGCTATCGATAGCCCTGGGTCCTCTAACTCCTAAGTCCCTAACTCCTGTCTATTGTCTTATAGTATAGGAAGGATAGGCCAAGCACTTCCATAAGACTGCAGGACAAATTCCCCGCCCCCAGAACCGTCTCCCATGAGGCACGCTTCTGTCCTGCCTCGGTCCTTTGCGTTCTTTCTCACGTCTGCAAGAGCTATGTCTTATACCTCAGAGTAGTGCTTTGCACAATCTTTTACCTAATAGCGCATCTTAAAAATAATGACACTGGTACTGTTGTATTTGACCGGAGCGTAGAAAGTTATCATAAGACAAAAGTATGCCAGGTTGCAGGGTCATTTATTATGCCGGCGACCACAGAGGACTCACGTCTCTCCAACCTGTGGCGGCAAAAGGAGGGTGCCACGATTTTTTATACCTGAAAAACCACCTTGGGAGTGGGGGTGAGGGGCGGGGATGGGGATGAAAAGGCTTCAGGCATTCCGAGGGCTAGTGGATTCTGTAAATTACCTCCTGGGCAGAGATGAGGGTGGGGGTCTCCGGACATTCCAAGGGCCAGGGGACTTTTGTCATTCCGTTTGTTACTTAAGTGGTTTACAGAAGTCAAGATAAACATTTGTTTACACATTATCTGGTTAAGGTGGAAATCACAGACCTTAGTTACTTATTACAAGCCACAGGAGCCAGGATGGAACTAGCTTGGGCTGCTTAGTCTGGCAATTGCCGGTAAGCAAAGGCTAGCAATTCTGGCAGTTAGTGATAAGAAAAGGTAAGCAGCTTTACATAGTTTTGAAGAACAAACTAGCAGTTCTATTTACAGAGGCCAAGGACAGTAGTTATTGTGAGGAGAATGGGGCAGCCATTTCAACTTATCTAAAAACAGTTTTGCATTTTATAAAATAGTTTTGCTCCGGTTCTGGCTCTAGGCCAGCACAATATCACAGTACAGCTTGCAGGGTAGACAGAAGAGGTTTATCCAGTGACACTATGGTTGAGGAGCTCTGCCCCAGACACCTAAATGGAGACTAGTTATGGGTTCATCTCTATAACCCCCCATTTTTTGGTTCTCTTCTTTGCCTTATTGGGGACAGAATCTGAGAATGGCCCAGCTTTGCATTCTACCCCCCTCCAACACTATGCACTGGAAATTATGTTACCCCCCACCCCTGTCTACTTCCAACCCCATCATTTCCTTTGAATCAGAGGCCACTGGATGCTTCATGTATGTAAAATGTCTCGCATGTGTCTGGCACATGGGTAAGCACTCAAAACATGCAGGCCTAGCCCCTCTCTGTCCTATCCTAACATAAGTAGCAGGAAAGTAACTAGAGCAACAATATATCCCAGATTTTCTGGGACAGCCCCAAATTTAAATACAGTCATGTACCTCATAACAAGATCTCAGTCAATCCCATGAGATGATAAAACCATGTTTTAACTGTCTGTTTTCTATGGTTAGGTATGTTTAGATACAGAAATACTTACCATTGTGCTACAGTCACCTGCAGTATTCAGTATCGTAACATGCTATACAGGTTTGCAGTCTAGGAGCATAGGCTATACCATGTAGCCTAGAGGAGCAGTAGGCTATACTATCAAGACTTTATGATCTTTGCACAAAGACAAAAATCACCCAACAACACATTTCTTAGAACATATTCCCATTGTTAAGAGATGCATGACAGTAATTTTATCTTTTTCAAAAAGGTATCATTTTCAATGTATAAATAGATGAAATTTAATTTCTAAGGGAAGATTCCTGCAGATATTGTGGCATGTAGAATTCTAAGATGGCACCAAGGATTTCTGCTCCCTACTGCCTGTATATTCCCTGCCTAATCCCAGGACTGTGTAAATGATGGATTTTACTCTCATCATGAGGTTATGTTATATGGCTCAGTTGACCTTAAGTTGGAGAGATTTTCCAGGTGGGCCTGACCCTATCACAGGAGCCTTTTATGGCTGGGGGTTTTCTCTGGATAGTTGCAGAAGAAATCAGAGAGTCAAAGTCCAAGAAGGCTTCAATGGGCCATTGCTGGCTGGAAAATGAAGAGGGCCGTGTGGTAAGGAATGTAGGTAGCCTATATTTGCAGCTTAGCTCTGTGGCAAAGAAGGAAAGACTTTTCTGGGGAGGGGAATACAGGTAGGCCATGGAACAAACACTTACTAGAAATATTTGCATAACTAAAAATGAGTTAAACTGTTAATATCCAAGACAATGGGAAAAAGGCCTGGAAGGCATTTCAGAGCTTTAGGAGGAAGCTCCTCCCAGGCTCAGAGGGCTGGAAGGGAAGGATGATTTCATAGGCCAGACTCAGGGACTTGCTTCTCTGAGCAGCCTCAGGACACTGCTTCCCACATCCCTGCCACTCCAGCTCCAGCTGGGGCTCAAAGGGGCAGGGGCCTAGGTACAGCTCAAACTGCCACTTTGGAGAATGCAAACTATAAGCCTGGGTGACTTCCATGTGGTGTTAAGCCTGCATGTGCACAGAATGCAGGAGTTAAGGAGGCTTGGCAACCTGCACCTAGATTCCAGGGAATATACAGGAAAGCCTGGGTGCCCAGGAATAAGCCTGCGGCAACAGTGGAGCCCCCACAGAGAACCTCTGGGGCAGTGCAGACAGGAAATGTGAGTCTAAGGGAGAAGAGATGACGCCTGAACAAAAGAGCTGGGGCCTTCAAGCAGGGGTATGAGAGGTGAGGACAGTAGTGCTAGGCCTTCTTATCCTTTCCTTCTAGTTTGCTAGAAACAAGTACAACGTTAGGGTGAGAGGGAAGGCAGGTAGACAAGAAAAAATGGAAATACAGTTCATTCTGCCAGACAGTTTTCATTTTAAACTGGTTTGGCCTGAGAGTAATAGAAGTCTGTGTCAGAGAACCTTCTTTTCCTCTCCCTTATTAAAGTATAATAGCAGCTATAGTGTGCAGTTCAGCTCCAAAAAACAGAGCTCCTGGAAGATGGCTTTCATGGCAGAGAGTTGATGGAGTAGATTTATGGGCTCTAGGTAAGGGAGAACACCAAGGGTCCCTGAAAACTAAGGTCAACACCTGCTCCCTGGTGGGGTCAATTGTACTCCCTAACCCAAGTAACAAGGCTGGCCAGCTGTGGGTGGAGCCCATGTGGTTCTATCAGAAGGTTACAGTTATCATCAAGGCCAGGCCATCGCTGGGGTCAGCAGGGATCTGAAGGCAGGCTTCTAAGACCAGAGACCCTGTTAGTACTAAATATGATGATTTGGGGGTGAAATGCCTGGAGGGGCTGGCACCGTTCAAAAAAGTTTTTGAACACATAAGCCAAGAGAAAGGCTCCTTGGCCCTCCTAATCCATATCTAGATATCCCTAATCAGAGATCTTAAAAAGGATAGAGCAGCCATATGCCATCATGCCAGGATTCCAAAAGCATGCCTCAACTAATCAGGGTGTTCCCTACAGCAGACTGGGGTAGGGGGGACTCCATCCTGGCAATAACCAGAAAGCCTTACCTCACTTAGGTCAGGGTCTGGAATCCAGATGGAGGCTGCCCAAAACAGTGGCTCTCAAGCCTGGGCTAAATAAGTAATATTTTGCTCCATTAAATGGCCAAAGGAGAGGAGGAGACACAAAAGATGGTATTACTGCCTCTGTAGGCTGGAAGAACTTCACCTGTTGGTTGAAAGTGGATTAAAGGAAGATAATGGGAAAGCCTAGTCTAGGGAAGACACAAATGAAAGCTCCTAGAGGCCACTTTTCTCTGATGAGAAATCTGTCCTCACACTGTGCCCCTAGTAGACTTAGCCTCTGGAGTTCTTAGGGAAAACTGGCTTTGAGCAGCAGCCAGATGATCAAAAAAATGTTCCATCTCGTACAGGACCCAGAACTGAAGCCAAAGTAGATTTCAGAGGAACAGCTGGGCCAGCAGGATGTGGATGTCTTACACGAAGAATCTGGCTCCAGTAACAGGGACTTAACTGTTACTTGAGATGTACCAAGTAGATCCTATTAAATTTTCCCTTTGATGAGGACAGTGGGTGGAGGTTGGGTGGAGGAGGGCTTTTTTTCTGAACTGTAAGATAATGGTTTTGTAATGTAGGTAGCACCCCCCACCCCTGCCTTCCTGGGAGATTGGGCGTTGGTAGCCCTCATTCCCAAGCTGCTGAGTGGCATCTGACTTACCAAGGTGGTACAACATGGGTGTGGTTTTTCAGGGACAATTCCCAGCCCCAAACCATCCTCCTCAGAAAATGGCTTTGAAGTGGGACTAGGAGCACTAGGAGAGGGTGAATTCAAGACCAATGTCCAGCAATAAGCACTGAACTTCAGGTCTGTAGGCAGAGGGGCATAGATTTCACGGGAGCCAGAAGGCGATATGTAGCAATAGGAGCAAGAACGGCATTGTTTCACAGGAAAGAGATGCGGAGCTTGGAGCAGGATGCCTCTGGCTAACCACAGTGGGGAGGTGGGGGTGGGGCAGACTGTGCCTTCAGCTCCACAGTTGGTCTACGCCAACCTCCTTTACTCTCATCCAAACAGATGGGCTTTACTATCAGATGTAATTAACCCAGAAGCACAGGCAACCCACTGAGGCAATGCACGACCGTAATTCAAACAGAAAGAAAAGGCATCTGGAGTATAATTGTCACAAGGAAGGGAAAACCCAAACCAGGTACAAGGATCCTAAACAGGGAACACAACCAATAGCTCTCAATAAGAAAAAGGAAAACAAGCAGGCTACTAAGTTTCAGTGATAATAGATAACAGGAGAGGCAGCCGTGGGGCATCGGTTGTGTGGACAACGGCCATTGAGATTGGATTTGAGAAGGCAAACTGCTTCTGGGTTTCCTGATACAAGCAGGATGTTCAGCAGGAAGGACGGAGTGGCAGACTTCACCAGGCCCTGAGGCCGTCTTGGCTCCCTTCAGGTCCTGGGACAATCAGGCCACACTGACCTGCTTTATGAAGGTTCCATAGCTGAGGGTTGGTCCCAGGTGGTGGTCCAGAATCCAAGCAGAGAGGAAAAGCACCAAGCTCAGGCCTCCTGAGCGAGGAAGCATCCACATCTCTATTTGGTCCTCCTCACAGTATCCTACTTACAGAAATTACAGGCAGTTCTTCTTGAGACCAATTAAGATTGACCTACCTAATGTATAGAATATAAAAAAATACAGAACTTTTTGACATTCTCTTTTCTGGAAGTAAAATATACGTGATTTAACTATGGAAGAGGAAAAAGAAGAAGCAAGGTCAAAGGCAGGAGGATTCCTAACTATCCCAATACATGACAATCTGACTCCAACCTCCTCTGCAACTTAGAGGTCACCAGAGCAAGGACTTTCTCCGCAGGAGAAAGGAAGGACCACAGCCCCCTGTCTCAAGCTTAGGAGAAAATACAGCCATCTCAGAGGTCCTCTCAACCCCAAGGGGGACTTTCCAAGTAAACAAATGAAGTTGGGTCACCCCATTTGGAAGGTGAGTAGGAAACATGGGATCAGTAGCTACGCGTGGGAAGCCCCATCTGAAGGCCTGTGCTCCTCCCCTCCACTCCCACTGGTGTACTTGGGACACTCCAGGAGAGTGAGAGGCTCTCCCAAACTAAAGAGGTCTGGGCAAAGAGTCAGAGGGAGGGAGGACCTTTGTTTCATGGTAGCCTCCCCATCAGCCTCTAGTCCCAGGCAACGCTGGCAGCTGGGTTTACTAGAGCCAAGAAATTGTGGTTCTTGAGAAGAGCAATCTTAATACAAGAAAAATATGCAAAAGAAAAAAAAAGTAAATAACTCAGTCCAAGCATACAAGATTAATATTCTATCAGAGCAAGAACGCTTTGTTTTGGATTTCTCCCTTCCCTTCTCACCTCCCACCTCTGGAATATACCATCTGCTCAAGTACCCAAGATAAGAGTTACACAGATCAGGGCAGAGGACTGGGAAGAATGAAAAATGACAAAAGGGAAGGAACTCACCACTGAAGAAAAAATTTAAAAATTAAAATTTGAAAGGTGCAAACTGATTACCTTAGCCCTCCTTTGTCTACCCCAGGGCTCCTGGGTTAAAGACATGTGTGCAGCCAAAATATAGTGTGAGGAAGAAAAACCCAGCAGGTCCCCTTCTTGTCACAAAACCCAAAGGTGAGCCTCAGATGGTTCTGTCTGTCCAGAGGGTGCTTCCTCAAGGGAAGGGGGCGGAGCAGGTCAAGAGCACAGTCTCCAAGGCAGCAGACATGTGTGGTGGCTGATGGTGGGGATTGGTTTCCTGCCCACCAGAGGGCTGCTCTTCTGCTGGCTGGTGGTGCTTCCCATCCTCTCCCCTCCCCGGAGGCAGATACTATAGCTGGAAACCCTCCATGGGGGCCTCAGGCTGCTGGAAGATGAACTGCTATTGTGTTTAATCCATTTGGGGAGCCAGGCTGCTATTGTCATCTTCTGCACCAAAGTAGTGCTCAATGAAGTCGAAGGCCTTCTGGTAGATCTCCTGGTTCTTGCGGCTCTAGAGAAACTCAATTTTATCCAAGCCATAGGCTTCCTCTAGGAGGCCAGAATAGGGGTTGACCCCTGAGCCACTGCACTTGCCCTCTTGCTCTCCAAGCCACGGGTGTTCTCCAGTCCATTGAGGGCCACTTGCACAATCTTCGAATCCATTACAGTCATCTAGTCACATAGAGGTTTAATGCAGCCCAGTGAGACCAGGTACATGTGCTCAGGGGTTCCTCTTGATGCGGCACTGGTGATGGCCCAGGCTACCACTTTCTTTGTATGAAACTTTGCTTTCTGAAGGATTTCAATCAACTCAGGGAAGATAGTTGCATCTGTAACAGCCTGTATTTGAGCTCTGTTGCCAACAGTAATATTTGAAATAGTCAGTAAGCTTCCTTCCGGATTGACTTCTTTGGACTGCTCAACAAGCAAAGAAGGCAAGGCATGGCTGAACAGTTAAGAATGATGTGGGTCTAGACATCATCCCCAGTGACGACATTGCCTACGGCTCTCAGGGCAGGAGAAGCCACTTGGTAATCATCGTGCATTAGCAGCTCTACCAGTCTCTGGGGTCTATGACTGCCTGGATCTTCTCATTGGGGCCATCAGACAGATAAGAAAGGGCCCAGCAAACCTCTGCCAGCAAGTTCGAGTCGCTGCTGAAGAGTAGGGGAGACAGTACAGGCAAACAAGGAGAGACCTTTGCAAACTCTGGGGGTGTGTTCTTCCCTTGGCAGAGATTTGACAGGGCCCAGGCTGCATTCCATGTCGTCGTCCGTCCTGTGGACTCGGCAAGGAGTGTTCACCACGTATTATGGAACAGTTCAAGATGTAATCTCGGCAAGCAGAGCTATCCCCAGCTATGCTTCCTAGTGCCCAGACTGCCTGTTCCTGAACATCCTCAAAGTCTGAATTAAGCAGCTCTATAAAACTGGGGACAGCCCCTGCTTCAATGACAATTTTGGTCTGCTGAGAGGTTCCAGAGGCAATATTCATTAGAGCCCAGGCAGCTTCAAAGTACAATGTCCAATTCTCATTCCTCTTCAGAAACTCCACAGACCTGACCCACCACTCTCGGAGTGTTGATAACTTCATCTATTGGAGGACTAAGCTCCTTGAAGAGCAGTTTTGGAAATTTCTTTTGGGTTGCTAACTGCAGGTCAGACTGGAGATGTTCCCTTCTAGTCTTGATTTGCTGAGAGTCTTTAATAATAAGTAAATTTTAAACTTCTTCATCCAATGAGATGAATGTAGGCTTTTTTAAAAAGAGTATCAATAGGGTAAATTATATTTATCATCAGAAAAGACCATCTCCACCATCTGTCTTGTGATCACACTCTCCCCAGTGGTAGAGCTCACACAGGGGTCCGTAAGAGGACTATCAAACATGGCAGCTTCTTCATTCATCAGCTCCACAGTCCTCCGTTTAAAAAGTTGTTGCTTCTGCTTCTGCTTCCGGAGCTGAATGCCCTCTTCCTCTCTTCTTCGTCTCATTTCTCCAGGTTTAAAGCATTGTTCTTACAGCTCTCCATGAAATAATTGTCTTTCCCTGGGCTCATGATGGGAGCTTCAGTGGCAGCTTCAGCAGACAATATGGCAGACCTGCAGCCAGATTTTTAAAATTTTAACCAATCATGTGAGTAGTCAGTGTATCCCATGAGGTTGTTTTGTTTTGTTTTTGAGACAAAGTCTTGCCCTGTCGCCCAGGCTAGAGTGCAGTGGCACAGTCTTGGCTCACTGCAACCTCTGCCTTCTGAGTTCAAGCAATTCTCCTGCCTCAGCCTCCTGAGTAGCTGGGACTACAGGCACACGCCACCATGCCTGGCTCATTTTTGTATTTTCAGTAGAGACAGGTTTTATCACGTTGGCCAGGCTGGTCACAAACTCCTGACCTCAAGTGATTCGCCCGCCTCAGCCTTCCAAAGTGTCAGGATTACAGGCGTGAGCCACTGTGTCTAGCCCTGTGAGGTTTTTATTCGCATTCCCTTGATAATTAATGATGCTGAGCATCTTGTCCTGTACTTTTCTTGCCGTCTGTATATCTTCCTTGGTAAAATGTCTAGGCAAATCTTTGGCCATTCTTACTGGAATGTTCTAAATACAAGCCCTCTATCAGCTATGTATTTTGTAAAGATTTTCTCCCAGTCTGTGGCTTGTCTTTTCATTTTCTTAACAGTGTTTTTTGAAGAGCAGAAGTTTTTAACTTTGATAAAGCCTAATTTATCAGCATTTTTAAATGGTTCGCTCTCTTTTTGTCATATGTAAAAATTGGTGCCTAACTGAAGGTCACAAAATTCTAATAGTTTTATCATAGTTACTCCTATACTTAGATTTATGAGCAATTTAAAGTTAATTTATTGTGTATGATGAAAGCTTATGGTAAGAGTTTATTTTTGTATATGAATATCCAATTGGTTTAGAACCAATTGGTGAAAGAGTATCCTTATGCCATTGAGTTGCATTTGTACCTTTGTAAAACAGTAATTGACCCCATATGTGGGAGTCTTTTCTATTCCATTTATCTGTATATTTATTTTTAAATCATACTCTTTGTCTTAGTTACTGGAGTTTTACAGAAAGTCTTGAAATTAGTGCATACCTTTCAACTTTGTTCTTTCACAAAATTCTTTTGGCTATTCTAGGTACTTTACATTTCCATATAAATTTTAGTATCACTTTGTCATTGTCTACGAAAAAACCTTCAGAGCTTTGATTGGGATTTTGTAGAACCTCTAGATTAATTGGGGATAATTGATATTTTAACAATGTTGAGTTCTCTAATCCATGAACACAGTATATCTGCCATTTATTCAGATCTTCTTTAATTTGTTAGGAATGTTTTATAGACATTAGTGTAAATTCTTGCACATTTTGCTAACATTTCCCCTAAATATTTAATTTGTTGATGGTTATATAATGATATTTACATTTTTATATTCATTACTCATTGTGAGCATGTAGAAATATAATTGATTTTTGTATCTCGACCTTTTCAGCATTGCCATGCCCACTTATTAGTTCCTATAGCTTTTCAATAGATCATCTATGTTGATCATGTTATATGCAAACAAATGCTATCTTTTCTTTCCAATCTGTATGCCTTTAATTTCTTTCTCCTGACTTATTACACTGATGGTGACCATAAGTAAAATACTGAAGAGAAGTGGTGAAAGGTATTCTTTGCCTTGTTCTTGAGCTTAAGAGGGAACACATTCGGGTTTTCACCATTAAGGATGCTGTTAGCTGCAGGTTTTCTACAGCTGCTCTTTATCAGACTGGAGATATTCCCTTCTAGTCTTGATTTACTGAGAGTCTTTAATTATAAGTAAATCTTAAATTTGCCCATACCACTTCATCCATTGAGATGAACATAGGCCTTTTAAAAAGAGTATCAATAGGGCGAATTATGAAAATTGGTCTTCTAATGTTGAAATGGCCTTGTATTCTTGGGAAAAACCCACTTGATCATGAAGTATCATCCCTTTTATATACTAAAGGATTTGAGTTGTTAATATTTTGTTGAGGAGTTTTGCTACTGTGGAGACAGGTATTGGTCCGAGGTTTCTTTTCTTATAAAGTCTTTGTCTTGTTTTGGCACCAGGGTAGTGCTGGTCTCATAAAGTGAGTTGGAAAGTGCTGCTTCCTCTTATATTTTCTTAAAACATGTATATAAAATTTATATTATTTCTTGAATTTTTGTTGGAATTCACCAGTCAAGTCATCTGGTCTTGAAGTGTTCTTTGTGAAAAGGTTTTTAATTATGAGTTTCTTATAATTTAATAGACAAGGATGAATCAGGTTATCTATTTCTTCTTGAGTTAGCTTTAGTAGTATTTGTCTTTTTAAAAATTTATCCATTTGGCATAAAATTATTCATTATATCCTCTTATTTTTTATTGACTAGAGAGCTCTAACAATGGCCCCCTTTTTTTAACTTTCTTCTTCTTATTATTATACTGTAAGTTCTGGGGTACATGTGCAGAGCGTACAGGTTTGTTATGTAGGTATATACATGCCATGGTGGTTTGCTGCATCTATCACACTATCATCTACATTAGGTATTTCTTTTCTTTCTTTCTTTTTTTTTAAATTCTTCCTTCAGGAGAAGCAGGAATACATTAGGTACTTCTCCCGAGGCTATCCCTCCCCTATCCCTCCATCCCCTGCTATCCCTCCCCTAACCCCACACCCCCCAACAGGCCCGGTGTGTGATGTTCCCCTCCCTGTGTGATGTGTTCTCATTGTTCAACACCAATTTACAAGTGAAAACATGCAGTGTTTGGTTTTCTGTTCTTGTGTCAGTTTGCTGAGGATGATGGTTTCCAGCTTTATCCATGTCCCTGCAAAGCTGCATGGTATTCCATGGTGTATATGTACCACATTTTCTTTATCCAGTCTGTCATTGATAGGCATTTGGGTTGGTCCCAAGTCTTTGTTATTGTGAACAGTGCCACAATAAACATACATGTGCATGTTTCCTTATAATAGAATGATTTATAATCCTTTGGGTATACAACCAGTAATGGGATTGCTGGGTCAAATGATATTTCTATTTCTAGATCCTTGAGGAATTGCCACACTGTTTTCCATAATGGTTGAAGTAATTTACACTCCTCCTAACAGAGTAAAAGCGTTCCTATTTCTCCACATCCTCTCTAGCATCTGTTGTCTCCTGATTTTTTTTTTTTTTTTTTTTTGAGACAGAGTCTTGCTCTGCCGCCAGGCGCCAGGCTGGAGTGCAGTGGTGGGATCTTGGCTCACTGCAACCTCCACCTCCCAGTTTCAAGCAGTTCTCCTGCCTCAGCCTCCCAAGTAGCTGGGACAATAGGCACACGCCACCACACCTAGCTAATTTTTGTATTTTTAGTAGAGACGGGGTTTCACCATGTTGGCCAGGATGGTCTTGATCTCTTGACCTCATGATTAGCCCACCTCCGGCTCCCAAAGTGCTGGGATTACAGGGGTGAGCCACCACACCCAGCCTATCTCCTGATTTTTTAATGATAGCCAGTTAGATGGTATCTCAATGTGGTTTTGATTTGCATTTCTCTAATGACAAGTGATGATGAGCTTTTTTTCATATGTTTGTTGGCTACATAAATGTCTTCTTTTGAAAAGTGTCTGTTCACATCCTTCACCCACTTTTTGATGGGGTTGTTTACTTTTTTCTTGTAAATTTGTTTAAGTTCTTTGTAGATTCTGGATATCAGCCCTTTGTCAGATGGGTAGATTGCAAAAATTTTTTCTCATTCTGTTGGTTGCTGGTTCACTCTAATGATGGTTTCTTTTGCTGTGCAGTTCTTTAGTTTAATTAGATCCCATTTGTCTATTTTGGTTTTTGTTGAGCAATGGCCCCTTTTTAATGCCTGATATTGGTAATTCGTGTCTTCTCCCTTTTGCTGATTAGTCTTGCTAGCGTTTTATCAATTTTATTGATATTCTTTTTTTTTTTTTTTTGAGATGGAGTTTCGCTCTTGTTACCCAGGCTGGAGTGCAATGGCACGATCTCGGCTCACCGCAACCTCTGCCTCCTGGGTTCAGGCAATTCTCCTGCCTCAGCTGCCTGAGTAGCTGGGATTACAGGCACACGCCACCATGCCCAGCTAATTTTTTGTAGTTTTAGTAGAGACGGGGTTTCACCATGTTGACCAGGATGGTCTCGATCTCTTGACCTCGTGATCCACCTGCCTCGGCCTCCCAAAGTGCTGGGATTACAGGCATGAGCCACCGCGCCCGGCCTGATATTCTTAAAGAACAAACTTTTGAATTTATTTATTTTTTGATTTTTCTGTTTTTATTTTACTCATATATGCTATTATATTTATTATTGCCATTCTTCTGCTTAGTTTGATTATAATTTGTCCTTTTATTTTTAGTTGCTTAAGGTGGAAACTTAGGTAATTAATTTTCTTTTCTGATAAAGGCATTTGGTGCTATTAAATTTTCCTCTAATCACTGCTTTCTTTCTTAGTGACCCACAGTTTCAATATGTTGTATTTTTACTTCCATTCAGTTCAAAAGAATTAGTAATTTCCCTTTTGATTTTTCTCTGACCTATGGCTTTTTAAGAAGTACGTCATTTAGTTTCCAAGTGTTTGGGATTTTCCAGTTTTCTTTCTGTTACCGATTTCTAAATTAATCTCATTGTGATCAGAAAACACAGTTGTATGACTGAATCCTTTTAAATTTATTGAGAGTTGTTTGGTGGCCCAAAATATAAACTATTTAAGTGTTTTATGTGTACTTGAAAAGATTGTGTATTTTGCTATGTTAGAGGGAGTGTTCTATAAATATCAATTAGATCAAGATGGTTAAGGGTTGTTCAAATTTTCTATATCCTCACTAATTTTTTGTTTGTTTTATACATTAAAGGGTAATGTTGACGTTTTCAAGCTATGTTTGCAGATTTATCTATTTCTTTTCAAGTTTTTTCCATTTTTTGTTTATGTACCTTGAAGTTCTATTAATACACTCTGCCTAAACATAGGTTTGTAATGTTTTCTTGAACTTACCCTTTTCTAATAATATAATATTCCTTTTTATTTCCGGTAATATTTCTCGCTCTGAATGTACTTTGATATGAATATAGTTTCTCTAGTTTTCTTTTGATTAGTATTTGCATAATATATCTTTGTACATACTTTTCCCTATTTTCTGTCTTTATATTTAAAGCTTGCTTTTAAAATAAAATCTAATTGACAATCTTTACCTTTTAATTGAAGTGATTAGAACATTGATATTTATTGTAATTGCGCATGTGATTGGGGTTAAATCTACCATCTTACTATTTGTTTTTCATTTGTATCTTGTGCTCTATGATCCCCTTTTCCCGCTTTTCTGTCTTCTTTTGAATTGAGAATTTTTTAATGATTCTATTTTATCTGCATTATTGACTTTTTTACTGCACTTTATTTTTCGTGCTTGCCCTAGGGTTTACAATGCATACCTTTAAGTTATCACAGCCTGCCTGGTCTGTCTCCTTTCCTCTTGCAACTTCAATTTACATGTATGTTACATCATTTGACTTTGTCCCCAGCTCTGAGATCCATATTGCATTCTTCTAATCTCTCTGGTAAGTTGGACCACTTGTTCAAATGAAGATGCGGTGGATGAGAATGAGAGGAATGGAGCTGAGTCACAGCAGCACCAGGATTTGACTCCCTTCGTTGTGGGCAGAAATTCAGAGGGTGGGTTGCTGAGAGCAGAGATTCAGCCAGATTAGCCAAACACAGGTCCAAAGGGCTCAAGTCTTGAGTCCAGCTATTAGCTCAGAGTCATAAATAGGGGAGAGTGGGCACTTAGGAAAACTAAAGAAGAGGCTGGGTACCATGTCTAAGATGTTGAGGGTGAAAAACAGAAATGACTTGTAGCAGATGGCCATAGACAGAGATGACATCAAGCATGCCAGCATTCTGCAAGCTCTTAAAAACTCTAGAAAGGGATTTGGACTTTCATAACATGTGAAATCACCAATTTTAATCCAAAATATCTAGATTTCAGTGTGTAAGCATACCCCAGATAATATCTGTTGCACATTTTAAATTTCCGTCTCCTCCACTTGATGCGGGAGTTCTTTGAAGAGAGGAACCATATTTGCCTTCTTCACTAATGGTACCTGACACTTAGCAGGCAAACAGACATTTTCAAATGAATGATGATATGGAAACAGAAGGCATGGGTTAAATTTCTGTGCCACCAATTAGTGGCCCAGCACACTTGAGCAGTTACTTAGTCTTTTCCATCTCTTACATTCTCATTTATAAAGTGAGATTATTGTAATCCCACTTTACAGATCTGCTGTGATGACTAAATAATGAAAGATACAAATCAAGCACGAATCTCATCCCACAAACTTAGGGTTACAAGAAATGTAACTTTATTACTGCCTCTACAGGCGAATTTAGCTTCTATTTCAGCCACTATTCTGCTAGATGATGGAAATTTATTGTCAGTCAATTGTCTGAGTCATTTCCAGGCAAACCCTCAGCCCTCCCTCCTCACCTCCCTGGAGTAAACCTCAGTTCTGGAGTGTTTTCTGTTGTGAGAATATGTGTCTGTGTAGGTGGACTAAGTATCTTGGTTCCTGTCACTGTCACCATCATCCTCACACACTGACTTCTGCTGAGATAGTTGGTTTTCCGTCCGGCTTCTGGTCATATGGCTCTTGTAGACTCTGACCAAAAGGCTGCTCTAGGTTTGCCAATTTTCTGGGCTAGGTCTGAGACACAGAAGAAAACATTCAGGTGCTTCTGGTGCACTTGTGGGGAGTGTAGGGACCCAGCCACTCTGGCCTGTCTGTCTGAATATAATGTATAGCCACTTCAGGTCCTCCATGAAGCTTGCAGCTTTTCAAGACTTGACTCTCTAATTTCTCTCTGGTTCTACTATGAGAATAATCTTTATGCAGGGGGTGTTGATTTTAAATAGAAGGATTTTGAGATACAAAGAAATTATTTTTAAAAATTGAAACTATTTTGATTAATATATCAAAATATTATCCAGTTACATTATATAAATTTTGTGCAAGTACTATCAGGTCATGTCTTTATTTGGCATTCTTTCACTAAAAGCTTTAAAATCAATGTTCTTAACCATAAATCTATATATAGCATAAATATTTAAATGTATCTCTTTGTTTCCTTTGTATTTTTAAAGCTTGCTCTCTATTTTTTGCAAGTTCATTACTTCCAGTTTTTTTGCCTCTAGCCATGATCGCTGTTTTAAACATTAAGCTCCTCTAGAGCAGAGATTGTATTTTTTTCTGGCTATTAGAGCCATTTCCTGATAGATGGTTCTGATAGCACTTCTGTCTTCCCTTCTCACTCACAAAAGACAAGTGGCTCATTCTCTCCACTATTCTCAAGCACAGCCTGACACTCCAGTCAAAACTATCTACTTGCAGTTCACTTATTCACAAATATCTGTTGAGAATCAGCCATTCAACAGTCACCATGTCCTATATTATGGGCTAAAGGGCAGAAAATTTTAAAAGTAACAACACCTAATGTTTTTTGAGCACTGTACATCGACTTCTCTAAATGTTTTACACGTGCTATTCTACTGGGTAGTCCCAGCTCTTTGAGGTATGTACTTTTGTTATCTCAGTTTTACAGATGAGAAATTCAAGTGGCTGAGAGGTTAAGCACCTTGCCAAAGTTTTCTCAGCTAGTAAGCAGTAGAGCCAGGATTCTAACCCATGTGGTACTGCTTCCAGGCCAACACTCCCAACCACCATGCTGCCTCCAGAACTCAGGAGGTCTGTCAAGTTTCCACCAACCCTAAGACTCCTTATGTAGAAATCAGACAAATGTGGTTGCCGTTAGGAAACTGTAGTCATTACACTTCAGTAGTGATTTCCATGTTATAAGTAACACCGCGGGCTAGTGAATTGGATGGTGACATGGTTCTCAGTGGCATATAGCATGTTGCCATGTCAAAGGTGCCCTGCCTTATGACATGAGTGTTTTTTCCCTGGTGGTACAGCCTTACAGGGGAAATGGCTGCATAAGGTTATCAGAGTTTGAAAGCACTTTCATGCAATATTCCACAACTTGTGCTCTGACCTCTTTTATACCCACCAAGCAACAAGTAACTTGTTATCCCCAGTATAGCACTCTACAATTTGCAAACCTTGGGGGTCTGCCCTTTGTCTTAATATGAGGGACCACTGGACTTACAGGCACCATCAAGTGCAATCTAATATTGATTTTCTGTTCAAGAGAATATTGAGTGGAGAGAACAAAGACATCGTGGAACTCGCTGTGGTCAGGGGGAGGAAGCAAGAGCCCAAGGAAGGGGAAAAAATGGCTCATTAGAGTGGGCAGTTAGGTTGAGAGCAAAGGGTGAAGTGGAGCTTAATGGACTGAAATGGCCAAGCTAAGAGGAGAAAATAGCATCCAAGTGCCACAAGGGCAAAGCCAACAAAGAGTCAAGGTCAGACTTCAATAAAGAGAGGCTGAGAAGAAGAAATATTTCAATATCCCAACAAAGGTGACTAAAGTGTCCAATTAAATAAGGATGTCCCCTAATTGCCTGAATAGGCCAATGGATCAGCCAATCTTATCTTTCCATACTACCCTCTCATCTCCCCAGCTAGTTTTGGAATAGAAAGAGGGTGGGGTGGGGGCAGGAAGAAAGAAAGAAAGGGAGAAAAATAAGGGAAGGAAATTATATTTATCCCAAGAGTAGAGGGGAGTTTTTATTTATGAATGTAACCAAGTCTCAGAAACATGCACAGTTGTGAGACCTCAGGAAGGGTCTTCTCTTCTCTTTCTGCTTTTCTTCACTCTCTCTTTCTTTCTTTCTTTTTTTTTTTTTTTTTTTTTTTTTTTTTTTTTAGGACCATGACAGTTTCTTAACATCTGTGTTAGAGATCTATCCAGATCCTTTCTCTGGTTTCCAGTTCTACATTTTGGGAAGAAAAGATTCTGATTGGCTCAGCCTAGTCAGTTGCCTGCCTGTGAACTAAACAATTGTGCCTAGATTTGGAATCGAGTTGTATTAGCATGGTTGGTGGGAACCTACCATGTGGGTCAGAGCTCTTCCTTCATTTTCATCACCTCCCAGGCCAACCCACATTGCTGTGAGGATTAAATTAAATAATGGGGCTGGGCACAATGGCTCACACCTATGATCCCAGCACTTTGGGAGGTGATGGTGGGAGGATTGCTTGAGGCCAGGAGTTCAAGATCAGCCTGAGTAATGTAGTAAGACCCCATCTCCACAAAACATAAAAAAAAAAAAAAATTGGCGGGGTGTGGTGGTATGCACCTGTAGTCCTAGCTACTCTGGAGGCTAAGATAGGAAGCTCCTTTGAGCCTAAGGATTCAAGGCTGCAGTGAGCCATGATAATAACATTGCACTCCAGCCTGGGTGATGAAGCAAAACCCTGTCTGAAATAAATAAGTAAGTAAATAAATAAAATATATGAAAGGGTGCCATGAAAGTATACAGCACTATTGCAATTCTTTTTTTAAGACGGGGTTTTACCATGTTGGTAAGGCTGGTCTTGAACTCCCGACCTCAGGTGATCCCCCTGCCTTGGCCTCCAAAATGCTTGGATTACAGGCGTGAGCCACCACGCCTGTCCAAACTATTGCAATTCTTATAGCTGAAATATGTAACCAGAGGGAAGTACCAAAAATTGCATTTGTGGTAATAGTATCAGTTTTCATGCATTCCAGAGATACCCTGGGTATATAAACAACCCTATAAATTGAAATCAATTTTCTTCATCTGGGATTTGATTCTAAATTCTTTTGCTTGCAAAAGATGCAGTGAGACAAAAGCAGGCTTTCTAAGACCAGATCACTTGATCTGTATAGACGATGAGTCTCTGAATTAGAAGGGGGTGGTCATCATTTGGTATTCAGAAATTAAAACAGAAGGTTTAAGCACCAATCAAGGATGTTTGAAGGGAAAAGTGGCTAGATTTTAAGATTACTCAATAGAAACTGTTTTCTGGAAAAGAAGCCAATTACACACCCCGGGAAGAGTGCTTTATGTTGTTAGTGATAATTGTTCTTCATTAACTTTGCTGCAGAGATGCTTTGGTACACTATACATAGATGTGGATATGGTCACCTTCTTTGAGTTAAATGCAAACTACTTTAGACCAGATGGCTTCTGGTCTGTAGATTTCTCTAGAATTTCCTGAATTCACCTAAACTGTTAAAAAACAAACCCGAAAAACTAAAAGAAAAAAATCATAAGCTTTTATTTAAAATTTTGTTTTAGAGGTTCTTATACTTGCTATTACAGCATCTGATTTTAGCTGATAAAGCCTTAAATTCCATTCTACTTCATGCTTGAAATTCAAAGGGTTCTGAAAGGAATGCAGATTGATTTACTTCTAACTTGCTGTGTTAGCTGGAGTAAATTATTTAACTGATTTGTGCTTTTTTTGGAGGAGAGGTTACATTAGTCTGCCTCTTGAGTGTTTCTGGGACACTTAAGTGTAAAAACCATCCTGAAATGCATTATCCAAAGTAACTCATGGCAGAGTCTGTTTTTCTCTGCCTTGATGGCTGTAGATTGTAGAGCTTTAATTACTAATGTGCTTTCCATGAGTCCCAGTGATGATAAGATGCACCCTCAGTTTAATAAGAATTTTCAAAGTAACAGTAGGAAGTTTGTGTCAATTGTGGTATACAATTTTATTTCAGCAACATTAAAATGTAAACATATATACATCTTAAAATTGAGGAAATGTAGTGATGCCTAATTCCCAGAGTTGTTCTGAAGATTAAATGAGGTTCTCATTCTACACTGTGAAGCGTTACAATTCAAATATTGTTACTTGCCTCACCCACCACACAGCCCAGCTTTTAACAATATACTAGTGACTTGAAAAAATAAAAGAATATGTCATTCAATTTTTGGATAAAACTTTTTCATGAGAGTCATTGTTTTAAGGGAAGATATATCATTCTTTTTTTCTTTTTCTTTTCTTTTTTTTTTTTTGGAGACAGGGGTCTCACTCTGTCACCCAGGCTGGAGCGCAGTGGTGCTATCTCAGTTCATTGCAACCTCTGCCCCCTGGGTTCAAGGTGATTCTCGTGTCTCGGCCTCCTAAGTAGCTGGGATTACAGGCGTGTGCCACCATGCCTGGTCAATTTTTCTATTTTTAGTAGGGACAGGGTTTCACCATATTGGCCAGGCTGGTCGATCTCCTAACTTTGTGATCCGCCCACCTCTGCCTCCCAAAGCACTGGGATTACAGGCGTGAACCACCGCACCCTGTCCCAGAAGGAAATTTGAAGTTCAATGAATTTCATCCCCAAAGTTTATAACAGGGAAAAACAGAGGTCCAGAGAAATAAAATGATTTATCCATATTCATATGGTTCATGGCACAGTTGAGACAGGAAGAGGACTTTTTATGGAGGACATTGACAATTGTTAGTAATTATGATTATACACAGTGAAGCATTGAAGCTAGCTTTGTAACTTCAGTTCAAACAAATATCATTCAATTTTGGGGTCATTCAAACAAAGGAGTGGTAGGATGTTAATCCCCCAAATGCACAATGCCTTAGCAACAGTACAGTGCAAGGGAAAGCTGATTTATGTTGTGGAATTGAGGTGGTGGGGATTGAGAGTGTGAAAGCTGTCAGAATCAAAATGGAGTCACTAATGAAAAAAAAAAAAACTCTGATAAATAGAGCCATGAAGGAAGAGTTTTTATGCATAAATGCCTCGTATCAAAACGACCACAAAAGACTTCAAAACCTACAACCTTGCGCAGAGGCATCACAACCCTGCACTGAAAAACTCTTCTATCAGGACATCTGCCCAGCAACTGCCTGTCCAGCCTTAGACTGGCATCACCCCGTAATTGATATTTGTAGCCAAGGATACTTATTTCAAAACAATTATGCAATCTTCCTCATTTTTTTCTTCTTAAAAACCTCTGTCTTCTGTTACCTCCCTGAATACACACAGAGTTTACTACGGCAGGCATCTTTCCATTGCAGTAGTTTTTTTCCCAAATAAACTTCTTTTCTTTTAGAGAGTCTCTCTCTTTGTTATTTAAGTGACAAGGGTGCATGAGAAATGCACAAGTGTAGAATTCTGGTGTACTAGATCACCTCCTCCCCATGGAAAACAAAACCTCACTCAGACTGAGTGAAGGAGTGCTTGAACTAAGTCTTTCTGTACAGGAAAGGAGTTACACACCCCTCCAGGACGCCACCCCTACCCCCAAGCAATTTGTTTTGGTCTGAAAATGACAAAGCAGACTGGACCTCAGGCATGTGACTACTGGCCTGTGACAGACCTGTTCACGGTAGAACCGTAAGAGGTTATGACTTCCCTTGTGGGCACCAGGAGGCTGGGCTGAGCCCGCATGAATGATGGCACTTGCTAGGGTCACAGAGATGCATCTTTAAGTGCATTCAATTAGAGACCTACCCATACAACTGCATCTCTGACATGGCACTGTACATTCCATAGCACCTTTCTAGAAGGCTTATCTGAGACTTGCAGGCAGGATCCAGCTCATTGTGGCTTTATCTACACAAGGCAGGTTAACAGCGTTGTTACCATTTCCCATCTGTGGCTACCGATACCTGGTTCGATAATTGTTCCAAGCCCCCTAGCTGAGGGGAAGTAGAGTCAGCTCTCTTAATGCTGTGAGTTGCTCTATCTGGCCTTAGCTTGACCTGCTTTTCAACTTTGACACAAACTGGAAGCAAGCTGCAAAGCCGAATTGAAGATTAGTAGGATTTTAAAACACAGCTTGGTGTGGTGGCACAGGCCTGTAGTCCCAGCTACTTGGGAAGCTGAGGTAGGAGGATCTTTTGAGCCCAGGAGTTGGAAGCTGTAGTGAGCTATGATCGCGCCACTGCACTCCAGCCCGGGCAAATGAGTAAGAGACCCCGACTGCCGCCCCCCACAACAAAAACGGAAAGTAGGATACGTCGTCTGTATTTACAACTAGCTCATTTAGTTCTCAGACATGAGTATTATGACAATATTCATTTGGCAGTTCAGGATCCGAGCGTAAGAAAGCCTAAGTGAGCTGCTGAGTGAGCCCAGTGGTCCCGAGGCGTCCTGACTTCCAAGGCTCTGGACCTTCGTGCTGCTGTCAGGAGCACGTCGCCACACCCCTCCCTATGGGTCCCCCTGCAGGGGTTCCTGTCACCTAGACACTTGTCCTGAGCTCCGGCGCAGGCTGCAGCTTCTCCCTGCCTGACCCCGCCAGCCTGCCTCTCCTCACCCGGGGACTAGCAGAAGCCTGGGCCTTCGTCTGGCGCTGCGACTCCGGTCTTTAGTCTTTGTTTGGAGCACGAGAGAACCTGGGAACGGAAGGAGGCGTGACTTCAATATTCGTATCGGTGTTAAATAAACGATTTCCTAATCTGTATCTGTTACATGCCAGCGTGAAACTTCTGTAGGCAGAGCCGGCTGCGCCGCCAGCCCTTCCTTCTGCTCTCCCCACCCACCTCTGCCTCCCCCACCCAGCCTTCCCTCGGCAGCAGCGGGGAAGAACAGCCCAGCAGACCAAACAGCCGGGGCTGCGGGTGGGAAGCTGTTCCCGCCGCTAGTGGCTGGCGTTGGAGAATGTGAAGATTTTTCCATTCATAAAAGGAACGTCCCCGCTCGCAGCCTTCCCGCCCGCTGCACACCACCACATCCGCAGCGGGTAGGGCTGGGTCTTGGGGCATTCGGTTCCCAGGAGCCTACCCGGGCGCGCTCTCGCCTTTCTCCAGGACGCCCCATTTTGTGAACTGCACCTCGTGTCCTCGTTCGGTCCGTGCACACGGTTGACCTGCAGCGCGGATGAGCACCCTTGATTGAAACGAAGAGACAAAATGGCTTGTGGTTCAATTCATGAATAAAACCTCACCCTTGGACTTCAGGCTGCCCGACATTTTGTGACTTGCATTTTTTTTTTCTTTGTGATAGTTTTAAGAAGCGACTGTCAGGCCAGGTGGCCTAACCATTTCTAAACGACTGGCTTTTTAGGACCCCGTTTTCCCCCTTCTATGGCGGTGGGTTGGGGGTGGGGGTAGAACTGGAGTGGCCCAGGGAGACGATGGCAGGGGTGTGGCGGGGCAGGGCATTGTACTAATTCAAGATGCAATCTCCATCCAAATAATGGATTGTCATTAACGATGATCCTCTCTGCAAAACCCTTAAAATTGCCCCTTGATTCCCTAGCAGCAAGAGGCGAGCCCTTATTCGCTGAGCTGAAGCCTCCTCCCCCTTCCTCCCCATTACTCTGCTCTGGAAATTACAACTCCTCGGTGCAGCAGCTGCGGGAGGGAGGCGGGGAAGGGATTCCCGAGCCAGCCGGGCGCTTGCCCTCCGCCCGCCGGCTGCAGTGTTGCGAGGCCAAGGTCAGAGGCGCCGCAGGAGCAGCAGCTGGGAACCAGGGAAGCGGGTCAATCCCGGCCGCAGGGAGGCAGCCCGAGGGCGCAGTCAGCCAGCGTCCGCAGCCGCCGAGGAGGAAGGCGAGCGGCTGTCTCCGGGCGGGTCGGGTCCCGCCGAGGTGGCCGCGGCTCCAGCGACCCGGCTGGTGGCTGCCCAGGGGTCGGCGAGCCGGCAGCTGCAGCCCCACCTTCGGCTCCCGGGCGCTGTCCGCCGCCTCGTGGTGCTGATCCCAGCCCCGCAGCTGAGCGACCTTCGCACCTGCCTGCTCACCTCCCGATCACCCGGATAAGAAGCCGGGCGGGGGCAAAAAGGGAGCCCTGGGGTGGCAGCCCACCGGAGCCAGGGGCTGCAGCAGCGAGCGCACAGCAGCCCAGCCGCTGGTCCTGGAGTGGAGAGGAGGCGCGCGCTGGGCCGGCGGCGGCGCTGGTGCTGATTCATCACCTAGAGCTCCTCGCAGGCCACGGCCAGGGCAGCCGACACGCTCCGGACTCTGGCCGTAGGTTGAAGCCTCCGGTGCAGAAGCCTCGCGGGCAGGAGGTGAGGACCCCCTCCCTTCTCTCGCCCCCGGATCATCCTAGGGCGGTGGCTACAGGACAGAGAGAGGGGCGTGCCCCTCGGCTGTGAAGTGGGCATGCCCGTGTGATGCCCCTGCCTGCCGTCTCACCGGAGCTTGCCACGCTGATCCTCCGCCGGTCTCCCGAGCTCCGGCCATTCATCCCCAGCGCAGAGCAGCGCGGGCAGCAGGCGCCGCGATGGAGGAAGAGCTGAAGTGTCCCGTGTGCGGCTCTCTGTTTCGGGAGCCCATCATCCTGCCCTGTTCCCACAATGTCTGCCTCCCTTGTGCTCGTACCATCGCGGTGCAGACCCCGGACGGCGAGCAGCACCTGCCCCAGCCGCTCCTGCTTTCCCGGAGCTCGGGGCTGCCCGCGGGTGCAGCTGCCGCTCCCTCTCTGGAGCACGACGCGGCGGCTGGCCTGGCCTGCAGCGGTGCGGGCGGGAGTGCAGCTGGCGGCCTCGGCGGCGGTGCAGGAGGTGGCGGAGACCACGCGGACAAGCTGAGCTTGTACAGCGAGACAGACAGCGGCTACGGATCCTACACCCCGAGCCTCAAGTCCCCCAACGGGGTTCGTGTGCTGCCCATGGTGCCTGCACCACCCGGCTCCTCGGCCGCTGCGGCCCGCGGTGCCGCCTGCTCCTCGCTGTCCTCGTCTTCGAGCTCCATCACGTGCCCGCAGTGCCACCGCAGCGCCTCCTTGGACCATCGTGGCTTGCGTGGCTTCCAGCGCAACCGGCTGCTCGAGGCCATAGTGCAGCGGTACCAGCAGGGCCGCGGGGCGGTGCCGGGGGCGTCTGCAGCCGTGGCGGTGGCCATCTGCCAGCTGTGCGACCGCACCCCTCCAGAGCCAGCAGCCACGCTCTGTGAGCAGTGCGACGTCCTCTACTGCTCTGCCTGCCAGCTTAAGTGCCATCCATCCCGGGGACCCTTCGCCAAGCATCGCCTGGTGCAGCCGCCGCCGCCGCCGCCCGCGCCAGCTGAGGCAGCCTCCGCACCCACCGGTGCCACCCAGGGCGCCCCCAGCGGAGGCGGGGGCTGCAAGAGCCCAGGAGGCACTGGGGCTGGGGCGTCTGGGGGCAGCACGGCCCGCAAGTTCCCCACGTGCCCGGAGCATGAAATGGAGAACTACAGTATGTACTGCGTGAGCTGCCGAACCCCTGTGTGCTATCTGTGCCTGGAGGAGGGCCGGCACACCAAGCACGAGGTGAAGCCGCTGGGGGCCATGTGGAAACAGCACAAGGTGAGCCCGCCGGGCAGGATGCGGGAGTGCAGGTGCCAGGGAAGAGGGTACAAGAAGAAAGGCTCTTGGTCTCTCCCTTACAGAGCTGACAGAAAGTCAGTCAGAGGGTCAAGCAGGAATGACCTCACTCATTTGCCATTCATTCCATCAGATAGTCATTTGACAAACACCTAAGGAACTCCAGGTACTCTGGACTGGATGCTGGAGATGGGAGGGGTATGGAAAGATGGCTTGCTAGGTCCCCACCCACCTCAGGTTTTAGGATTTACATAGGCACAGGGCACCCCAAACGCAGAAACAGGACTCTTTTACTCCCAAAGTCTGACTAATAAGTTACCTTGATGGTCTCTTTTGAGTTAAGGCATGCAGGATCGTCTTTTCCCCTCTGCCACTCTCAGCAATTTATGGCTGGCCATGTGTCCTTGTATCTGATACTGCCAGAGAGAAGCCGTTAAAACCTGGTCAGGTCCTTGATCAGACCCCAAGTCAAGACTGGAGTGGGTTTTTCTAACATTCACCTAAATTTCCCATCCAAAGGCCAAAGCTAAGCAACTGAACTCACTTCCCCAGAGGTCAATGAGCTAGGCCTGGCAGAGTTAGAATCCTGTGGGACGGACCCCTAGCTGCCTCTGGAACTTCAGACACCAATCATTCTGTGTGCTCTTACCAGTAAACTCTCACCGCAGAGAGGCAAAAGGTCTCCAAACAGCTCTGCCAGAAATATATATTTGGATTGAGAAGGAAAATAAAGTAATTGGTCAAGACTATCACATACCATCCAACTGGAAATAAGCAAAAAGTGAGCACAGATGAGAGTAAAAGAAGAGACTAAGAGACTAACCATTGCTATATAGATTTGCTCTTCACATATAGTTACTCTATAGTATTATCTGCTACAATGAGCATATGCTGTTACTATAATTTAACATTTTAGAATAAAAAATTAGAAAAAACAAATGTGAAGCATTTTAGAAATCCACCTTTAAGAGGAAAATTTGCATAATACATAGAAAAAAAGAGAAATATGTAGTCAAATCCCTAGTTGTAGAGCAGTAGTTCTCAACTAGGTCCAATTTTCACCCCTGGCCCCACCCCCTCCCCAACATTTGGCAATGTCTGGGGACCTTTTTAGTTGTCACACCTACAGGGTGTTGCTGGAATCTAGTCGACAGAGGCCAGAGAAGCTGATAAACATTCAACAGTGCACAGGAAACCTCCCCAAAACAATTATCCAGCCCCAAATGTCAATAGTGCTCTGGAGAGAAATCCTGCTCTATAGTTACACAGACTTGTATACAAATCTTAGGACTTGTAATTTACTAGCCATATAAGTCTAGGCACAATTTAAAATTCATAGGAAAAAATATCAAACTTAGACAATTGTGGTAAGGATTAAGTATAATACTGTATATTTAGCCTCTAGCACAGCACCTTACATATTATTAATAAGTAACATTAAATGTTACTGCTTATTTGTATAGTCCTAATACTTAAAACCAGTGGACTTGCAGAAAGCTACCAGGCATAGCAAAGAGTGCTTATCTGGCCTCATTGACTTGGTTAGCAGGAGAAAACATGAGCTGGCAACTTTTGGTAGTGTTTATGCTGAGTCCTAAAATAGCTCTGGGCTGAATCAGAATGGTTGCCTTGAATTAGTTATCATTCATGTGACATTTTAGTGCATATTGCTTCACAGTAATTGTAGCTATCTTGCTTATTTCATCTTTTAAGTGAATAAACATCATTTTGAAAATAAATTATTTATTAAAAAGACTATGACCAATTACCAAGACAAGAAGTACAGATTCCAAATCTCACATCAAATTTCACAAACTGCTAAATCTTCACAGCTTAGAGAGCCAAAACTGATTCTGAGTGTTGCCACTCAGATGTTCAGAATTAGTGAAGAGTGGAAACCAGAGTTGAGGTGAGAGTTTGCAATTGTAAGAGAAATTAAGTGTGTCTTACATGGAAAACTGAGTTGGATAATGAACTATGGTTTCAAGAACCAAGGTTCTACAGGAAAAATCATTGGTCATCCCTGGCTTGGTGTCAACAGCAGTTTCATAAAATTTCTATCCTCAGCCAACAATGCAAAGTTATGAGGAATTATGGGAAGCACATGTGATATCTGCCCCATACAGTGGGCAGTGTAAGCTGTGGGAATATGACTATGCAGGATCTCAGTTTTGTGACATCCTCCTAAATCCAGAAGGAACACTCCAAGATACTTTTGTGAACACCTGTTTTCAAGAATGAACAGAAGCACTGCTGGTCTTCTTCAGCAGGTGCCATTGATTTCTACAGAAAGGGCAATTACTAAGTGCTTATTATGAGCATTTTACTTGGGGACTGACAATCAAAAGAAAAGATAAATGGGGGAGCCCTGGTAAAACACTGGTGGTCTTGCTTTGTGGCTGGGCATCTAGACCACCATGTATGCTGTGAGGGTGGCTAATTTTGAAAGACAAATTAGAACACTCCTTTAAGACTCCCACTGTTGGTGATTTAAGTTCTCCAGTAAAACAAAAAGTCTCTGGATTTTGTTGTTGTTGTTATCTAAAAATCTCAGAATCTTGACAAAGCATCATTGAACCACCAGAACTAGAATTGGGACAGCAACATTTCTCTAACATTCCTGTGATTAAAGAAGCTGTCATCAAAGCCTTGCTCTAATTTTTCGCTGGTGCGAATGCAGCTTGCTTTCTGATTAGTGATTCTTAAGTAAAGAGATATATATGTGGCACTGAAATCTATTTTAAAACATGATTGATTACCACCTTTTAAAAGCAATGTAAAAAACTTTAGGGCTTGACTAAACACATTTCTATACGTGTTTCTTGGGAGAGGATTATTCTGATATGAAGATGGGATAGGGAAGGGTAACTGTACAGGACAGCATTTGGGTTTTTTGCTTCTTGATTATGAAAATCTGTTTTTCCTGAAACTGGAGGAAAGGGTTACTGTATGGCATAGTTCTTTCCCAATGTGACGTGCCACAGGATGTCAACATCTGCAACTCCTGCTTCAGGGAGAGCTCTGACCTGCTGGGTGCAGATGGCCAACTCTGAATTAAAATGTGTAGGAGTTGATTCTTAAGTTGAGGTTACAGAATAACTCTTTATATATATATATAGATAAGCTCTTCTTCTGGAGTTCCTTGAGAGCTATGGTAAATAGAAGAGTCTTAAAAGAAAATCTCACCGATACCCTAGAAGTACTATTCCAACTGAGTCAGCACCTCACAAGAGCAAGGGAGAGGATGTGACCTGGAAAATGCAGGAAAGACAGGACTTTTGATCACTCAAATGTCTTTTTTTTTTTTTTTTAAGAAATGGGATCTTACTACATTGCCCAGGCTAGTCTCCAACTCCTGACCTTAAGTGATTTTCCTGCCTTGGCTTTCCAAAGTGCTAGACTTACAGGTGTGGGCCACTGCATCCAGCAAACTCCCATGTTCTAAGCCTCTGCCAAAGGGTAGATGGCTTCTCAGCCTGCTGTCTTACCTTATTTTGTAAAAAGGGCATGTTAGGCTTTAAAGGCTCAGAGGAAATATTTCTTCTATTAAAAGGGATAACACATACATGACAAAGAACATGTAGTCACAGTTGCACTGTGAGCACAGGTAAAAATATTTTAATATTTGTAAATCTTTTTTTTAAATATTTTGAGACAAGGTCTCTCTCTGTTGCCCGGACTAGAGTGCAGTGCTGTGATCACAGCTCTCTGTAGCCTCAACTTCCTGCACTCAAGCAATCCTCCCACCTCAGCCTCCCAAGTAGCTGGGACTACAGGCACACCCTACCACCATGCCTGGCTAATTTTAAAATTGTCTGTAGAACCAAGGTCTTGCTCTGTTGGCCAGGCTGGTCTCGATTGAACTCCTGGCCTCAAGCTATCCTCCCACCTTGACCTCCCAAAGCACTGGGATCATGCCTGTAGGTGTGAGCAACTGACCTGACCAATGTACATCATTTCTGATGGCTGCCTGGCATTTCATCAGAAGCAGTTATATTTTATTTCATCAACAACTTAATACTGAACTTTGCGTTGTTTCTGTCTTTTGCTGTTACAAACATTTTGATAGTTAAATCCATGCCTACATTCTTAATTATTTCCTCAGGTTACATTTCTAGATACGGAACTGCTGTATCAAAGGATACCTGATTTTACCACATCCAATTAATGTCTCCAAATTACCTTTCATAAAGATGACACCTACTTTCTTTTTCAATTACAAAATTATGTAAACAATTAAAAATTCACGTGGACAGGGACCACAGGGAGAAACGATAAGGTGGATTGTCTTCTTTCTAGTAGTTATTGTTTTCTATTTTCACTACATTATTGTTAGAACTATTTTTAAAAAGAAGGTGACATGTATCTAGATTTTCATATTTTTAACTACTAGTTGGGATCTTCCCTCAACAATTGGTTTAACATGTACAGATATCACTTACTATGCCCTCTTGGATTTTAAGGTCTGTGAAAAGACAAGGCTTTGGGGGCCTACCTAAGACATTTTTGGGTGGGGTTGGGCAGGCAAAAATTTAGGTAGGGAAAAATGTTGGGTAAAAATTTTCCAGGAAGTCTGAAATCTACAACTCTATGGCTGATGACTCTACACTAACTGCCAACTTTAAGCAGAGTGTTTGGAGTCCAATCTGAACAGAGTCCGCCAGGGCTCTCAGAGCACGTGGCACAGAAATATGCTCATTCTCATTCTGAGTAGAAGCCCTAGATTTTTTTCTTTAATTTTTAGTTTTTGAGACAGAGTCTTGCTCTGTTACACAGGGTGGAATGCAATGGTGCTATCTCAGCTCACTGCAACCTCTACCTCCCGGATTCAAGTGATTCTCCTACCTCATCCTCCTGAGTAGCTGGGATTATAGGTGCCCACCACCAGGCCTGGCTAATTTTTTTTTTATTATTTTTAGTAGAGACAGGGTTTTGACATGTTGGCGAGACTGGTCTTGAACCCCTGACTTCAAGTGATTCGTCCACTTCGGCCCCCCAAAGTATTGGGATTACTGGTATGACCCACTGCGCCCAGCCTTTGACTTTTTTTTTTTTTTTTTTTTTTGAGACAGAGTTTCCACTCTTGTTGCCCAGAGTTGCCACTCTTGTTCAGTGGTGGGCTGTCTCAGCTCACTGCAACCTCTGCCTCCCAGGTTCAAGCGATTCTCCTGCCTCAGCCTCCCAACTGGCTGGATACAGGCATGCACCACCACACCTGGCTAATTTTTGTACTTTTAGTAGAGACAGGGTTTCACCATGTGGGTCAGGCTGGTCTCGAACTTCTGACCTCAGGTGATCCACCTGCCTCAGCCTCCCAAAGTGCTGGGATTATAGGCATGTGCTACTGCACCTGGCCTGGCAGCCTAGATTTTTGAGAAGTTGAATCTTCTATCAACTTTGAAGTTCTGGGAAATGAAGTGCCTAGGCTGGCTTCTCTCTCATCTGACCCAGACTGGCTAAGAACCAATGACAAATTTGCTCAGGTCCCTGGAAAGATGAGCCGACTACCCCTAACTAGAAGCTGCAGCACCTCACACCATCTCTGCGCCAACATCACCCCTGTCTTCAAGCCACCTTGCCTGTAGCCCTTACCTATGCTTAGATTTCATTCCAAGTAGGTCAGTAATTCAGGAACAACTATTAGAAAGAACCCTTATGTTACTCCTTTAAAATGGTTTTTTTTTTCCTTTTTAATATACTTTCCTTGTCACACAAATCTAGGAAACAAAAAATGGGTTTGAGAAAAGAAGGCAAGAATCCACAAACTTGAATTGCTTTATCTTCTCTTTGAAGACTATTTATATAGAGAAATACAAGGGTTTAAAAATTCAAGACAACCTCAAAGACTGAATGAACAATCCTCCTGTCACTATTCATGAATATATTTCATAATGTTTGCTGTGGTGATCACTGTGTTGCTAAGGTATTGTTATATTTTTAGCCTGCAATGGAAGGACTTTTATGCCAGTAGACATTCAGGGTGATGGAGCTTACATGTGGAAGTCAACAATATAGCGTGTTCTAGATGGGAGGGATCTCTTAATCTCTGAAACAGACCAGGGAAAGGGTCAGCAAACTGTGGCCCACTCCCTGTTTTTGTGAATAAAGTTTTATTGAAACACAGCCACACTCATTTATTTACTATTGCCAACGGTTGCTTTTGGCCATATTTGCTCTTGGAAGAGTTGAGTGGTGGCAACAGAGATGATATGGTCCGTAAAACTGAAATTATTTACTATCTGGCCCTTAATAGAAAATAATTTGGTAGCTTGTAAATTGCAACCTTGTTATTCAAACTGTGGTCCTCCGCCCTGCAACATCAGCCTCACCTGGGAGCTCATTGAAAATGCAGAATTTTGAATCTCAAACAGTCCTGCTGACTCAGGATTTGCGTTTTAGCAAGATTCTACGTGATCTGCATGTACATTAAAGTTTGAAATGCCCTAATGGGACTGCTTTTAGACCTTCAGGGTGCTAGGCCCATAGCACTCCCTCTCTATGTTACATCTGAGAAGTGGATGTGTCCTCTCTAGGGGGTCCGAGAGCTTTGAACTAGAGTCTTATTTAATCACCCTGGGCACCAGTCAGGATTTTTAGGTTAAACAAACTCTGGGTACCAGGAAACCATGTGGTGCTCCAAAATCACCTGGCCTAGAGATTGGCAGGAATCCTGAAGGGATGGGAAGTGTCTGCAAAGCTATATGAGTCCTCTTGAGTTAGAGCAGAGGAGTCTCAGGATAAAGAAATTCTGGAGAAATGCTTTCTGCTGCTTTCCTGGGATTGAAAGAAACCTATTAACTGTTTGTACCTTGGGTTTCGTATTAGCATGTGTCTTAGTTGTTATCTAAAGCAGCAAAGAGAATGCTTTATCCACTCTTTAGCCATTTGGAGTGGTGGAGGGGCTGCCAGCGTAGTGGTAGAGATTATGACAATCATAACCAGGGGACGTAAGGAATAGCAGAAAATCCAGACAAGCATTGGGAGGGGGCTTTAGCAAATTCCTTCCTCCTGGTTTGGAATTTCCTTCTGTAAAGTTCTTGACAGGAAACTGAGGGTTAAAAAATGTTTGTTTTCTAGGGTCTGCTGTTTTTTAACAGAGAGATTATAAATTGCAACCTCCTCATTTTGCAGATGAGGAAACTTGAGGAGAAGGAGCTTGCTAAACTTGCACAGCAAGATGTGAAATGATTTTGCAAAAAACAAGCATGGTGGTTCATGCCTGTAATCCCAGCACTGTGGAAGGTGGAGGCAGGCGAATTGCTTGAGGCCAAGAGTTTGAGACTAGACTAGCCAACAGAGAGAGACTGCTTCTGTATAAAAAAAATTAAAACATTAGCCAGGCATGATGACATATGCCTGTAGTCCTAGCTACTTGGGAGGCTGAGGCAGAAGGAATGATTGAGCCAGAGTCTGAGGCTGTGGTGTGCAGTGATTGCACCACTGCACTCTAGCCTGGGCAATAAGCAAGACCCCAACTCTAAAAACAAACAAAAACGGCCCCCTTGATTTGTTCCTCACTGTACATTTTGAATAACTGTAAAAATGCAACAGAATGCTATATGTATATTTGAACAAAAACAGATGCCTATGGCATCAGCTGAAGAGTAATTATGCATAGAAGAAATAAAGCATTAGCTGACAGCTATTTTTAAGGGGAGGGGGAGTGGGGAGCAGGGAACTGAGATGGAGCACAACCTCTCATTCAACTGGAATGGGGCAGCAGGAAAAGGGAATCGAAGGTGGGGACGGGGTGGGGGAGCTACAGTGTCCCATGTAGGACAAACAAGGCAAGAGTTTGGGCGCTGGAAGGGACGTGAGAGATTGCTAGCACTCCCTCTCTATTTTACATGTGGCTACAGTGACTACAGAGGGGAGACGCAGTGTGGAGGAGAGAGAGGATGCGGAAGGATTCACAAGGACAGGGCAAGGTGAGCTCGGATCCGGAAACCCGGGAGTGTGGCTGAGGCCTCAGTGACAGACATATCAGACAGGATGTGGACACCTGCCAGCCCTCACTCCAGAAGGAGAGGCTGGGCCTTAGTCACATGATGTCTAAAAAAATCTGTCCACACAGCACATAGTTGTAAAAAATTAGGTCAAGGTTGTGTTAGGAAATTTAGACACACGCTTGTATTTACCTGTTCTCCCAGTCCTCATTATAGTTTGATTCTGGGCGATACCTATAAAACCAGGAAACCAGTGAACTATGAATACTCAGAAACGACAAGCCTCGTAAAATGAAGAACTGAGACTTTCCCTCACTCGATAAATTATTTGTTGCCTTATGGTTGGCTTTACCTATCAGCTGGGCTATGCGCCGCAACTGAAAATCATCTCTATCACTTACTAAAACGTAAATGCTGATGCTGTCTCTTGACCATCACATCCTTTTTCTGAGCTGATGCTGCTAATAATTATTTCTTCTTCAATTCACCTAATTACTCATTCAGTCAATGAGGACGTCTTGAATGCCTGTATATCGTATCCGGCACAGCTCTAAACACTGAGGCCACCAACGGAATTTTCTTTCCTCAAGGGCATAAATCTAGTTGCAAGAGAAAGAAAATTAACAAGTAAATGAACAAATAAATAGCTGGATAATTTCTGGTAGTGACAAATACCAAGATGGAAGTAAAAATAATGTGATAAAAAATACTTAGGCAGGGCCGGGCACAGTATCTCACACCTGTAATCCTAACAGTTTGGGAGACTGAGGCAGGAAGATTGCTTGAGACCAGGAGTTCAAAACAAGCCAGGACAACATAGCAAGACCCTGTCTGTATTTTAAAATATGAGTAGCACTTAAGCAGGCCTCTTTGGCAGGAAAGTTGAAAAATAATCTCAGATGTATTCAAGCTACAACTTGAAGACTGGGTGAGAAAGAACTAGCCTGGCATGGTTCTGAAGAAAGCACATTTCACAGGGAAGGCAAGAGCCAAGAACCAGGAGCAGGTGACGCCTGGTGTGTTTAAACGACAGAAATGGGCCAGTGAGTTTGGAGCATAATAAAATAGATAGACAAGGGGCAGAAGCAGAGAGGTAAAGAAAGGGTGCAGGGCCTGGCGGGCCACATGGAACAAATTGGATTTAATAGTAAGTGCTATGGGTAACCACCAGAAGACTTTAAGCTGAGGTGTGATGTTTCTTTTCTAAAAGAGCACTCTGACTGTGGTTTGGAAAATGGATCGTAAGGGAACAAGAATGGAGGCAGGATGTGTGATTAGAAGCTGTTGCAGGAGTTTGGGCTATAAATATGGGGACTTGAATTAGGAGAGAGGCAGCAGAAATGGAGAGAAGTTTATGCATTCATATCCTGCTGGGGGTTCGCTGAGCTTCTTGGACTTTTGGTTTTGTGTATTCTATTATTTTTGGAAAACTTGTGTCTACCATCTCTTCAGAAAATTCTCCTGCTCTATCCTCTATCTCTCCTCTTCTTTCTCTCGCTCATCCTTCCAGAATTCCAATAACACATATATGAGACTGCTTGCTATTGTCACACAGTTCTTGGATGATATGTTCTTTTTTCTTTTCTTTTGAGAGACAGGGTCTCACTCTGTTGCCCAGGCTGGAGTGCAGTGGCACAATCATAATTCACTGCAGTCTTGAACTCCTAAGTTCAAACAATCTTCCTGCCTCAGCCTCCCAAGTAGCTAGGACTACAGACACATGCCACTACGCCCAGCCAATTTGTTCATTTTTGTTTATTTATTTATTTATTTTGGTAGAGATTGCATCTTGCTATGTTGCCCAGGCTGGTCTTAAACTTCTGGCCTCAAATGCCTCCTACCTTAGCCTCCCAAAGTGTTGGGATTATAGGCACAAGCCACCAGGTCCAGTGTTTTATTTTACTTTTAGGCTTTTTCCTTTAATCACTCTTTTTGTCTCTTTGTGTTACAGTTTGGGTGACTTCTATTGATTTCTAGTCCACTGGGTATTTTTTAGGCTGTGGCAAGTCTAACAGTTAGCCCCTCCCACTCCGTTCTCCATCTTCACTCTGCAACTACTCAGTTGTCTGACCCTTTCCCCAACAGTCAGGCCCCTCTAATGCTATGGGCCTGTGTCTCTTTTCTCTGTCTCACCCAGGGAGAAAGAGATTTTTCATTTCTCTTCCCTCAGCTACTAGAGGTGCTTACTGTGCTCTGGGAGGTTGTTTTTCTTTCTTTTTATGCTTTCTTGAAATTTATAAACCCTTGCAAACTGCCTTATGCCCCTTTTGAAACTAATAGATGCATAAATAAACAAATAAGTAGTCTAGTTGAATACAACCAAAGAGAGCTAGAATCCTCTGGAAGGTTGCATTAAGATAGTCTCCTAGTTGTGAGCAGTGCTGCAGTCACTGTTAGAGAAACGGAAGGCTGCTTGGAAACGTTTGGATCGAGAAACAGAGATCTTCTCAGTCCTTCAGCCTTGCTACTGCTCCCTGCCAGTCCCACACAATAAAGAGAATTTTGCCTGGTGCAGACAGTGCAGCCATTCATCATATTTCACTTTCATGTGAATGTCACCACCCACCATCAGCTTGCTGGGAGGGCATGAGTTTTACCTCTCACATTGGTTTCCTTCATTGAAGTACCTGCAGCTATCAGTGATGAGTGTTTGTCCTGCACACAGTCCTGTCTCCCCAGCAGGGTTCTACACCCGTAACCTACTGGGAATATGAAAATGTACAGAGGGTGACATCAGGGCACTCAGGAACCGTGAGGAGTCTGAGATTTTAGCCTACTCACAAGCCAACAAATTAGCCTGCCAGAGTTTCACGGGTGCAGCCAGAGACATTAGACTACTAATTCAGACATGGAGAACAGTTTATACTCACAGCAACAGCAGGAGCCAGAACATCTGCATGTTGGGCCAGTTCCCGTAAGGGGATATGAAGGGGGCTAGATAATGACACCTGCACATGCAGCAGGCTGCATTCCAGGAGACGAGCCTCAAGCTGAGCGAACCCCAATCTTTTACAAAGGACAGTAAAAAGGAGCCCATTGCTCCTGAGGGAGATACCAGCTCTATCTTCCAAGGCTGTCCTCTATACAAACATCCTTGGAAATGTAGCCCAGAACAAACAGCAGTCAGTGCCTCACTTGCAACATGTGGAGAAACACCAGAAACCCAGTGGAAAATTATCTTCCACCAGGAGAATTAAATCAAAATTCAAATAGATCCTTGGGTGATTCCTGCCATTTGGGCCTTGTGTGCATTGTGGGTAACCTCCTAGAGCTACTCTGGTTTGCAAAAGACCTTCTTTCAGTTGGGGTGCCATAGGTCTCAGGGCATCTGGGCAAAGCAAGGAGGATCTGTGTTGTCATCTGTCAGGCTTCTTGCGCCTTTAGGGTTTGCTGGGTGTCATGGGATGGTGGAATGTGGGACCCAGGTAAAGTTTCCCAGTTAAAGCTGCTCAATTAAGGTGGCTTAGAAGCCCATCTGTGTCCCTTCCAGCATGTGAAGGAGAAATGTCGTCTTGTGACTTTCCATATTATTCGGTAAAAACAATCCATTGGATAAGCATTCTTTGAGTGCCTCCTGTAATCCACGGCCTGTGCTAGGGGCTGTGGACACACATAAAACAGGCCACAAGACAGCTCACAGCCTGCTGCCAGAGAGGATCATTGTACAGCCCATCAGATGTATATACGCCTGATAGGAGAAGTGGACTAAGTGCCCTACTTGTAATGTGAATAAATGGATGAGGGAACAGTGAAGAGAAGGCAGTGAATTTCACCTGGAGATTAGGAAGGGGAACAGGGAAAGAGTGGTAAGTGGGGAGACTAAAAAGAAGATGATGCTTGAGCTGGGGTCATAGATGGTGGGTAGGTTTATTAGTCAGGAAAGAAAGAAAAATTTAGCTGTACATCATTGCATGAGGTGTTCAAGATGTTTAAAATATAGTTCCTGTTCAAACAGCCGATTATCTGCTGTGCCAGGGATTCATCCATATTTACACAAAGCAGAGGAACATTGATGAATATGATGTCATGTCTAATAAAAATGAAGGAATTCAAACTACCCATCCTTTGAGCATCTGGGCTAACATACTGGATCTGGAGACAATGTGGGGGAAATGATGGGATAAATAGATTCAGAAGCCACATTTAAGGGGACATCTAGCTTGACAGGCAAAAGATTAAACTTTAGCCTCATTTAAATTTCAGTGAAGAACAGGAATAGCAAGGCTATAATCTTTTCGAAGTTTCTCGTAAATTTCAGTCATTTTACCCTGTCTGCCAATAAAATCTGGCAAAAAAAAAAAAAAAGAAAGCTTTTGAACATCTCAATTTGCTCAGCTAAGAGATGGGGAGAGAGGGGTAAAAACAAAAGAGGTGAGGAAACCGTAACGTAAGCGATTCCCAGGAGGAAAAGGGCAGTGATAGGGACTTACTTAAAAAGAGGCTAATTTTGACCATTTAAATGGACAGGAGGGCTCATCTCACCACTTACGCAAAAGAAATCAGGAAAAACGCCAGAGCACAAATAATTGGTGCACAAATATGTGGAACCAGCCTTAGGTATAAATGAGCACAAAGCAGAGGGTAGAGAGATGGGAGTTGAGTTGGGTTTCAAAGGATTGGAAGGATTGGGTGTCAGGGGGGAACTAATTTGATGACAGAGAGAAAGCTCCAAGACAAATTCTCGTCAGACACCTATTGTCACTGAACTAATTCTATTATTATTGTAAGAGACCGGAACTGGCCTGAGGCTAAATAACCAGTTTGGTTACCAGGCAGTGAGAACCTCCCCTGGCTTGGTTCAGCAAATGGTCTTAATACATTGGCAAAGCCAGGAGTCTGGTCCTGGGGCTTCATGCATCAGACATCCCATCCCAGGCTTGTTCTTACTGCTAGCAGAGCATGAGTCGATTACTCTCTGGTCTCTAGCCTTTCTTCATGGAAGTGTGACTTGCTGTGTCCAGTTAGACTTCTCCACCAATGAGATATTCTTAGAGTCTCCATGAGCACTTTTAGTAATAACTCCAGACAGCTTTAAAAACAAAATCCCATCTTAATTAGACTTTTACACCCATCAATGTGTCTTATGACTAACAGAAACTTACATGATCTCTTCCTTTTTAAAACCAGTTTTATACATCACATGCATAAATGACACTGTACTTTGAACACTTTGAGAACAAGGACTATGTCTTATTTATCTTTGTAATCCCATTACCCAAGAGAGCATCAGACACCCAGTAAAACACAAGAAACATCTATTTAATAAATGAATAGAACTTAAATGTATTATAATATCCATGCCATAAATTATGATTTCAGAGCAGTCCCTATTAACTATTTGTTGAATCATAGAATAGAGTGATTCATAAAGGAAGGGTCATTCCTGGGGACAGTATGGAAAAGAAGAGAAAAAATGATGCATTTCCTGGACCCCATATTGAAAAGAACCATCCATGCTCATTAGCATGGCTCTCCCTTCCCTCCTCATGTATGGTGACCGTGTGAGAAGCAGTCAGCTTTGCTCGTGACGTGAGAAAAGCTAGCTGGGAAATGTTGGTTTGACTTTTCCCAGATCTCAGCACTCCTTCAACTTTCGAGAGAACATGCTGAGTGTAAGTTTACTAGACTGATATTCCTAAAATCATTTGTGCTGTAGAGGCAAGGGAATAGGGGGAATAAGAAAGCTAGTTGCAAGCCAGCAATCCTAAGATTCTTCCGCTTGCCATGGACTGACGGCATATTAAATGAGATAATTTATTTTAGGAATTAACACAGTGTACACCATATACGCATGTTCAATAAAAGAAAGTCACCATTATCATCATGATTTTTATTGAGTGTCAAGGCTGAGAGTGCTGTGAAGGGAGGGAATTGCTTCCCTGTCCAAGGCTGGGGCACAAAACGGCCGGAGTCACGGGGTCGTCTTGTGCTGCGACTGATTAGCAGTGTTTAACCTAATCGAGCTCACTGGCTCATTGGCAAGGCTGCTTCCCTCCTCACACTGAATGGGTGCCTAGAAAGATCTATTCTGGGATCCCCTGGACCAGCTTTCTACTCCATCATTGGCTGATATCATGGAAAGATGCTTGGAATTTGCATGAAAAGATACAGGTTCCATTTGGAGCTATACATCTTTGGATATGTTTCTCAACTGCTCTCAGCCAGTCTCCTTACACACAAAATGCTGGTGTGAGGATGAAGTCAGCTGAAGGTGGTGAAAGGGTCCTATTATACCTTCCGAGCACTCAGTTTATTCCTGAAGATATGAGAAATTTGGCCTGCTTCCCCTGTTTCCTAGAGAGCCCAAGACCCATTTTTATGATGTGGATGGAGGAAGAGTATATATAATACGATTTTTTGTGAATATATATGTAAGGATATATATTAGGAGAAAAAGCGGACATAATGTATTTGTTTGCTAAGCTGCCATCACAAATCACCACAGCTGGGTAGCTTAAAATAACAGAAATGTCTTGTCTCACAGTTCTGGAGGCTGGAAGTTCAAAATCAAGGTGTTGGCAGGGCTTTGCTCCCTCTGAAGGCACCAGGAAGAACCTCCCCAGGCCTCTGACCCTGCTTCTGCTGGCTCCTTGGCTTGTGACAGCAGAAGTCTCATCTCACATAGCGTTCTCCCTATGTGCATATGTGTCTGTGTTCAAATGTCTCTTCTTTATATGGACACCAGTCACAATGGATTAGAGCCCATTCTACTGCAGTGTGACCCCCATCTTAACTAATCACATCTGTAATGCCCTATTTCCAAACAGGCTCACATTCTGAAGTCTCGGGGGTTAGGATTTCAACATGTGAATTTCTGTGGGACACAATTCAGCCTGTAACACACAAAAACATTAATAGTTGGTCAATGTTACAGTGATCACTAACTCATTTATGCCTGAGGTTGTAAGTTTTTGAAATTTTTCAATCAGACCTTGGTGATGACCTTGAGCAATAAGATATGAACAAGTCCCACAGGCTTAGCATTCCAATAATGGAGCACTAGGCATACGTGGCTTTGGGTGCAACAATGAAACAAGAAGAGAGCTGGCAATTGAAAGAAAATTGAAAGTTACTAACTCAGGTATGTTAAGCCCATTGTTTCCTCATACTCTGTGAAAATATTCAGACACATTGCGCTCCTCTGAAGTTAGCAGAGAAGTGGGGAATTTTAGATTCCAGGCATGGGCTGGGGAGAAGGAAAGTTTAAAGTAGGGGAGGGATAGTGAGGTGCTGATTGGGGGTGCTGGTAGGGCCCTGCAGACTGGGCAGAGAGTCGGAGAAGGGATGGAGGAGACATAGCAGGTTTCAAAGGGAACCTTTTCATCCTCTCAACTTTCTCCTGTGCCTTTGTGACAGTCACCAAAAGTGTATTAAAAATGTTACCCATCCAGGGTTATCATGAGAAGTGTTATCGCTGCAGCAGGACATTGCCCTGATGCTTAAGTGTCCTGAACTAGAGGGTGTTTGAGGGAAGAGCATTGCTTTCCACTGAACAATCTACCTTAGAGATTATTCCATGTGTCAACAAATATAGAATGCATTGACATTTTAATGGGTACTGAGTATTCAGTTATGTGGATATTGCATCATGTATATTAATCAGTATTCGTGAACATTTAGGCTGTTCACAAATTTTAACTACTTTTTAAATGTAGTGACCATTCTTGTATATACATCTTTGCATGCTTATCCTATTATCTCCTTAAGATAAAATTCTATAAAAACATCCTCTAATTAACAACAAAAAAACACTATGGATTGGTTTCTTACCTCTCTGTGAATATATGAACCCAGGATCCTGTCTTTAAGAACGATCTCATTCTCACCTCCCTCCCAGCATGCCCATCTCCCCCTCCTGCACCCCCCCCCCAGTTACTGTCCTACCCTAAGTCATATCTGGGTGCTCCTGCCAAATCTATTGCATTGAAGATGGCAACCTGGAGCGTGGAGGAAGGGAGTGATGGTGGAGGAGGAGTTCGATGAATCAAGAGAAGGAAGAAAAAAGTCACATGTGTTCATATGTTATTTATTTTTAATTGCCACAACTTAGAGGTAGGCAATAAAATCCCTAATATACGCATTCTGTAGGAGAGTAAGAGTGGGCCTCAGAGCACAGGGTTAGTAAGTAGAGCCAAGGTATGTCTGAACACAGAGGCCCTTTTGGCTAGATTTTATTATTTGTTCAGATGTTATCCGTGTTCTCTGGAAAAAGTACACTTCTTGTCCCAACAGTCTAAGGCTGGGTCCTGTAACTTGCTTGGGCCAATGAAATGTGAGTGGAATGGATAGTGCCACCTCTCAGAAGGGTTAAGAGCCAGTGTGTGTTTGGGCTCCTTTTCTTCTGCTATGAGTCTGCTATACCTCAAATGAGAAGCTCCTTCAGCCTGGATCCTGAAATGCAGAGGATGGGAAATAGAGCGGCAGGTGACCTGCAATGGGCGCTCAGTGTCAGCGAGAAGTAAACGTTTGGTTGGAGGCTTCTAAGTTGGGGGGTGGTGTTTGTTACCGCAGCATCACTAGCCTAAACTGTCTCATACCGCCATGCTCTCTCCGTTTCAGTACCTTGCCTCTCTTCTGAGCCTTGCCCTGGTCATTGGCCAGAACGTTTGTATCCTTTCCTTTGGTCACAGAAAAATGAGAGAAAAAAAAAATCTGGCAATGTCCTCTACTAGGTCCATATTTCAACTTATTTTTGGACTTGATTTTTTTAGCGGCTTTTTTCCTTGATTCCCTGAGCTGTAGAGAGATAGACATTCCCACCACACATAGAACTCCTGGAATAGGGCACACTGTCCAGAGTGAATAAACACTGTTTTATTGACAACGTGCATTTCCTTTGAATTTTTCCTTCGGAGCCTTTTTTCTAGATAGTTTGATTTTGCTTAAAATCTATTTCTGCTACTATAATTCAAAATGGTAGAAACATAAGTCTAGCACTTCTGAAGCCTGTTTTAAAGGGACGGTTTGAGATGTTTAGAATGCTTCCCTAGCGTGTTCCCCTCATATCTTCACATGGCCGGTGACAAATGAGGGCCTTGATCTAGTACGTTACCCCAAAGTGTAAGAAATGAAGTCATGTGACTGTTCTAATATTATATTTTGTATCAGGTGCAAAGCTGAAGTAGAGCTCTGGTCCTTGCTTCTGATCCTTGGTTCATTTTAGAAACTTCCCTGTTGTGTTGTTCAATTAAAAAGTAACTCATTCACTTGTTCAACAAATATTTGTGGTACATACACTAGTAGCCCATACAAAGGTGAAACAAGCAAGGTCTCATCCTCCAAGACAGTACAATTTAGTGAAGGAAGAAGTAAATGTTCTCAGCTGCCCAGAAGGATCAGGTGGGAGGATCGCTTGAGGCCAAGAGTTTTAAACCAGCCTGGGAAACACAATAAGACCCTGCCCTAAAAAAGGAAATGCACAATGACAACAGAATAGAAAGAAATCCTCATCTCATTGGCACAGGGACCCAGAAAAAGGACATCTCTACTGGCCTCGAAGAGGGAGGTCAAACAATCCAGCAGCAGGGAGGAACACTTGAGCTGAGATTTGGATGACCATGTGGTACCGGCACAGCAACGGGAAAGGACACATCTGGCAGATGAATGGCAAGGGCACAGGCACAGAGCAGCTTGGCAGGCCATGTGAAGGTGGCTTGTGTCTTGAGGGTGGGTACCTGCTCTGCCTCTGCCTGCCCACTTCAAAAGGAACTGACGATCCCAGGTTCCAGGAGAAGCATGGATTTCCCAACCACTGTGGGGCTGACTCCTGCACATGCGAGCTCTTGAGGGTCATTTGGCACTCACTGACCGCCGTGTCAGAGAAGCCCCCCTCCGTGTGCCTGCAGATACAGCTAATGACCAGAAGTCAGTTCCTGGCCGTACTGCCCATCAGCCATGCCTCTTTTTATTTTGACTTCAGCATTAAGTTCTAGCAAAGAAAATTTGGTTGGTGGCTCTGACATGTCAATCCTGACAGCTTAAACTCCACTGTTGATAAACTAGGCTGCTCCTCCCTGCAAGCCTTCGGGCAGAGGCTCGTGGGGGACTCCTAAGCAGTCAGGATTTTGGGGAGTCGGAGTCCGAAGTTGAGTTGTGGAAGGGAAAAAGAAGAGACCTCTCATCATCACCTTCTCCACAGCAGTGGACTGTAGCAAGGCTCAGCGTGAATCGCTAATTATAGCATAGCTGTCTTTGCATTTGTTGGACATCCTAACCACTAATTCAGCTAGAGTCCTTTGTTGCAAGCAAAGGAAACCAACTCTGGCTAACTTGAATCAAAAGGAATTTATCAGAAAAACAGGCCAGGCAGAGTGGCTCACATCTATAATCTCAACACTTTGGGAGGTTGAGGCAAGAGGATCACTTGAGGCTGGGAATTTGAGACCTACCTGGGCAACACAGCAAAACCTCATCTCTACAAAAAGTATAAAATATAAAAATTACTTGGGCATGGTGGCACATGCCTAACATCCTAGCTACTTGGGAAGCTGAGGCGAGGAGGATCACTTGAGCCCAGGTGTTTATGGCTGCAGTGATTCATGATGGCACCACTGTACTCCAGACTGGACAACAAAGTGAGGCCCCCATTCCCCACTTCCAACAAAAAGCAAAAAACAGTGCTTTTTTCTTAAGCACTCACAGAGTCAATGGCAATTTTAAGAGCCAGGTTTGAAACTGTTATAACAAGGACACATAGATAGCATTGAGTATGCGCCAGGTGCGTTTTACATTTATATATTTGTTTTTTGTTTTTGAGACAGTCTTGCCCTGTAGCCCAAGGTGGAGTTGCAGTGAGCTGAGGTCACACTCCTAGAGTGCAGTGGTGTGACCTTGGCTCACTGCAGCTCCACCTCCTGGGTTGTGGTTCAAGCAATTCTCCTGCCTCAGCCTCCCGAGTAGTTGGGACTACAGGCACGCGCCACCACGCCCAGCTAATTTTTGTATTTTTAATAGAGATGGGGTTTCACCATGTTGGCCAGTCTTGAACTCCTGACCTCGTGATCCGCCCGTCTCAGCCTCCCAAAGTGCTGGGATTACAGGCGTGAGCCACCATGCCTGGCCTGCATTTATGAACTCACCTAGCCCTCACTACAGCTCTGTTAGGTACCTACTACCATTACCCACCTTTTGTATTTGAGGAAAGTGGGGGCAGGGAGAGTAAGTGACTCACCTAACGTCACAGAGTCAGTGAGCTGGAATTCAAACCCAGGCATTCTGGCTCCAAAGCCTTCCCCAAATGTGAAGAACCAGCATGTACAGGAATACTCTAATAGCAAGGGTCTGCTTAGGGAACTATGGAACAAACACCCATCTCTCCAGGTCTCTTTGTCTCTGTTCAGTTTTGAACTCCAAGGAGGTATCATCCTACTGGCCTGGAAATAGGATGTTAACAAATCCACTGAGAAGGAATCTTTTAAAAAATGACTTCATTCCTACCAGCAGTTTGCCAACCGGGGAGACTCAGCCTTCAGTATAAAACAAAGGTACATCTGCCAGAACAGAGAGAAGGGCTGTCCTGCGTAGAAAACGTTTCTGCTTAGGTTCTAATTCCAGTTCCCATGGCCTCTGAGGGAGGCAAGCTTGTTCAGTTCTGATTTGTGGATGTTTAAGTTGACTGCAGGTCACATTGCACTGGTCAGGTTCAGGTGGCAGAATGAGGACTTTCAGCAGCAGTTGATTCTGGCCGTGTGATCAGGAACAGACAGCTGACCAACAATGAGCTACTGTTCGGCTCGCACAGGGCATGTGTGTAACCTGCAATCAGCAAATGGCTTTCAGCGACGCCCGGAATTCAGACCTGGGTAGCCCCTCAGGAGCCATCTTGAAGGGCTGGCTCTCCCGGGGTTCACAGAGGCATCCCTTGTCAGGGTGAAGGCAGGAGTACTGGAGTCCTAGTTCCAGCCCCACCAGGCTGTACTCAGTGGACAAAAGGCAACTTCTCAAAGCAAAATCGGGGTACTGTTATGGAGGATAATGGAAGGTCAACAGCAGGAAAACAATGGTTCCTGCAGCTGCCAGGGAAGCCCTTTCTGGGGCTCTCATTCTACCCAGAACCACCATGAGTAGAGTGACAGTCCCTGAACCCAGGGCTTTCCATGCACGCTGTCATTAAACCTTGAGGGAGGCCTCTGGGGTGTGTATCATCACCCAGTTCACAGGTGAGGACGCGAGGGCTCACAGAGGGCAAGAAACTAGGTCATGTAAAATTAGGGTTTGAATTCAAGGCACAGCCCCAAAGCCCAGCTCTAAGGGTTGCTGGATAAACGCCCAGCAGGGCTCCTGAATGGGTGGCTAGCAGGTCAGGGAGCGTCAGCTTATTCTGCTCACAGGGCCTAGGCGGGTGTGGAGCTGAGCTGGTGCCTGGACTTCCAGGGAGCAGGGCACCTCGTCACCATCTGCTGGCTCCTAAATCCGAGTTGCTGGCTCCAGGGAAAATGTGTGTTGCCTGGGAATTCAGCGTCCAGTTGGTCAGCTTGAACTCCACAGCACCCATTCCCACGTCTCCAGTCTTCTCAGAATTCCCAGAGCGTTTACTGAAAACTCCCTGTGAGAAGGGAGTCTCCCCTCGCCCCTGGACCAGCTCTCCTTCCCACCTCCCTACATTGGAGGCATCTGAGAAAAGGAAGAAAAGAAAAGAAAAGAAAAGAAAAGAAAAGGAGGAATGACTCTGGTTTTCCTCATCTGAAGTGAGGAAGAACCTAAAACGGCCCAAACAAGTGGAACCCAGGAGCTCCTACCACAGCAGGACCCCCAGGAAGAGTCTGTGTCCTGGCCCCCAATACAGGACCAGGGAATCAGCTGGGATGAGCAGGCAGCAAGGGGAGGCCACATCAGGAGTGAGACATGGGGACCCTAGAAGGAGACCTAGAGGACGCCTTGGGCTGCAGCACTGGGACCTTTGCCTAGAGGAGCCAAGACTCGTCCTGCCCTTTTACAGCTCCCCAGAACACACGGGCATGAAATCAGTGAATTCAGAAGACACTGTTGAGTGCCCGTACTGCACGGGCTCTGTAGTAGGGACACAAAGATGGTTGAATGGCTCACCCTGGAAGTCCTGACCTAGGGAGGGACACAGGCAAGTAGCTAAGTAACTAGGACCTCAAGCAGACAGTGGTGAGGGTCACGGTCAGAGGTAAGCAAGAGGTGATGGGAGATCAGAGAAGACGGACCACACAAGTTCATGGAGCCTGCGGGGAAGACTTCACGAAAAAGGAGGATTTGAGCTGGACGTGGGCTAGGACTGGAGCTGGGTGTGGTAAATGGCGGTGACAGCTGGGACAAGGGCTCATAACTGGGCAAGAAGAAAAGGAGACAGGTCTTTTGGAAGGTAGGTGCTTCAGTTGCAGATTACCCCAGGGGAAGAGACGGGGATATTTCCTGAGAGCAGAACTCCCTCCTCATAGGTGGCTGGCAGATGCTTGTTGAATGAATACATCAGTGAATGGATGAAGGGCTTGACACCCCAGCTGAGGCGCCCCTACTCTGTTCTGCGTGAATCACAGCAGTGGAGACCTTGAGCCCCAAGGGCCCGAAGGAGAGACAAGAGTATGTTCTGGCAAAAACAGGATTTCTTCCTGAAGAAGGAGCGCATCTCTAGTGGGAACAGGACAGACCGGCGCGCCCTGGATTCCTGGTTTCAGCAGTGCACCTGTGGACTTCCTTTCAGCCCCTCCGTATTCATGTGCTATGGTTGCCAGAACAAAGTACCACAACTGGGTGGCTTAGAACAGCAGAAAGATAGGTCTCACCGTTCTGGAGGCCAGAAGTCTGGAATCCGGGTGTCGGCAGGGCGGTGCTGCCCCTGCAGGTCTGGGACGGACCTGCTCCGGCCTCTCTCCCAGCTCCTCAGAGGCCCTTGGTAGCATAACTCCAATCTTCACGTGGTGCTTTTCGTTGCACAGGTCTGTCCCTATCGTGTCCAAATGTCTCGCTTCATAAGGACACCAGTCCTGTTGGGTGAGTGTCCACCCTAATGCCCTCATTCTAACTGAATCACCTCTTCAAAGTACAGTCACATTCTGAGGTGCTGGGGGTTAGGACTTCAATGTCTAAATTTGGGGGGACACAATTCAGTCCATTGTTTTTCCCCTGAGGCCGGTCCAGGTTACAGGCTTGCATTAAGCAGTGTCTCCAATTGTGTGAAAATGCCAGGCTGCCTTCCCAGCTCAGCCCCCCAGAGGCCTAAGATGAAAGCTTGGGTGATGGGAAGGAGCTTCTCAGGCTGTCTGGGCTGGCTCCATCATCCTGCTAGAGGAAGGGGACCGCTTTACCCACACATCCCGCGACATCCATGGCTGTCTCACCAGCGAGGCTAATGAGGATGCCCATCTCACAAGCATGTGGGTCTCGACCAGGAGATCAATCTAGGTCTACAAACAGAAAGCCAAAAGCTTCCCAGGCAAATGGTGTGACCAGGAAGTCAGAGCTGTGTTAGTTGTTGGATTCCTCTCTACATTTTACCTGGGAAGACAGCATTTAAGAAGATGAAGGAAAACAGCCACATTTGAGCAACAAGGGGGAAGAAGGAAGATGCAGGGAAAAGACCTGACTCCATTGGTCCCAGCCTCCCCATGTGGGAAGTAGGACTTCAGGACAAAAGGAGAAGGAGGTCACCTGCCTGGTGGAGGAGTGTGCCTCAGTGGTATCTGTGCCTCTCTCAGGAGGTGCTTAGAAATCAATTTCTCTGCTTACCCAGGAGTCTCTACCTTTTAATTTTTTAAAAAATGAGTCCTTTGGGCCGGGCATGGTGGCCCACACCTGTAATCCTAGCACTTTGGGAGGCCGAGGCAGTTGAATCACCTGAGGTCAGGAGTTTGAGACCAGCCTGGCCAACATGGTAAAACCCGGTCTCTACTAAAAATACAAAAATTAGCTGGGCTGGTGGCAGGCCCCTGTAATCTCAGCTACTCAGGAAGCTGAGGCAGGAGAATTGCTTGAACCCAGGAGGCAGAGGTTGCAGTGAGCTGAGATCCCACCACTGCACTCCAGCCTGGGAGACAGAGCAAGACTCCTTCTCAAAGAAAAAAAAAAAAGAGTCCTTTAAATTTTTCATTTATTCCTACTATTCTGCCAACAGATGAGGGCATTTTTAACTTATTAGGGATTATTTTCAGCCACAAGTTTAAAAAAAAACCAATACCTTAGCACTGAAGGGCAGATAAAAAGGTGAGAGAACTCCCCTGTGGTCCGATTCACAACCTCCTCTGTGCCCACTGATGGTGTGAAACTCTCAGTGAAACTTCAGCTCCTGTTTTTCACACACACCCCATCTCTACTGTCTCCCAAGTGGGACGTCAAGCTGCAGGAGGCGGGCTGGGAAAGGCGAGCAGAAGGAAGCCAAGTGGCTGGGTATCCAGAGGGACAGCGCGCAAGCTCTCTCTGATCCACGCCAGGCACAGAGGAGCTGCTGTAGTACTTCTGGAGAGACCCAGGCAGGCAGACACTTGGTTAGGCTATGGGACCAAGAATCTAGAGACCTAAGATGAAAGCTTGGCTAATGGGAAGTCACAGTGAAGTGAATCTATGGAATCTCTCTCCTTAGAGAAACGTGAGTCCTGCTCTTGTGTTCTCTCCCGGAGGAGAGCTGCCCACACATCCCTGCCCTGCCAATCCATTCTTGCTTCCCATGCTCTCCCACTCTCACAGAAACATCTTCATGAGAGTGTGTTTTATGACTGTGTCCACATAACCCCTTCCACCCTCCATCACATTGGGACCCATGTTACATGGGACCATATTGCTATTCAGGGCTTGGTTGCTTCTGCCTCCCCCAGACGCCCTGCTCTCTGTGGGACAGGAGCAGGAGGAGGTGGCAGTCAGTGTCGCTGGGCTTCACTGCAGTGCGGGGACATAGCCCAGGCTGATGGCAACACTGCTTTGTCAACATTTGCAAATTGGCTGTGGAGGCTTCCTACACAGCTGCACATTTGAAATCCTAATGAAGGAGAGAATGGAACTTGGGTCTGATGACACCACCATTGGCAGACAGGCAGCCCTGCCTGAGCACACAGAATGCCAGGGACAGGGTCCCCTGGAGAATAAAGATGCAGCTGGAAGATGGCGGAATGTCTGAGCCCAGCAGCCCTGCCTCTGTGGGATTTTAGTGGGAAATGAGGTTTTGTCCTCCTTCCATGTTGATTGAATATCCAAAGGACAGTGCAATGGAGCGCAAAGAGCATCGGCTTTGGATTTGGAAAAATCTGGGTTTGAGTCCTGGCTACACCACTTATTAGCTGTGTGACTTTGAGCAAATTCCTTCCCCTCTCTGAGGCTGTGTCCTCTTCTGTAACATGAGGATAATATGGCTCCTCCTTGATAGGTTATGAGGAATCAACGAAATTCGGCATATAAAGAGCTTAGCACTTGGTAAGTTGTCGATTGCTATTGCTATTGCTGTTGATGGGAAGTCACCAGTTGCTATTGATGCTGTCACCCCACAGGAGAGGAGAGGCCATCAAGTCCAGGTTGTGACCAGGTTCAGGCAGGCAGAGCTTTGCCCTGTGGCACAAAAGTGACATTGTTCTCCACAAGATCCACTCTTCTGGCCTCAGGGGATGGATCTGTGTCTGGTGCATGTTGGTTCTGTGGGTGGATCTTGTCCTGAGAACTGCCTCACGGCCCCAGTACAAAGCTGATGATCCAGGTAGAAACAGACCCTCAGTCAGGCACCATTTATAGTGGGTCCTGTGTGCTCGCCTCCGGGGTCTGACCTGGGAGTGCCGGCACTGAATAAATCCGACATGACCTAATTGAGTGCAGAGTCCTCTGAGCAGCAGACATTGAACAGTTCTGTGACCACATGTGATAATAGGTTTTTAAAAACAATAAATGTCATTGCCATTCATAGCAGGCTCAATGATGGTCTCCAAGGACCTCCGTATCTTTATCCCTGGAACCCATGAATGTTACATTGCAAAAGGGCTCTGCAAATGTGATGAAGTTAAGCATCTTGAGATGGGGAGATTATCCTGCTTTATCCTCAGCTGGGTCCAATGTCACCATAAAGGTTCTTGTAAGAGGGAGACGGAAGGATCAGAGTTAGTCATAGGAGATGAGCATGGAAGCAAGATGTCTTAGTCCATTCAGGCTGCTGTGACAAAATGCCATGACAGGGGAATGATAAACAACAGGAATGTACGTCTCACAGTTCTGGAGGCTGGGAAGTCCAAGATCAGTGCCTGGCAGATTCAGTGCCTGGCAGGAACTTTTCTTGATTCATACATGGCACCTTCTCAATGTTCCTCACCTCTGGGGCCTGTTTTATAAAGGCACTAAACTTCTTCGTGGGGGCTCCACCCTCATGAGCTCACCATCTCCCAAAGTCCCCACTGCCTGATACCACCTCTTCTGGTGTTAGGATTCAACATATAAATTTGGGGGAGACACAAACTCTCAGACCATAGCACATGAGGTTGAGCAATGCCATTAAGGGGCCACAAGCCAAGGAATGCAGGTGACCTCTAGAAGTCAGAAAAGGCACGGAAGAGGATTCTCCCTTAGAGCCTCCAGAAGGAAACAGCCCTGCCCATACCTAGATTTTAGGCTTGTAAGGCACACTTTGGATTTTTGATCTCTAAAACCATAAGATAATAAATTTGTGTTGATTTAGGCCACAAGGTTTATGGCAACTTGTCACAGCAGTGATGAGAAACTAATATCCCATAGGAACCCATGACAGAGTGAGCCTGGGGATTCAGGGAAACAGATCCTCCCAGAGGGTTCTCTTCTTTTGCAACAGCCCTAGATAAACACAGTGGTAGCGCCTTCAAAGAGATCTAGTCTGTGTTGACAGAGTTGTGGCAGCAGGCTCCATGTAGGGACTCTGAGAGTTGGAGGTGGCTTTGATGCACTGAAGAGAATGCTGGATCAGCATCTGGAGAGCCCCATTCCAATCCCAGCTCTCCTCCTTACTGACTCAGTGACCCAAACACAGGGAGCTGCTGGGATGGGAGCTGATCTGAGCTGCCTTGCCTCAGGAGATCTCCTCCCAACTCAGCTGCAGCCACTGCAGAGAAAGGCTGCCTGGGTCAACCCCTGGCTCCGAGTTCTTCTGCCAATGACCCCTTCTGTTTCAGGGGGGTCCCCTTCAGCCTGTGTACCCCAGCCTAACACAGCAGGGGCTGTCACTTAGTGTTGCTCCCTTCACAGCCAATGCTGAACTGTCTCCTCCCCAAGTAGACTTCTACCCAGGGGCCCGCCCTCTCCTCTGTGCCCTTACCATCAATCCTTCATGCCACATGGAGCAAAGTCTCTGTGGTCTGGATCCTCAGGGTGGGGGACGGGATCCTGGTTGCTGAATAGGAAGTAGGGAGCCGGTGGGGTGGGGAATCCAGGAGGTCTGGCTGCCACTATTTCCTGGGGAGGGGTCTGCCCAAGCCTCCCTCTCAGGACCCTGCTTTGTCCTATTCTTTCCGCACTTCCAGGGTCTCCACACACCCACCTCCTCCCTCTCCTACCCCTGTGAGTCATCTCCAGGGACTCCATGGTCACACCTTGTTTCCAGTCTCCGGGCCTGTTGCTGCGTTTGCCCCAATCGCAGGGTGATCAAGGCTCCCCACCATGCTTCTGAGCCTTCATTGAGGCTGGACGCTGGGAAAGTGATATTTATTCATCATTTTTTTTCAGAGACAAGGTTTCACTCTTGTCACCCAGGCTGGAGTGCAGTGGTACAATCACAGCTCACTACAGCCTCAGATTTCCGGGCTCAAGCTATCCTTCCATCTCAGCTCCCTGAGTAGTTGGGACTGCAGGTGTGTGCCACCACGCTTAGCTAATTTTTGTATTTTTTGTAGAGACAGGGGTCTTGCTATGTTGCTTAGGCTGGTCTAGAACTCCTGGGCTCAAGTGATCCTCCTGCCTTGGCCTCCCAAAGTGCTGGGATTACAGGCGTGAGCCACCATGCAGAGCCTGGAAGTTATATTTATTCTGCTTACTGGGCTCTTGGAGCCTAGGCCTGGCCGTTGAGACAAGGCTAGAAGACAGAGCCGCTCTCCATGGGCTGGGCAAGGGGTATTGTGATGAGGGGTGGGAGGCTTCCCCAGCTGTTTCCAGGTTGCTCAGTAAATGGGGAGAGCAGGGCAGGGTAGAGGAACCCTCTGGTCTGCAATAGAGACAGGGCATCAGGAGGGGCAGGCATCAGAAGCCCCATCCAGTGTGACTTAATGTGAACCAGGTTAGTGGTGGCAGTTAACCTAGAAATAGTAAACACCCAGAAGTCATAAAAAGTGGGTTAGTCCCCAGAGTAGGGTCAGACTGCTGACGCCAGGGACCATATGGGGCTCCATGCCATAGAAACAGTGGGTTTGGAGTGACCACATGGCCATTTTAATTATGCCCGGTGTGGGAGAGGATTGAGACTTTAATATCTCGGGGAGGTAGTCAGACAAAAATCTAGAGCAAAATCAATTCAGTGACACAAATATTTATGGAGCATGTTCCACATGTCGGGCGCTATGCTGCCTACCGTGCGGCACTCCAACACGCTCAAGGCAGAGATCTCCAGGGCGCAGTCGGGCAACAAGGCAGGCAGCTGATGCTGCTTTCCGAGGCCACACATCTACAGTGAGAGGCCAGGCAAGGTAGCTCAGGCCTGTAATCCCAGTGCTTGGGAGGCTGAGGCAGGAGGATCACATGAGGCCAGGATTTTGAGGCTGCAGTGAGCTATAATTGTGCCACTGCACTTTAGCCTGGGTGGCAGAGTGAGATCTCCAGATCTCCATCTCTCTCTCTCTGTCTCTCTCTCTCTGTCTGTCTTTGATACGGGGTCTCGCCCTGTCACCCAGGCTGGAGTGCAGTGGCACAATCGCGGCTCACTGCAGCCTCAACCTCTTGGGCTCAAGTGATCTTCCTGACGCCTCAGCCTCCCAAGTAGCTGAGACTAAAGGCACACGGCACCACGCCTGGCTAATTTTTTAATTTTTTGTAGAGATGACATCTCATCATGTTGCCCAGGCTGGTCTCAAACTCCTGGGTTGAAACAATCCTCCCACCGTGGCCTCCTGAAGTCCTGGAATTACAGGCATGAGCCACTGCTCCAGACCTCCATCTCCTAAAGAAAAATAAAAAAGTCAGTTGTCTTTCCCTCCAAAAACCTTTACCACTAGAATTATCAGGTCTGGTTTCCACAATGCTGTTCCCCAGGAGAGGAGAAGTGACTTGTCGTTCACACACAAAGCACTGGGTTGAAGAAAAGGACCAGTGTGTGCTTGTGAGGACATCCCTCGACTGCGCCTGGCCCTCACACTGTGCATTTGGGCTCTTCGATGGCTGTGGACCAGGGCATGGGGACCTCACGTGGCTGAGCACATGGCAGGTCCCAAGGTGGCTTGCATTCAGGTGACCTCACCAAGAAGGCATCAAAAAGCAGTGGAGGGAAAATTAGATGGCAAGTCTGATGGGTGGGGAAGCAGTGTCCACTGAGCTGTGAGACTGTCCGCCTTTCAACGAGGCATTAGCCTGCGGTCACGGCTCTCCTTCAAACCACTCTGCTCTTGGGCTCCTTGCCAAGCTCCTTAGTCTTCTCGCCAAGCGGGAAGCAGGTCAGCAGGCTCTGGGTGGGGGCTGGGCTCCTGGCAGGCTGGCGCCGGCCGGGGCAGAGCTGTCCTCACCCCTGATACTGGGCAGTTGGTGCGTGACCCTAACTACCCTGCCTCTCAGGTAGAAGCTAGCTTGCTGGGTTCCTCCAGGAAGGTGCTAGCAGCGGCGATGAATCTGCAGGGATCTATCCCACTCTTCGCATACACCCCGGAGTCAAGCAATTGTTTTGCTTTTTATTCAGCCAGGGAGCATTTGTTGAGCTCCTACTTTATGTAGCACAGTAGGCTAGAAATGTAGAGACAAAAGACAAATCTCTCCATTGAGGACGGTGGTGAGTGGGAGGCGCCATGGACTGAATGTTTGTGTCCCTTCCAAATGCATGCATTGATGCCTAAATCTTTAATGTGCTGATATTAGGAGGTGGAGCCTTTGGGAGGTAATTAGGTTTAGATGTGCTCTGAGCCGCCTCTGATGGGATTAACGCCCTTATAAAAAGAGAAAGAGACAAAAGAGCTCTCTCTGTCCTCTTTGTGCACACACCAAGGAAAGTCCATGCATCTTAGTCCATTTGCGTTGCTATAAAGGAATACCTGCGCCTGGGTTATTTATACAGAAAGGTGGTTATGGGGCTTCACGGTTCTGCAGGCCGTACAAGAAGCATGGCCCCAGCATCGGCTTCTGGTGAAGGCCTCAGGAAGTTTCCACTCACGGTGGAAGGCAAAGGGGAGCAGGCATCACATGGGGAGAGAGGAATTGAGAGGAGGGAGCCCAGGCTCTGTTTAACAACCATTTCTCATGGGGACTAATACAGCAAGAGCTCGCTGAGGAGGGGAGGACGGCACCAAGACATTCATACGGGACCCGCCCCCATGACCAAACTCCTCCCACTAGGCCCCACCTCCAACACTGAGGATGAAATTTCAACATGAGATTGGATGTGGCCAAAAACGCTGTATCCAAACCACGGCACCATGTGAAGACCTAATCAGGCAGAGAGCCCTCACCAAGAACCAACCACACTGGCACCTGGATCTTGGACTCTGAGACTTCCAGCCTCCAGAACTCTGAGAAATCCATGTTTGTGATTTAAGTCCCAGGTCTGTGTGTTCTGTTACTGCAGCCTGAGCTGACCAAGAAAGGAGGAGCCAGCTCCAGCCCCAGGGTGCCCATTCTTTGGGTGGGTGTCTTGGGGAGGGGTTGCTATTCTTTCCCTGTCACTGATAAATTTCAACTTGAAAATCCCTTTCATTTGAGATATTCCACAGGGCCTGTGAATGATGCTAACCCCTCAGCCTCCTTTTGAGGGACAGTATCCTGGAACGGGTGGAGTTGTCCTGGGCCTTGCATCCCACTAAGGATATGCCAAAATTAAGGCTGTCGAGGCAGAAGTAATTCGATAAAGGTTCATTGGAAGCCAAGTGTGAGGATCCACGAGGGAAGACACACCAACAAAGCTGGGTGTGTTCCAGAACCTCTCACAGGTTGGAAGCTTATCTAGAAAGTGTCGGAGAAGGGAGAGCTCCTCCTGTCAGAGGTATCCTTTTCCGCTGATGGCTGCAACATACAGGTTACATTCATTGGCTATAGATGACAACATACAGGCTAACATTCCATGTGCAAGACGACCAGTAGAATGTTGTGATTCAGAAACAAATGTGTCATTTTTTTTTTTTTTGAGACACTGTCTCACTGTCACCTAAGCTGGAGCACAGTGTCATAATCATAGCTGACTGTAACCTCAACCTCCTGGGCTCAAGCCATCCTCCTGCCCCAGCCTTCCGAGTAGCTGGGACTATAAGCACACACCGCCATGCCCAGCTAATTTTAAAAATATTTTTTGTAGAGACAGGGTGAGAATGAGCTGGGAAAGCAAGGACAGGGGGTGTGACAGGGAGGTCTCTCCATGTTGCCCAGGCTGGTCTTGAACTCTTGGCCTCAAGCAATTCTTCTGCCTCTGCCTCTGCCTCTGAGTGGCAGAATTACAGGCGTGAGCTACTCCACCCGGCTCCAGTGTCTTTTCAATGCCAGTAGGTTATGTATTAATCAGTATGTCAACAGTTTGAGGAACTCACTGTAAGACTGGAGGGCCTCGGGATAAGAACCTTTTCTCAGAGACAGGATGTAAGCCATGAATCACGAGACCTTCCCCCGGTGGTTAATCGGGAAGCCTGCCAAATGTGACCTGTAGGTTATCAGATGGGTGTCAAATCTGTGCTCTCTGGGACTAGCCATTGGCCAATCACACATGGCAGTTGAAACTTACACTAAATAACAGAAAAAGTCCAGCGCCTCAGTCACATTAGCCACTTCAAGTGCTCAGTACCCACAGGCAGTACCCAGTGGCTACCATTGGGCACAGGGCAGAGCTGGGATGCTTCCCATCACTGTACGTTCTATGGGAGGTTTCACTGCCTAGGTGCTGGCAACAGATGGTGGTACACTGTGGGCAAGCTATGGAGGGGAGGGCCTGAACCCACTGAGGTGGGGCTGGGGGTAATGAGCCCCATGGTGCAGGGAAACGCTTCCCCAAGGAGCTTCAACCTGCCGTTCCTCAGCCTGCGTCTCTGCTCTCTCTGAGCAGACAGAGCCCAGCCCTTGACCTCCCTTACGTGCTGGTGCGCCTCAGAACTGGGCCTGCTTCCTCGTCTTCCACATACCTCCCTGTGTCTTTTCATCCACTCCATGGCTTCCTTTGCCATCTTTTCCACAGGTTTTCAGCTGAGGCTGCACTTGCATAGTCCAGGGGATCGCAAACTGCATCAGAACCCCCTGGAGGGCTTGGTAAACCCGACTCCTGGGCTTCACCAGCGGCTTCTCATCCGCAGATCTGGGTGCAGCCAGAGATGGTGCACCTCAACAAATCTCCCAGTGACGCTTACGTTGCTGGTCTAGAACCACACTTTGGACAACCGTTGGTGTGGTCTAAAGAATCACATTCATTGATTCATGCATTCAACAAATATTTATTTAATGCTAACATGTGCCAGGCGCTCTTCCAGTGCTGGGATAAGCTGCAAACCACCCAGAAAAGCCCATCCTATATCGTAGGACAGCAAACACATTTTCTAGGTTGGGTGGTGACAACTGCTAGGAGGAAGAATAAGCCAGTGGAAGGGGAGGGGGCTATCGAACAAGGTCATGAGGAAAGTCCTCACTGACACGGTGACATCCGAGCAGAGACCTGGGAGGGGACCTGGGGGAGAAGGAGACCCTGACCTTTCTGATTCTGCTTTGTTCTATCCTCAGCTTTTTAATATGGAACATGAGAGTCATGTTAAAAATCAAGGTCACAATCTGGATGGGCATGATGGCTCACACCTGTAATCCCAGCACTTCGGGAGGCCAAGGTGGGAGGATCGCTTGAGGCCAGGATTTCGAGACCACCCTGGGCACCATCTCTACTAAAAAATGCAAAAGGCCGGGTATGGTGGTGCACACCTGTAATCCCAGCATTTTGGGAGGCCGAGGCGGGCAGATCATAAGGTCAAGAGGTCAACACCATCCTGGCCAACATGGTGAAATTCTGTCTCTACCAGAAAAAAAATACAAAAACTAGCTGGGCATGGTGGTGCACACCTGTAGTCCCAGCTCTCAGGAGGCTGATGCGGGAGGATCACTTCAGCCTGAGAGGTTGAGGCTGCAGTGAGTCATGATTGAGCGACAGCACTCTAGCCTGGGCAACGCTGTCTCAAAAAAAAAAAAAATCAAGGTCACAGCCTACTCAGTAGCTAGGTTTTAAAGGCAAAATCAATTGTCTGTTCTGTGGTTCGTTACAAAGAAGCCTGGTGCCAAAAGCCGTAGATTTGAGCTCAGCTTGCAGTTTCACCCTCGGGCCCCAGCAACTGATCCTCGTGCTTCAGAAGACCCTGCTGACCACGCCTCTCTCTTCAGGGTGACGAATCCCCATGGCTAGGGGTACTGGGCTAGGAGCCCGTGCGCCCCTTCTAGAGGATGCCTTAGGATCCCAGTCCATACACCTAGTCAACCTCCAAGACCCACAGGCCCCTTCCTGTCCATGCTTCAGGGCAGACAACTCCCCAAGGCGTGCACCCCATGCCAGGAGGTCACTATGTGGGGATCGGGTGGACAGAACTTGACCTGGGGTCTGGAATGTCCATACAAGTATGTACTGATGATGGATAGAGGGGGCCAGGCCAAGTCAAGGGCTCTATTTATCTTCTTGTCTTGGGCTCTGCAAACAACTGGGGCAGCCTGTTCACTTCAGCCAATTAGTTGAGTGCTCCTTACCTCTATCCAGCTTTGGCAACGAGAAAGGAGAATGTAGACCAATCAACCACATAAACAAATGTTGTAGGGATCGTGGGTCAGTGGTGGTCCCTTCATCAATGAGAACAGCAGGCACGTGGGATCAGTCCTATCCTCTCTTATAAGCATAAGCTTTTACGATGAAGTGCAAATTTTGTGTGCCTTTCACACCTAATTTTTCTTTTCAACATGTGATATCTTTTTCAGGCACAACTATCTCAGGCCTTAAACGGAGTTTCAGATAAGGCAAAGGAAGCAAAGGAGTTTCTGGTTCAGCTAAAGAACATACTGCAGCAGGTCCAGGTGAGCACAGCTCCGGCATTGGGAGAGATGCTCAATGTGGAAAGTTTGCATGTTGTGCATCGTATTCAGAAGAAAGGAAAAGTCTTGTGATGAGCATTTTATCAGTGATGGACCTTAGAAGGTTAATGTGCCCTGCCCTATAGCCTTGGGTGCTAAAAGTATCACATACTCAACTCATTGGCACACACGCAATATCTGATACAGGAGCCAGTTAGAGAGAGCCGGAAAGACGTGATCTAGCACTCTCCATGCCATGTCATCCTATGTGACATCTGTATATGGCGATTTTGTGGCCAAATACGCCCATGTCATCAATGCATCAAAATATCAATACTTCATTTACTAAACAAATGTATTTACTGAACTCTTACGCTATGTCATGTACTGAGTGCATCACAAGACACAAAAATCAATGAGGCACCATTTCTGACCTCAGGGTCTGTCTATAGGGGAGAAGGTGCACACATAGGTGCTCCTGTGTGAATGTGCACACATGGAGGAACTGCTCATAAGATTAGAAACCCATAAAGCATTCACATATCTGGAGGAAGAGAAGGGACTGAGGGCCCTTGGATTCTCTTTTTTTTTTTTGAGACGGAGTCTCGCTGTGTCACCCAGGCTGGAGTGTAGTGGCACGATCTCGGCTCACCACAACCTCCGCCCTCTGTCTCCTGGGCTCAAGTGATTCTCCTGCCTCAGCCTCTGGAGTAGCTGGGGCTACAGGCACACACCAGCATGCCCGACTAATTTTTTGTATTTTTGAGTAGAGACGGGCTTTCACCATATTGGCCAGGCTGGTCTTGAACTCCTGACCTCATGATCCACCCACCTCACCTCCCAAAGTGCTAGGATTACAGGTTTGAGCCACTGCGCCCAGCCCCTTGAATTCTTAAAAAACCACCCTTCCTAACAAGTTAAGTACAGACTTCAGCCACAGGGCATTTTAAGTCATAATGTTTCCCATGTTTCACAGACATGAGATATATTAGCCTGCTGGGGCTGCCATTGCAAGATGCCAGAGATCGAGTGCCTTACGCAGCAGAAATCTATTTTCTCATAGCTCTAGAGGCTGGAAGTCTGAGATGAAGCATCAGCAGGGTTGGTTCTCTTGAGGCCTCTCGCCTTGGCCTGTGGATGGCCGTCTTCTCCCTGCGTCCTCACATGGTCTGACCTCTGTGTGTCTGTGTCCTCATTTCTTCTTGTAAGGACGCCAGTTATAGTGGACCAGCGTCCACCCGTACAAACCTCATTTTACGTAATGGCCTCTTTAAAGGCCTTATCTCCAAATATAATCACATTCAGAGGCACTGGGGAGGGTTAGGGCTTCAATGTATGAACATGGGAAGACAAAATTCAACTCATAACATGAGGTCTGGATACACACTGAGGCCCAGAAGGATTTTTTTTTACCAAACAGTGTTGGATGCCAGCCCCAACCCTGTACGTGGTGCCCTTAGTCCCAGTGGTGACAAGGGAGTGAGAAAAGAAATAAAGACAAGAGTAGGGTCCCACAGCATGGGTCCAGGGGACCAACGCAAGAAGCACAGGATGGTGTTGGCGCTGAGCTCTAGGCTCCACACACTTTTATTAGGTGCATTATCTTGTTAACCTTGTGGGCTGTGGTGAGGGGAGGTGAGAACGGTAAACTAAAGCTATCCTGGGGTAAGATCAAATGGAGGGAGAGTGTGAGTCTACAGCATTCAGTAGCAAATGTGGTTCTTCTAAGAAATGCTAACTTAGGACACCGAATTTTGCCATAATTTTTATCAAGGTGCATCTGTGTAGGAGCACAGCAGATAAGGTGCCCCGAGGTCTGACCACACACAATGCCTCAGGGGCTTTTGTCTCCAGGGCATTGCAGACGAAGAGCAATCAGAGTTAGTCCATATTCTGAGAAACTAGGCAGAGCCTGTGGCATTCCGGTTATCTCTGCCCTGCAAGACTTTCCTGTCCCACAAGCTCCCATCTGCAAAGACCCTCCCGAGTCTTGTGAGCAGAGGTCCCATTCCTTGCCAGAGTTCTTGCACAAGCCCTCTTTACCAGACCCTCACGCAGACCCTATGTTGGGAAGAGATAGTGGGACCAAAGCAGCTTTCCTGCCTTGCAACCACACCGCGGCGTTCCGTGGTTTTAAAACGCTCTCAGGTGGTCTTCAGCCTCCTGTTACCGCTTGATTTCTGCTTTTACAGGCCTTAAACAATTTTTACTTTACTGCACCATTGTTTGGGGTTTTCTTAACATTTGATCTGTGGCACGAATCTCAGTGTATAAAAAGCAAAGCAAGCTTGTGATCATTTAACAGAAATAACACAGGTCTGCCCCTGGCCATCTTGGCCCACAGCTGAGACAGACAGACTTGACTGCAAGAGCACTATTTTTTGTTTGTCTTACTTTGTTCCAATTATAAAAAGCACAAGTACGTGTTACAGAAACTTTGGAAGGAACTAAGAAAGTTCACCAATATCTCCCCATCTGAGATGACCGCTCTCACTGCGTTGATACATATTGTTCTATTGCTTTAAACACACACACACACACACACACACACACAGTGTATGTGATTATGCTGTGAACAACGTGTATCTTGCCTTTTTTCCTTCTTAACAGTCTGTCATGAGCATTTTCCCATGGCATTAAAAATGCCCTGTGAACAAGATTTGAATGACTACAGAATATTCTGCCGTATGAATGTGCTGAGATTCATAGTACCTGCCTTAATTCATATAAATATTGCCTCTAATTTACCAATATTATAGAGAACTCTAGGATGAACTACTTTGAAATATATCTTTGTCTACAGCACTCACCAGATTTTAGTGTCTTCTCCTCTCTAACTCTCTGCTTCTCCCATCCCTGCCAGGAAAACGGACTGGACTACGAAGCCTGCCTGGTTGCTCAGTGTGATGCCCTTGTGGATGCTTTAACTCGTCAGAAAGCCAAGCTGCTCACCAAGGTGACTAAAGAGAGGGAGCACAAGCTGAAGGTAGGTCCCTGGGGGACTGACACATTGAACCCCCACCACATCCTCTGCACCCAATGTGGGGTGGAGCACACAGTAGGCACTGGGTAAACATCAGCTAAGTGAGTGAGTGAATGAATGAATGAATGAATGAGGCAAGGAGGGGATGCATCAGCTGATTCCGTTACCTTCCTGTGACCTGACAGAGACCAATCTATATGCCCTGTATATCTTGCAGGTTTCAAGTCAGAAGCCCACCCTCTCCCTCCCTGTTTCTGTCTAAAGGACTATTCTTGTTCTCATTTTGCAGAGCAGAAGTGACTGATGACAGTGACTAGCCCTGACCCTGTTCAGGTCTCCGATTCTGTCTCCTTCTTCAGGTTCTCTCTGATATCTTACCTACTCAATAGTCAGCAATAACATACACAGCCAGTTCCCACCAAGGGAAGATGAGGCTCTCCCCCTCACATCACGCTGAGTCTCCAACTCAGCCAGGTACCCATGAACTCTCTGAGTTGATGATGGGCTCTCACTGTCCAAGGAGCTCATCTATGCTAGAGACGTTTCCTAACTGGACCACAAAATATTACTGTCAAGAAAAGGAGGAATGTGTGCTGGGGATGATCCCATGGTTAATAAGTGAAGGGGCATCATCCAGGGACACTAAGAAGTCGGAAACCAGTCAAGAAGCTGGTCACTGATTGTATGGAGAGTTTCAGATTATGCTTTCTCTGCATGGCTATTATGAGTTTGGAAAGGTTTCTGTGTTGGGTGTTGTAGCTTGTTGGGAAGTGAGTCCACTTATTTCCCAGCAAAGAAGACACACAGAGCTCAGCAGCAGAGCTGAGAGAGAAGCAGGTGCGAGGTGGTCCAGGCAGCACCGCCTCTTCCAGGCTGTGTTGGCGCTAGTTCTCTGACTATTGCGGTGGCCTGCCTGCTCTTCCTCTCATGAGACGGTTACTTAGAGGAGTCTTTCCATTGCAGATGGTTTGGGACCAGATCAACCACTGCACATTGAAACTGCGCCAGTCCACAGGACTGATGGAATATTGCCTAGAGGTGATCAAGGAGAACGACCCTGCTGGGTTCTTACAGGTGAGCCCACCCCTAGAAGACACCAGGTGGGCTTCCTCCAACTGCCCTGCCATTCCCCAAATCAGCCCAAGTTCTAGGCAAGACTCTTTCATGGCTCTAAGTTGAGTAGATTCTCCTTTGCTCAGTGATTCCTGAAGACCTAGGCTCTCACCCTGGCTCTGACTCTCACTAGATGTGACCTAATTTTGCAGCATGCATGAAATGAGGAGGTGAAATGACATCATCTCTAGGGCTGAAATGCCTCAGTGCAACATTTTCCGCACAAATGGGAAAGGACAGTCTTGCCAAACAAGCTGGACAGATTGCGCCAGAAGAAAAGTTAGCAGAATCCACATGGCCATTATCTCAATGTGCCGAGTGCTGCAGGCCTGGCCGGTGACCAGCTGCGCTCAGAGACAGTGCAATCTTCTCAGGGCCGTCTCTCCTGTATTCAGGCTGACTCAGGGTCATGAGTATCTCTCAGGAAACTAGCAGTGATTCAGCCTCTGTCTGTGAGGAAAATGATGAATCCCTTTGATGACTTTCCAAGAAAGATACATGAGATCCTGGCTGGACAGGAACACGTGCCAAGTTTTGATAAGCAGGACCTTCCAGCAAAGGAGAGCAGGACTGTGGGTGTGATACAGTCAGGTTTGGAGCAGAAGTTGCAGAACAGCTCAGAGGAGACCCAGGCAGGGGGCAGATATGGGCTTCAAAACTTTAGGGGTATAAAATACGGTTTCTTTTTTTTTTTTTTTTTTTTTTGTAAACGGGGTTTTTTTTTTTTTTTTTTTTTTTTTGAGACGGAGTTTCACT
>NW_016107357.1:12224503-12226050 GCF_001604975.1 Cebus imitator
AATATTCTTTTGCCCATTTGCAAGTTGACGGGTTGGACCTGGAGGGCCTCACTAGATTTAGGTTTTTTGTTTGTTTGTTTGTTTTGTTTTTTTTTTTGAGGTGGAGTTTCACTTATGTTACCCAGGCTGGAGTGCAATGGCATGATCTCGGCTCACTGCAACCTCCGCCTCCTGGGTTCAGGCAATTCTCCTGCCTCAGCCTCCTGAGTAGCTGGGATTACAGGCACGCACCACCATGCCCAGCTAATTTGAAATACGGTTTCTTTAGACACAGGGCAAACTACTAGTATGTTTTACTCCGCAAAGTACTAGATCTGGGAAACAGATCTAATGAAGGCTGCATTTGCATATTTTAAATGCATCTTGTATTTCTCAGTAGTGTTCGCTACAATCTCTTTAGCAAGCGCTTCTTTTCATTTCAAGTGATTATGAAATATGATTAAAACAACATTTCGATGCATGTTTATGCAGCCAGTGCTAGATAGGCAGGGGTCATTTAATCTCTGCCGTGGCTTCAGAACACAGCCCTTTTCTGTCTCTGAGCCCCATAGAGACAAAGCCCCTACCTCTTCCTCACCACTGCCTACACAATGTTTTCTCTGCAAAGCAAAACCTTAAACTCTTTGCTCCCCTTTAAGATCTCAGATGCTCTGATCAAGCGTGTCCAGGTGTCTCAGGAACAGTGGGTCAAAGGCGCCCTGGAGCCGAAAGTGTCTGCGGAGTTTGATCTGACCTTGGACAGCGAGCCACTCCTGCAGGCCATCCACCAGCTGGACTTCATTCAGATGAAATGTAGGGGTGAGCCGTGGTTGGCCCCAGTTCAGCCAGTGCTTCTTTCAAAAGAGGCATGCAGTCTGAGGGGGCAGCTGGGTGCTGTAGGGAGACCTGTGACATATGGAGTGTGGCAGGGTGGGACAGAGTCACGGACCTAGTTTCCAGTCCCAGCTCAGCCCCTGGCAGCCGTGTGTGCTGGGGTGAGAAGTGCCCAGCCAGAACCGGAGACTTCCCATTTGTGAAACGACAATCATTTATTCATTCAGAAGTGCTTGGGGAGTGTCTCCCATGTGCCAGGCACTCTTCCACGTGCTCAGGATGCAGTGGTGAACAAGTCTACCAACTCACGAGATTGGGCTTACACTCTAGAGGAGGAAATAGACACTAAACAAATGTATAATAGAATGTTCGATGGTGGCAGGTGCTATGAAGAGGAATCAGGAAGGGGCAGCTGTACATGCCATGGGGTGAGATCTAATGTGAGGAGAAGGAGGTGGTGGCAGAGGAGTTGGAAGTAGAAGAGGTAGTGGTGGATGAGGAGGGGGAGCAGGAGGAAGAGGTAGTGGAAGAGGAAGAGGAAGAGGGAGTAGAGGAGAAGGGGGCAGTGGAGGACGAGGAGGATGTGAAGGAGAAGGAGGCGGTGGTAGAGGACGGGTGGTGGAAGAGGTAGTTGAGGAGGAGGTGGAGGGAAAAGGTAGTGGAGGAGGAGGAGGAAGAGGTAGTGGAGGAGGAGGAGGTGGAGGAGGAGGAGGTGGAGGAGGAGGAGGAGGAGG
>NW_016107357.1:12227372-12252451 GCF_001604975.1 Cebus imitator
GGAGGAGGTGGAGGAAGAGGAGGATGAGGAGGTGGAGGAGGAGGAGGATGAGGAGGTGGAGGAGGTAGTGGAGGAGGAGGAGGTGGAGAAGGAGGAGGAAGAGGTGGAGGAAGAGGAAGAGGAGGAGGAGGAGGAGGAGGGAGAAGGATCTAGGTGAAGAGCTCTGCAGGCAGCAGAGGGATAGCGAGCGCAAAGTCCCTGAGGCAAGAATCAGTTTTCTCTGCCCCAAGAGCAAGGTCAGAGGCGAGAGCAGAGTGAGCAAGGTGGGTTCAGAGACCCAAGCGGGTTAAGTAAAGTTTGCATAACCTGCCCCATGATGAAATCAGCAAATGCTGGCCAGAGCCAGAGTCCTACTCTACATGGTGCCCCTCCACAGATGCCAGGGAGGGGAGATAAAGCTCTTTGGTTTGTGTGAACTGAGGGCCACACTTGCAGAATCTGTGAACTCAGGGAGTCCTTACATGCAGAATCTGTGGCCATTTTTAAACTAAAGAAAGGGAAGTCTCTTGCACATTGCCATGCTCACTCCCACACAGCTTGCTCCTCCAGTAAGGTCTGGAAAGGCCACCTGCTCCAGGTGTAAATGACACGCAGTGCCGAGAAGCAGGAGGAGCCTGGCAGAGTGGAGGAGCTCCAGTGGAAGAGAGAGGTCACCTTGGAAAGTGGGCGCAGGGGGTGGATTAGGGCCTCTCCAGTTGCTGTTCCAGCTGGATGGGGTCCAGGGACTGGTCGGGGGTAACAGGACTGGATATGGTCATTGGCTGGTCAGGGTTCAGAGAGGAAGAGGGAGAGCAGAGTAGCGGGACCCAGGGGTTGGAGGAAGGACTCCTACCGTCTTGTTAACTGAAGGCTGGGAGTCAGACTGTGCTCAGCCGGTCCCATGCCCAAATCCTTGGAACCAAATTGAAATATGTACTTTTAACAAAACAAGTGTTTCAATTTTCCCTTTAAAAAAGTGGGGAGTCAGAGTGGACTGTATCAATTTCTAAAATCTCCTGAGCCTGAATCCAGCTAGAAAATGTTTAACTTCTCCCACTCTCACCTCAACAGGACTTCGACGCAGCTGATCCAAATCCTTAGTTCTTTAGGTTGGCCACCCCATACTCGAGAATTGCTTCTGTTGCCTGGCTCTCATCCCCTGACCTTTTCAATGCTTCCAGCCAAAGGTTTTAAGGCACCTCCCCTCACCTTCCCAGCTCCAGGCATGAGCTGCAGGCTGGCTGTCACTTAGCTGTAGGCCCTGCATGGAGGACCCCAAGGGGCTTGTGCCATGCGCAGTAAGCCTGGACTCTGTTGGAACTATCCATGCGTTCCTCCTGGGTCTGAGTTAAAGCCAGCGGTTCTCAGTGGGCAGATGGGAAAGAGAACATCCTTCCTTAGGACCATAGGCTCAGAAGGCTGGGCTCATCTCCCAGGGCCCCTGAGATTCCAGGAAGGACACCCCCTTGGGTTGAGATGTGCAAGGTCACGTGTGCTTGGCCTCATCCCCGGCCCACCTGGAGACTGACTCCGGGGAGTCTGGGAGTGACTACAGGGTAGCGAGGGAGGGAATTGAGCCTGGTTATCTTCTGGGGGCCAGGAGCCCTGGGATGGGGTGGGGTGGGGGGACCGGGCCGGGGCCCTCAGAGGGCGTTGTGCACTAACTCATGCATGTCCCTCTCTCAGTGCCACCCGTCCCCCTACTGCAGCTGGAGAAATGCTGCACCCGCAACAACAGTGTCACGCTGGCCTGGAGGATGCCTCCCTTCACCCACAGCCCCGTGGATGGCTACATCCTGGAGCTGGACGACGGCGCGGGGGGTCAGTTCCGGGTGAGGCCTTGCTGCTTGTTTGGCGGGGGCTTGGGGGTACCAGTGCAGAGGCAGGAGTGACTCCCACTGTCCCAAACCCTGGTCCAGCCCACAGGGACATCATGTTGCTATCCTGAGGGGACACTGGCAGAAAGGATAAAGAGGGCTGGCCGGCCTGGGCTCACAGAAATGGGACTTCCCTCCCAAGGGCTAGGTCTGGGAGGACTGTCACAGGCGTGGGCTGGGAAAGCTCCGATGGGGTGTTCTCTGCATCTACCTCCTTCCCCATTTACCGCCAGCCCCTCACACAGCAACCCATTCCCTCAACAGGTTTTATCACACCTTGTCTTGTCTGGTCCTCTAATTATTTCACCAGGCTCTGTCTTGTCTTGGGAGGTATCATGTCTGGAGCCAAGGAAGCACTGTCTGGCCCTCATATACCTGGCAAGGTGCCGGGCGTATAGAGGATGCTCGATAAATGGCTGTTGAATAGGGATGACATTCTCCAGTCACATTCCTGATGACGGACTGTCACGGGGGCAATGAAGGTTCTTTGTGAGCCAGAAATGCTCACAAAGCATTCTACTCCCCATCTGCTAGAAAGCCTGGAGCAGGACTCCCCCCAACCCAGACCCCTAATAGAACACCACCTCCAGATTTCACTCAGTGAAGTTCAGGCAGATGTGAATGCCAGGGAGCACAAACTCTAGGCCTTCTCAGATCACCTGCTTCCTAGCCCAGAGAAGATGAAATAAACACGCACTCTAACAAACCACTGCAATCATAGCAACCCCTGCGTTTCTTCTCCTGGGAAGTTGTACTTATTTAACAAATCTTGCCGAAAGTCAACATTCCCTTAGTTTCTCTCAAAGAGATTTATGTGTGTGTCATTTTACTTTCTGCTTGAAAAATACAAGAATGTAAGAATTTGGGAAATAATGGCAACACTTCCTTGGGAATTGCTGAGTCCCATGTGAATATGGGCCACTTAGGGAGGTAAGATGAGGTTGCTCGAGCCAGATCACTGGGTGCAGACCCCCGTCACTCCCACTATGCAGATTAGCCAAGAACTGAAAGAGCTCCTCCACCAGAAACCGAGAGGAGAGCCAGCATTTTTGAAATGGAAAGAAATAAAAGACTGAAAATATTAAAAGCAGCAGCCCTGAGCTCAAAAATGGCCCCTCCTCTTTGAGACATGGCTGCTAACAAAAGCTAGGGTTTATGAGGAAGAGGGTCTTTTTATTTTTATTTATTTATTTATTTATTTATTTATTTTTGAGACGGAGTCTCGCTCTGTCACCCAGGCTGGAGTACAGTGGCGTGATCTCGGCTCACTGCAACCTCCACCTCCCGGATACAAGCAATTCTCCTGCCTCAGCCTCCTAAGTAGCTGGGATTACAGGCATGTGCCACCACACCCGGCTAATTTTTTTTCTTTTTTTTTTTGGCATTTTTAGTAGAGATAAGGTTTCACCATGTTGGCCAGGCTGATTTTGAACTCCTGACCTCATGATCTGCCCACCTCGGCTTCCCACAGTGCTGGGATTACAGGTGTGAGCCACCCCAACTGGCCATGACTGAATGTAATTTTCCTTTTTCATAACTTTTATTTGGGCAAGATTTTTTTTTTTTTTAATTTTTGGCTGGGCACAGTGGCTCATGCCTATAATCCCACCACTTTGGGAGGCTGAGGCGGGAGGATCACCTGAGGTCAGGAGTTTGAGACCAGCCTCACCAACATAAAATAAAACCCCATCTCTACTAAAAAATACAAAAATTAGCCAGGCGTGGTGGCGCACACTTGTAGTCCCAGCTTGGGAAGCTGAGGCAGGAGAATCGCTTGAACCTGGGAGGTGGAGGTTGCAATGAGCCGAGATCACACCACTGCACTCCAGCCTGGGCAACAGAGCAATACTCTGCCCCTCAAAAAAAATAAAAGTAAAAATTGTTTAAGACTCCAGCGATCCTCTCACTTCATCCTCCTGAATAGCTGGGATGACAGGCCACCACAGCGGGCAGCAGCACTTTTAATGTCAATGTGTTTCCAGAAGCCAATTGTTAAGAGGAATTTTGCAAATGCTAGAGGAGCCTGGTGAGCAGCATTGCTGTCTTTCAGGAAGTGTACGTTGGTAAGGAGACTTTGTGTACCATCGATGGTCTTCACTTCAACAGCACCTACAACGCCCGAGTGAAAGCTTTCAACTCTTCTGGTGTCGGGCCTTACAGTAAAACTGTCGTCCTGCAGACATCCGATGGTGAGCACGGAGTCTCTTAGTGGGAAGAACGGAGTCATCATTTATCAAATGACAACCAGACAGCCACATGTAGCAGCTATGATGACAGGGTGGGGTGGGGGGTGGTGCTGGGCACAGGTGGGTTCTCCAAGGGCGTTGCCCTTCTGGGACCATAAGTGGCCTCCCAGAAGAGGAAGATTGTCTCCTAGGGCTAACCCACATTTCATCCCGTGGACAAAGGTGGGGATGAGGAAGGATCAGCTGCTGAAGATGAGGCTGGGGGTAAGTGCAGGGCCAGAGGGTCCGGATGAGGTGCATATGCCTGACCCTGGTCTGCACACACAACGCCTGGATGTACCCACCTGCCTACATGCCACGAAAGAAACATTCCTTCACCCATTGGGCTCGACTATGGAGTAGCTGAGGGAGGCTAAACTCCCCCACTTTTCAAGGGCCGAGGAGTGAGTAGGACAGTCTCAGACAAGAAAACTCCACAATAGATGCAGATGTGGTGGGCCCACACCGGCCCCTGCATCTGAGCCTTTCTCACAGCAGAAAAGTGCCCTTTAATCCCCAGTGGTTTAGGTCTTGGACAACTACAGCATATTGATATTGATTCAGTGGAATTTCAGTCATCTGAGCTCTTAGCAGGAAGCGATGAGGGAAACAGAAAGTCCTGCTCCTCTGGGTGTGGCCCAGCCCAGGCTGCAGAGGCAGCTCTCAGCTCCCCACTGCCTCAAAGAAGAAGGCAAGCCCCACCTTTGTTGTTATCATTTAGTCCACACGTCCTCTGTTGCCACAGCTGGATGGTCTCCCAGAGGCAGGGAGGAGAAGGAGCAGGAGCAGATGCTGGAGTCAAAGGGCACAGCCAGGGACACTTTTCTGAAAATGGTGCAACCTGCGGAGTCACTTTGTACCTAGAGAAGAGTGCGCTGGCTTCTGCCTGGAGACGCTCCTCCCTAGAGATGAGCGGTCCTTGCCCCGTGTATTGTGGTCATGATTTTAGAGTAAATGCCTCACTTCCGACCTGGGGGTGGTGCTGGGGGCCTGGGGAGCAAAAGGAGGCACCACCTGGTGGGCTGCAAAATGGAGTATTGAGCTTTGGGACTTTGGCCACATCGCCTCACCTCTCTGTGTCTCAAATCTCCCACCCACGAGGTGGCCCATTAATATTTATTTCCTCCTGTACTTTATTTTTATTTTTATTTTTGAAATGGAGTCCTGCTCTGTCGCCCAGCCTGGAGAGCAATGGCATGATCTCAGCTCACTGCAACCTCCACCTCCCGGTTCAAGCAATTCTCCTGCCTCAGCCTCCTGCATAGCTGGGATTACAGGTGTGCACCACCACACCCAGCTAATTTTTGTGTTTTTATTAGAGACGGGGTTTCACCATGTTGGCCAGGCTGGTCTCAAACTCCTGACCTCAGGTGAGTTACCTACCTCAGCCTTTCAAAGTGCTGGGATTACAGGCTTGAGCCACCATGCCTGGCCTATCTCTCCTGTACTTCTAACTGTGTCTGAGTGTTTGGAAGGATATTAGAAATCAAGACCAGAAAATGCATCTAGATTTGGGGCTTTGAGGTCTGAAACCCTGGCAAGGCTGTGCTCATAGGGCTGGCAACTTAGATGAACAGAGAGCAGAGAGTGTGTGAGCGTGTGCATGTGCGTGTGCATGTGTGTACATGTGTGTGTGCACGTGCGTGTGTGCTCACGTGTGAGCTAATCATACAGGAAAGACCCTTCACTGCGGGGTGCTCACTCTAACACAAGTGAGTGTGTTTTTGTCTCTGATCCGGTTAGAAATTACTAGCAAATTCCATCCCCTGACCCTGCTCTTCTTGCCTCTTTCTTTTTCAGTGGCCTGGTTCACATTTGACCCCAACTCTGGGCACCGGGACATCATTTTATCCAACGACAACCAGACAGCCACCTGCAGCAGCTATGATGACCGGGTGGTGCTTGGCACGGCCGCGTTCTCCAAGGGCGTACACTACTGGGAGCTGCACGTGGACCGGTACGACAACCACCCAGACCCTGCCTTTGGGGTGGCCAGGGCCAGCGTGGTCAAGGACATGATGCTGGGCAAGGACGACAAGGCCTGGGCCATGTACGTGGACAACAACCGCAGCTGGTTCATGCACTGCAACTCCCACACCAACAGGTGCGCTGGGCCCCATCCCACCTTCCGCCAAAACGGGCTGTTCGGGAATGAGGGTCCTGAAGGCCAGTGTCCCTTCTGCTGTCCCCAAAGCCAGCAGGAATTGGGAGGAGGTATTTTCAGCCACTTGGGCCTCCATTCTTTAGGAGACTTTGGCTCTGTCCATGTAGAACTGGCCTGCAGCCCAGATGAAGTTATATTATGGTGACTCACAGAGGACCAGCACAGATGGGTCTCTTGAGTTACCCAGCAGGCCACACAGTGGTCCTCTGCTGGGATATGGAACTCGTAGTTTTCTTTCTGGTTGGGCTTCACTTTCCTTTGCAACTGTCAGCCCAAGCTTGAGTCACTGCAGGGCATTATTGGGCACCGCTGGGGCTGGTGTCCTCACAGCTGTGACCAACTCATTGCCACCAACTTACCTGCAGCGATCCTGGCCACTGCCCTGGTCTCACATGGGCTTGAGCCTCAGCAGGGCCAGGCCCTCTACAGGGCAGTAGTGAAGGGCATGGCTGGGGTGCTTACTACTCATGAGTCTGCCAAGGGAGCCTGCAGCTATGGCTTTGCCCTGAGGCTGGCTCCGGGAGTAGGGTCACCAGCATGGACACAGGAGACTCAGGTCCTGGCCTGTGTCACTACTGGGGTCTCCGTTAGGAGGGCAAATGGGAATGCGTCCTCTGGGGCCGCCCTGGAAAAATGCCCCCAAGGCCTGGGCCTCTCCAGGGTGCCTTGGTCTCTCTCCTCAGACACAGAGAAGGCAGTGGACCCCTGACACCTACACCATAGCTCGGTACTCTTTCTCCTCTCCTGGGGGTTCTGTGCTCACACGTGGCCGGCATGTGGGGATGGAGGTGGGGATGAAGAATCCCCAAGGCCAGAAATGGAGGGTTGCAAGTTGCAGCCACCTGGAGCCACCTCCTTGCTATGGGGCCTTGCTCCTGGTCTGCTAAGGGCCATATCCCCCATAGGAAGGGGTGAAGAACTTCAAGGAGCCCACCCTGACTTCGCTGGCCCCGGCCACAGCCCCAGGCAAAGTTGACCTCGGAGGCTTTCTGTGCTCTGGGCCCACTTGCAGTTCCTATAACAGCTCCTGGGGCACCTTCCCACAGAGGAAGGACCAGCTTCTTCTTTCTCAGGAAAGCAAGGTCCGGTCTGGGCCAGGGACTCGCCCAAGGGCCCTCAGGACCCCGCCTTCCTGCTTCTTTGCTGGTAGGCAGGGTCCCTTCTCTCCTGAGTCCTGGGGGAGAGGTGGGCAGCTCTGTCCCTCTGCCCAGACACTGCAGGCTGGCCATTCTCCATCTCAGCCACAGAGGGACCAAGCCCAGGCCCATCAGCTCCGTCTCTGCTTGCTTAAGCCAAACTGGCACCCAGATGTCCTGTTTGCTGATGGGAGTAATAACAACAAGCATTTATCAAGCCCTTACTGTGCTCAGTGCTGTAGGAAGCACTCGATGTGTCTGACATCAGATTTCATTCAATCCTTGCAGAAGTACTATTATTGCTGCCATTTTACAGATTATAAAACTGGGGCTTAGGCTGGGCATGGTGGCTCGCACCTGTAATTCCAGCACTTCAGGAGGCCGAGGCAGAAGGATTGCTTGAGCCCAGGAATTCGAAGCCAGCATGGGCAACTTAGTGACACCCTGTCTCTATAAATAAGAATAATTTTTAAAATTAGCCAGGCATGTTGCTGTGTACCTGTAGTCCCAGCTACTTGGGAGGCCGAGGCAGGAGGATCACTCGAGCCCAGGAGCTCAAGACCAGCCTGGGCAACATAGTGAGACCCTCCTCTCTACAAAAAAAAAAAAAAAAAAAAAGTAAGCCTGGGCTTTCAAAGGTCAGACAATGGCTCAGGTCACACGGCCAGTTGATACTGTCAAGGTTGAACCCAAGGCCCCAGCCTGGCCTGCGTGGTGCAGACTCCCCAGCTGTCCCGGCTGTTGACCACCACACCCCTCCCAAGGGCTGCTGAGCCCTTCTCGGGCCTCAGCTGTCCTTGACAGCCCATGGGTGCCACCTCAGTAAGAAAAGCAGAAGGGAAGTGGGGCCAGGAGAAGGTAGAGAGATGTCTGCATGTCCTCCCACCCATTGGACGTGGGTCAGGTAGGGTAAGCGCTGTGGGGGAGGAAGCCGAGGCAGCAGAGAAGCTGGACCCCAGAGCTGACTGGGCCTGAGGCTTTGCTTAGGTGGGACCCATTCCCATACCTCCCGTGGGTCACTACCACCACCCGGTGGTCAGTGTCCAAATAGCATCAACAGCATGGTTCTAGGTCCAGTCTCCCACGTGCCAGATGCCACCCTGGACACCCTTGGGGAAAAACCCTGCTCTCTTCTGGAAACACCTTCTGGGCCGCCCACCAAGTCCTCCTCGGGACTTCCTGTCGTGAATTCTCGCTGCTCACCTTCCCTCTGCCCTATCAGCAGCGTCCAGTTGATCAACTCATTCCCAAGCTGGAAGGACAAACGTGGTTTTCTTAGCAGAGTGGAGCTGCTAAGGCTAAGCCCTCAGACCTGAGAGGGCGGGGTGGCTCAAGCCTGTGTCTCAGCTACTCAGCAGGCTGAGGCAGAGGGATCCCTTGAGCCCAGGAGTCCTGAGCAACATAGTGAGATCCTCATCTCTATAAAATATTTAAAAGTTAGCCGGGCATGGTGTGTGCCTCTAGTCCCAGCTATTCAGGAGGCTGAGGTGGGAGGATCCGTTGAGCCCAGGAGTTCCAGGCAACAGTGAGCTATGATTGCACCACTGCACTCCAGCCTGGGCCACAGGGAGAAACCTCCACTCAAAAAAAAAAAAAAAAAAAAAAAAAAAAAAAAAAAAAAAAACAAGCTGGGCGTGTGATGGCTCACACCTGTAATCTCAGCACTTTGGGAGGCCGAGGTAAGTGGGTCACCTGAGGAGTTTGAGGCCAGCCTGGCCAACATGGTGAAAACCTGTCTCTACTCAAAATACAAAAATTAGCCAGGTGTGGTGGCGGGCGCCCGTTATCCCACCTACTCAGGAGGCTGAGGCAGGAGAATTGCTTGAACTTGGGAGGTGGAGGCTGCAGTGAGCTGAGATCACGCTACTGCACTCCAACCTGGGTGATAGAGTGAAACTTCATCTCAAAAAAAAAAAAAAAAAAAACCCACCTCAGAGAAGGAGAGTCTGCAGGATTCAGCCAATGCGGGAAGACCTGGTCAGCCAAGCCCCCCTTGGGAGCGTGTTCCTTACTTTTATTAATGGATTCCCTTCCACCAAGTGGATGTGAATTCCTGCCACCTACGAAGTACGACATCCCCAACACAGCTCAAGGGCACAGTGGACATTCTCAAGGTTTTGCTGTTGGTCACCTGTGGGATGGTGACTCTGACAGAGGACTTGAATTCCACTTCAGCACCCTTTCCCCTGCCATACGCCACTTTTCAAGGGACCCTGGGATGTTTCTGGGAAGATGAGCCAATGTAGGGTAGGGACCTTTCAAAATTTCCTGAAGGCCTGGATGTCCACATCTTCATCAACCTCAGCATCCTCACTTGGCTAGAGCAGGAAAGGGCACCAAGTTAATTATTTTCTTTGGCAGGAGATGGTGCCTTTCTTACCCATTCTCCATGCCCCACAGTTTCAAATGGGACCCACTCATCAAAACCTGAATTTTCTAGTGTGCAGGTCCCAGATGCTGTCAGAAAAAGGGGACTGAACAGCCTGGTTCCTCTAGGGGAAAGTCTCCATCATGGCCTTTTAACAGGGTGGGTCCACAATGCGAGAGAAGGCTCTTGTGCCCAGGATGGCACCCCACCACCACCTTGGGGACTATGTTTAAGTGAGGGTGTTCCCAGCATTCTATAAATAATTTTCCTGGCCAAGTGCAATGGCTCATGCCTGTAATCCCAGCACTTTGGGAGCCCAAAGTGGGAAGATCACTTGAGCATAGGCATTCAAGACCAGGCTGGGCAACATAGTGAGACCTTCATCTCTACAAAAAAATACAAACAAATTAGCTGTGTATCATGTCATGCACCTGTAGTCCCAGCTACTCGGGAGGCTGAGGTGGGAGGCTCTCTTGAGCCTGGGAGGTCGAGGCTATTGTGCACTGAGATAGCATCACTGCACTCCAGCTGGGGCGACAGAGTGAGACAGTGTCTCTAAATAAATAAATAATTCTCCTGAGTTATCACCTACATCCCAGGCTGGGTGTGGTGATGGTCTTCCTGGGGACTCTCTTCCCAGGACGGAAGGCGGCGTATGCAAAGGGGCCACCGTCGGCGTGCTGCTGGACCTGAATAAGCACACCCTGACCTTCTTTATCAACGGGCAGCAGCAGGGCCCCACAGCCTTCAGCCAGGTGGACGGGGTCTTCATGCCAGCCCTCAGCCTCAACCGCAATGTGCAGGTACACGCGTCCCGCAGGCCGGACCTGGCCTGGCTGCTCCCCACCGTTTGCCACAGGTCTCTGCAGTGCCCTTGGTCAGAGTGGGCCATTAAAAAGCTGACCACAGGCCAGGCGCGGTGGCTCACACCTGTGAGCCCAACACTTTGGGAGGCCAAGGTGGGTGGATCACAAGGTCAGGAGATAGAGACCATCCGGGCCAACATGGTGAAACACCGTCTCTACTAAAAATACAAAAATTAGCTGGGCATGGTGGTGCCTGCCTATAATCCCAGCTGCTGGGGAGGCTGAGGCAGGAGAATCACTTGAACCCGGGAGGCGGAGGTTGCAGTGAGCTGAGATTGCACCACTGCACCCCAGCCTGGGTGACAGAGCAAGACTCCATCTCAAAAAAGAAAGTAAAATAAAGTAAAAGCTGACCACAGTGCCTGCCCAGACAGAGCTTATCAACTGGATATTTCCTGGAGGCAGTCCTCTAACTTGTTCACTTGGGACACCCAGGGGCCCTAGGGTGGCAGCTTCTGGAGAAGCAGATCTCAGGGCTGAGTCATCCTTGGGGAGTGCTGGTAGCTCAGGAGGCCTGAAACAGAGACAAGAATGAGAGCTCAGGATGGTGTGAGGGACAGAGAAACACGGAGGTTCCATCCTTCTTCTTAGCAGAGTCTTCCTCCCCCTTGGGATGGGGAGTTGGAGTGGAGTGAGGCAGGGTCCTGTTTTGTGGTCCTGAATATTGAGGAGTCTATATCAATCACTGATTGATCGATTCAATCCTCTACTCATTTAGAAAAGGGATTTGTGGCAACCTAAAAGATGGGCTTGGCAGGGCATGTTGGCTCACACCTGTAATTCCAGCACTTTGGGAGGCCATGGCAAAAGGATCACTTGAACCCGGAAGTTTAAGACCAGCCTGGGGAACTAGCAAGACACCATCTCTACCAATTAACAAATAAGTTTTTTTAATTAAAAAAATAGGCCAGGCACAGTGGCTCACGCCTGTAATCCCAGCGCTTTGAGAGGCCGAGGTGGGTGGATCATGAGGTCAGAAGTTCAAGACCAGCCTGGCCAAGATGGTGAAACCTCGTCTCTACTAAAAATATAAAAGTTAGCTGGGCGTGGTGGTGGGTGCCTATAATCCCAACTACTTGGGAGGCTGAGACAGAGAATTCCTTGAACTCAGGAGGTGGAGGTTGCAGTGAGCTAAGATCCTGCCATTGCACTCCAGCCTGGGTGACAGAGCAGGACTCTGTATCAAAAAAATATAAATAAATACATAAATAAAAGGTTGGCTATTATTCCTCACAGTTAATAGAATGGGGTTAATAGGAAAGGAAAGATGGTCATGGCTAGAAAGTAGACACAAATATGGAACCACAGGAGCCAGTGCATGAGAGCCATGCTCCTGTGATAACGTCTAATTTGCCAGCTCCAGCAGCTCTGGCAAGATGAGGAACCAGGCAGCTGAGTGATTCTTATGAGAAAAGGAGTGCAAACCAACATCGCCTTTAATTAGGGATATTGAATGATGTAACATTCAACCATCTACAGCAGCCCTGAGCTGTAGCCTGGGACGGATGGAGCCAGCAGGAGATCCTGCCGGTGTCTGCTGTGCCCTCGCAGGACCCAGGGTCCCCATGGCAGCCTCTCCCACCCTCACTTCCCCTGTCTTCTTTTCCAGGTCACCCTGCACACAGGATTGGAAGTGCCCACTAACCTGGGGCAGCCAAAGCTGTCAGGCAATTAGCCCCGTTCCAGCTCGGCACGGCACCTGTGACGGTGGCATTCACAGGCAAAATGCCCACCATTCTCACTAAGCTCAAATAACCCACAAAAGCAGGATACGCAAGTCATGGGTGCAACCTGGCAGTGTGGAATGTCGTAGAGACACATTTTCTTGGGGCACGGGGGATGAGTCCGCAGGCCGTGCCCCCGGCCACCACAGTTGGTGGTAAAGGTGGGTACATGTGCCACCCTTATTCACCCAGACATCACTCTTCAAGAAGGACCTTTCTCAAGGGAGTCAGCATTTGGGCTTCATGTCTAAGTTTCCTGCCATCTGTTTTCAAAGCTTGTCTTTTTTTTGGAGGGAGAGGAAGGGAGACTTTGAGTCTGGCCTCCTGAGAGCGGCGATCAGGAGCTGCGTGGTCATCCCATACCCCGGGTGTTGGCCCTCTGCTGGGACGCCGCCTCCTCAGAGCCCCGAGGTTGCCGATTCTTGTCATGCTGAGAAAGTTCTCCTCTACTTCCTGGTCCTTGAGTCTTTAGTAGCACCTGCCACTTGCAGATCCAATGCAGGATTGATAGAAGGGGACATTGATCATCATGCTTGACTTTTGCCTCTCTTACTGAAGTGCTGAGAACCTTTTAAAATGGCTTCCTTTATTAATTAGCCAATTGCATTCTTTCTTTCTCTCCCTTCTCGCTCTGTCTTTTCTTTTTCCTCCCTCCTTCTCTCTCTCTCTCCTTCCCTCCCTCCCTCGCTCTTTCTTCCTTTTCTCCTTTCTCTTTCTTTCCTCCATCCCTGCATCCCTGTCTCTTTCTTCCCTCTTTCCCTTTTTCTCCCTCCTTCTCTCTCTTTCTCTCTCTCTCTCTCTCTCTCTCTCACACACACACACACACACACACACACACACACATGGACACACACAAGCATGACAGTCTCCTAAAATTAATTCACTCAATTCTTCGTTCTTTTTTTTTTTAGATGAGGTTTCACCATGTTGGTCAGGCTGGTCTTGAACTCCTGACCTCAGGTGATCCACCCGCCTTGGCCTCCAAAGTGCTTGGATTACAGGCGTGAGCCACCGAGCCCGGTTCTTAGTTCTTAAATGCACATGAAAACACGAAAATTTTAACAACTGTGTGATAAGTCTTCACCTGGTGGTGGCTCCTTTCTGAAACTGGTAACCCAAGAAGTTAACTGAAAACGCATCCAAATTGCTCTTCTGAGCTGAACCACTCTGAGACTCATAAGTATGTAAGATGGGAGACCCTGGGAAAGCCTCTCCTAGTCAGTCCGCCCTATTGTCATTATGAAAGCATCATGAACACAAGTGGCCCCTGTGGCAGGCAGGGTGGCTCTGCCCTGATGGGGTGGGCGGGACCTCTGGGAAAGGCAGAAAATAGAAGGGCAGTATCAGGCACCTTGTCCCCCAGCTTCCCACTGTGAGACTGGGTGTGCCGAGTCTGACCTGCCAGGGTGGGGCTCTGGAAACGCCAGCCTTCTCCCTCGAGATCCACATTAAGTCATCCCCACCTCTCAGAGAGAGCTCATGGGAGGGGCTCTGAGCCAGGAGCCTGCCGGGGGTCCTGTTCCCAGGGAACCCTTCCTCTCTTCCCTCCTCTCACCTTCCCAGTCCCCTGCCACCTCCAGCTCCGCCTGGTAGTAACATTTCTGTCTCCTTTTAAAAAGAATACATTTGTCAAGCATTTTCTTTCTGAGGCTGAGAAGTAACTTGTCAATTTGCTGGACTGGATTTTTATAAAAACTCACTGCGTACACCGGCACCGACTGTGCGTCCTCGGTTCTGCCTTCCTGTTCAGACACCACGCCTGCTTTCAAAACCGCCTGCCGGAGCCACGCAAGTCCTCCCCTGCCCTTCAGCAGGCCCGACAACCCTACCTCAAAGCTCATGCTCTTGGTCTGCGAGGCTCCTGGTCCGCTGTCTTTGCAGCTGTGGCGGGCAAGGCCAGCTGCCCCGTGGCTAGGAGCTGCCCGGTGCTGTGTTGCAGCCTCTGCTGCAGAGCCAGCGAGCCATCTTCTTCGTGGAAGTCTAGGTCTTGCCTCTTCCTTGTCATCCCACCAAGCGGTTTCTGGCTCTCCTCCTCCCATCCCAGAGCCCCGTCCAGAGCCCTTGGAGGTTACACACAAGACCTGGTACCTTGTGTCCTCGCTCGCACAGCTGCCTCTCTCTCCCATCTTCCTGCAGCTTCATCCTTAGCCATAGCTCTGGATGGCCATGGCTTAGAGCACAGGGGAGATCCCTAAAGATTGGGGACAAAGAGGAGCCACCACTTTCCTGGGGCTGAGGAAGCCATCAGCTTTGGGAAGTGTCTAGCTCTCTTCTGAAGAAAACGGGCCCATACCCTGCCCCCGGAATGAGAGCGGGCCACGCAGGGCTGCCCGTGGAGAGCAGCTTCTCACAGGGGAGCCCCGGGAGGGCTGTGCAGCCTCCCGCATCACCACAGCCCGGGTCACCAGGTGGCCCCCACTCTGCCTCTGCGGAGGAATCAGGAATTGCTCATCACTGGAGCACGAGCTGCCTGAAACTACCCCCTCTGAGGGAGCAGCATCCAGGTCAGGAGAGATGTGGAAAGTGCAGGAGAAAAATGTCCACAACTCTGATGGCCTCGTTCAGAAGAAAATTCCCTGAAGTCCAGAGAGGGGCGGCCAGGACTCCCTCTTCCCCACTGTGGCCCTGAGCCTGGGGGCTGGGAATCTCCCTTTTCTGACTCCTCCAGGAGCCCAGAAGCAATATGGCCAATGCCAGGGACACCATCTAGCGATCCTTCACAGACACCTCTCCCAACTTCAGCACAAAACACCTTCAATGTTCTGACTTCAAAGAGAAGAGGAGGTCTGTGCCACACACTTGTGTTTTTGAGGGATCAGAAAAGTGAAGAAGGATCTTATCAATTCTTCATGGCCGGGAAGGTCATGGCCGGAATAGAAATGACACACAGCTCGTGGAATTCTCATCCACCATCGAATTCTGTAACATGTTACATCACGGTGGCATATTTGTACATATAAATGATATCGAGATGATGCTTTTGTTGGGCTGGCTGAGGAGTAAGTTGGTATAAATCTATCAAGCAGTTTCAGTGAAAAAGGAATTCAAAGTAGTTTAAAAACGTCGCGTTTCATTGCATTGTAAATACCACCTCTGTGATGTGCTTCTGCAGTTGCTCTTTGCTAGTGAGCAAGTTTGGTCAAAGTGTATGCCTTTTCCTTTTCAAATTAATCCCTTTTCAAAAATATCCACTAGCACCTCACTGCATACGTAGCATCCCAGCTCCTAATTCAAAGCAGGGGTAGTATTTCCCTGAAGCCTGCTTTTCCCCTCTCTGTTCTCCTTGGGAAAATCATGATTCCAATTAAAGAGGACAACAGTAATACTGACCCACAAGGTAACTGACCTAAAAACTATAAACCTGTATATAGTTCCAGGCTGCGTCTTCAGCCTGATATGTACTTTGTAGTTGCAGCTGTGCCCTAGGTGCCCAATGCCCACCAAGTTTGGGGAGGGTGGTGCTTTCCGGATCGAGCCTGGGCAGACGCTGTGGAGCTTACCAAGAGAGGTGGGGGCAAGCCCACTTTCCTCTTTGCCCCCTTTCTCTCCCTCTTGATGCCCCTGCCCTCCATCCCACCACAGCACTCTCAGGAAAGGATCAGAATGCAGGATCTTTGTGTATTTCTTCCAGGGATATTTGCATTTAAGCCTTAATTCTAATTGCAAACGAAAGGCTTGGTCCCCACTGGGCAGGTGCATTTCAGCACCTGCAGGCAGGTGGCTCAACATCAGGGAAGCTGCTGCCAGTCCCATGGCCACCTGCTGGCTGTGAGGTAGTGAGGGAAGGTCAGTCCTTAGGGGGACTCAACACTGTTGCACGGCCTGTGGAGTGGCACCAGGGTTTCTCAACCTCTACTGACATTTTGCAGTAGGTCTTGTACACTGTAGAATGTTTAGCAGCATCTCTGGTCTCTCTCTACCCATCACCTGCCAGTAGCATCCCCCACGTTAGTTGTGACAACCAAAAGCATCTATAGACATTGCCAGATCATCTCCTGGGGCCTCCACAAGTTGAGAACCACCAGGTTATGCTAGCAGTTTGTCATGGGTGGATCTGCAGAGGGACTGTGGCACTCCGGCTGCATTGTTCTGTAGAAAGCCTGGATGTGACAAAGCTGCCAGCCTTTATCTTGACACCCAAGCCCAGTTTTTCCTACAGTCTTCAGGGGGCAGGCAGGGGAAACTGGGGTAAGCCACCCCCAACAGATGCTAACCTGCTGGGTCTCAAAATTTGACTCGCTGAAGATGTCCCCAACCCCCTCCCCAATTCCTAGAAAGCAGAACACGTAAACTTTGTTTTCCTTGGCCACATTTTACTGGAAGCAACAGAAACTTCTTAATGGGTTTGTGGCCCTCAATTGGTTTTTTAAAAATCTAACAGATGTTACTGGCAAACACTCAAGATCTATGGTGATGCTGGAAAGTTTCAGGACTTTTCTTCTGCAAGTGAGTGGGTAGCTGTGTTTGCTAACTGCATTCTTTGGCAGTTCCTCCTGGAAGATCAAAGGATCCTGCGGCTTTAACTGTATCTGGGCTGTAAAAACATGAGCGCACGTTTCGGGCAGGATGTATTGATCAGACACCAAGTTCAGCCCTCAGTTACTTCCCTCTTTTAGCCTGGCTTTAATAGTGATTCATGGTATAGGTGGGGGCCAATCTCTTAACCTTTCTGTGCCTCAGTATCCCCTCCTGAAATGGGACTAGTCATACTAACCTACCTCCTCTGATGTATTGTGAGGATTATAGAATAACACTTTTTAAAGAAAAAAGTGCAGTCTTTCATCTCTGGCATCTAAGTTAATGATTCCCATTCAGTGAATCAAACCTGTGAGGGGTTTCTAGTGTTCTCTGACCAGTGTCTTCCATCCATGCCTCCTTGTGACCAGGGCAAGGAGCTGCCTGGCCGCGAGTGGGTGAAATAGACCTTTAAGACAGGTCTCCTATGACCATAGAAAGTAACATGCCATATGTTCCCATTCCCGGTGAGGCTTGTGTCAATAGGCCGCCTGTCGGCAATCTCACTGCTAGGCCTCAAGTCCTCTGTGGGCAGAAACCCCCTTAAACCAAGGAAGGGCATTAACCCAGGCCTCTGCCTTCTCTGTTACTTAAGTTCTGGTATCTAAGGGGTCTCTCAACCCATAGCTTGTCTCCTTTCTTTCCAAAGGTCTCTGCAGCGTGAGTGGGTTTGAAATCCAGTATGGACAGTGTGAAGAGATGCAACTGAGCTGAAGTTTCGAAGGCTGGTTGGGCTAGTGGGTCATCACGTCACTTTCAGATGACTGATAACCACTGGGGCTTCACCGGCACAGGCTATGCGGGTTGGGGAGACCCTGGCCTTTTCAATGATTGACATTGACATCAGTCAGGAGCTGGGAGTTGAGCCCTCCAGGAAAGTCTCGTCTGGAGCCATGGCTCTTCCCTCAAGGAGTGCAGTCCTGGGGAGGGCCCAGGGACTCGTGAGCCAGTGATGCAGGTGCTACAGACCAGGCCAGGCCCTCGGGTAAAGCACTGAGGAGAGGTCAAAACCAGGCTTCAGGTGCGGGAAGGTGACTGCGGGCAACTGCCATAGCAGGAAAGTGTCAGGTACTTACCGGGTGAGACCCAGCCCAGGAAGCCTCTCCAGCTCCTCCCAGCCCTGGAAACTGGACATCCAGAGCCCTCGGCTTTCTCAGCACCCAGAGGAAGCAGGGAGCGGGCAAAGCAGAAAACGTTCAATGCATGATGTAGGATTGCTGCCTTGGCGCTAAGCTGTTGTATTAAGCATGAGAGGTGTTTGTTTAACGTTGGCAAAGGGGTTTAACAAGAAACAAAAAGCTTTGTGTCCTTGTTTTGGCCGTCGACAGAACTCCCATTTTCTTGCCTTTCTCTACCCCATTTCTCCTCCATCCCCCCCCCACTGCACCCACTTTTGGTCACTGGTTGTTGGTATTTGGTGGCAGCTCTTGGTCCTGTTACTGTTGATGTTCCACTGAAAACATGGGGGGTATGGTAAGGAAAGCAACTTTTTTCTAATTTTTGTATTGGTATCCACAAGCGTTTGTATTTTTTGAATTGCAAACACTGTGTTTTCTGGTCTTTGGGGGTTGGTTGAACTTTCTGTATTACCTTTTGGAAAACCTGAGTTTTACCACAGTCTTAAGCAGATTTGAAATAAATTCTTTTTTGACACTGCCAACAACAGAAAGACAAGGTGTGGTCTGTCATTACTGCTCAGCAGTAAGGTCTGCCATTTTCCCAGGTGGCCCTCACGGCCCACCAGACGGGGCATAGGCTACAGGAGGGGAGGTCACCCCAGTCTCTCCCCCAGTGGGGCTGGGGATTGCTAAGTAGCAGGGTCAATGTGGTTCTGCTTTGCATGCCCAGGAATTTTAAGGTGATTACATATAACTCTAAACTAGGCTGGGCACAGTGGCTCACACCTATAATCCCAGCACTTTGGGAGGCCAAGGTGGGTGGATCACTTGGGGACAGGCGTTTGAGACCAGCCTGGGCAACAAACAGATAATTAAACTCCATCTCTACCAAAAATACAAAAATTAGCCAGGTGTGGTAGTGCACTTGTAGTCCCTGCTACTCAGGAGGCTGAGGTGGGGGGATCACTGGAGCCCAGGAAATCAAGGCTGCAGTGAGCCATGATTGTGCCACTGCATTCCAGCCTGGGTGACAGAGCAAGACCCTGTGTCAAAAATAAAATAGCCACTCAAGGTGGCTCACACCTGTAATCCCAGCACTTTGGGAGGTTGAAGTGGGCAGATCACCTGAGGTCAGGAGTTCGAGACCAGCCTGGCCAACATGGTGAAACCCCATCTTTACTAAAAAAAAAAAAAAACTTAGCTGGACGTGGTGGTGCATGCCTGTAATCCCAGCTACTTGGGAGGCTGAGACAGGAGAATCACTTGAACCCATGAGGTGGGGGTTGCAGTGAGCCAAAATCGTGCCATTGCACTCCAGTCTGGGCAACAAGAATGAAACTCTCTCTCAAAAAAATAACTAATAAAAAATAAACCATAAGGTCCCACCACAAACAGTAGGAAGGTCATAAAATTCATTTTTGCAAGGGATAATAGGGCTGGAGATACATAACAGTTAACACGTGGTTAAGGGCAATTCATGAGTGCAAAGTAGATCTTCCACGTAGAGATCTGCGGAAACATCCCAACAAACCCGTGAGCAGCAAGGAGACTAACCTGCCCCTTCAGCCACACAGACCAAGACTAGACATGCCTGAACCTGAATTCTGTCTTTTGCTGCCTTCTCACCTCATAATCCTTAAGAACAGCCATCTGACATAGCCCCTGATAGCCCCTGAGACCAGTTACCTTCGGGATTACCAAACGGACTCAGCTGGGTAGGAGACAGACGCAGAGACGAGAGAGCAAACGTTTCTGAGGGCGTGCTATTGGGATCAATGCTCATGGAGGCCCAGGGAAGGAAGCAGGATTGGATGGAGGGAGACACGGAGCATGAGGCAGAACCAACAAAGGCCTCAGCCAACTGAACTCTGGAGTTGTCCTGACTTGGGATGAGAGGACTGAGCTTTCACACTCTCCCACAGATCATTCATTGACTGTGGGTTCCCCTGGCAAGGGGATGAGGCAGTCCCTGCAGAGGGCTGACAGCTGAGGCCTGTTTTCCCTAAGCACTCGGCAGCTGAAGGAGTAAGTAAGTCCTTCACCCCTGAAAGGGCATCTAGTGGGAAGTTACAGTCCCCACCACAACCCACCACAGTGCCAGGTCTGTGTTTCACATAGTGTGGGGAGAAGCTTTTCCAGAACTGCATTGAGACATGCGTATAAGAGGAAGATGAGCGTGGTGGCTCACACCTGTAATCCCAGCACTTTGGGAGGCCAAGGCAGGAGGACAGCTTGAGCCCGGGGAGTTGAAGACCAGCCTGGGCAATATGGTAAGATGCAGTCCGTACAAAACATTTTTAAAACTAACTGTGCGTGGTAGTGCATGCCTTTAGTCCCAACTACTCGGGAGGCTGAGGCAAGAGAACCACTTGAGCCCAAGAGTTCAAGGCCGCAATGAGTTATGATCACACTGTGGCACTGCAGCCTGGGGGACAGATCAAGGCCTTGTGTCTAAAAAACTGAAGAAAAAAAAAAAAAAAGACCAGAAATTTTTAAAAGTCCAAATTGTTACCATCATTGAAGACTTTTTTTTTTTTTTTAATGTGCTGTAAGCTTTGAGGAGTTGCTATCACTATAAGCAAGGGCAGTATCACTAAAAACGTAAGTATAGCTGCGGAAGTGACGGCAACTCTGACGAAAACAACATTCACTTGAATGTGGGTACAAAAATATGAGTTAAAATCATCTGTTATTTAACAGTCACAGGCAGACATGCTACAAAAGTTATATTTTATTTATATCACTTCTTATGAAGTAGACTTTGTATGCATGGTAGGCTAAAAATTAAAACTGCTTTTCCACAAAACTGATAAATTACCCGATGCTTGGTTCTTTCATGATATCCTAACATGAAATCATTAAAAATATTATAAGGCAATTTAATGTAAACTACTAGCATTTACAAAACAGTAAAGTTATAAAAAAATTGTATTACAAGCAAATGCACCAAATGCCAGTGAACGTGAAACAGGAGCGAAGCTTGCTGGAGAACATTAAAAGACACTGTTCAGTAGGTCCACTTCACATTCATGCTGCACTTGGCCTGATGCGTTCAGCACCATGAAGCAGACCTTTCAGCACGGAAATGTTACTTCTGTTTGACTTTCTTTTCTTCAAAACGAAGCAGTCTGTGAAGTGTGTGATAAAAACGATCTGTCTAGGGTCTCGTAGGGTCCAGTGTCACTGCAGCTGACTCGGTTGTTCCCCTTCCTTGTTGTATCTGATAAAGTACTTCATCTGGCCACTCTGGAAGAATTTATTTTCTTGATATCAACTGGGCTCAGAATCAATGTTCCATTTTTGAATTTTCCAACCTGTCCAATCCGTCCACTTGACAAAATACTGGGAGCAGACTTCTTCTTTTTGGATTTCCTATATGTAAAGTGAGAGAAAGGTACTATAAATAGTTAAGCTTCAAACAAGAATTGCAGTACCACCAATCAGGCCACTGCAGTCTGGCCTGCAAATTCCTGGTCACATGCCACGCACGCTCCTCTCCCCACTGCGCCTTCCTGTGGTCCCTGAAATGTGCCACTGCCTTCCTGACTCAGGGTCCTTGCACTGGTTCCTTCCGCGAGAAATATTCTGCTCCCAGATCTTTCCAGGTTGCCCCCCTTCTTTGTTCAGTTCTCAGCTCCAATGTCACCTCCTCAGACTAATTTCCCAGCTCACCCTCTCCCTGTGGTCTTCTTTCGCAATGCTCTCTTTAGACCTCTCCACGGTACTTGCCAGTACCTGATATCATCTTACTTATCTGTTAGTATGTTTTGGGGTGTTTCTCTTTCAACAGTGTAAGCTCCTCAAGGCCAGGAATATCTTTAGTGTGATTATAGCTATATACCAACACCTAAGGTACCCAAATGCCTGGCACAAAGAGGCATTCAATAGACAGAGATCGGTGCCCAGAACAAATGACCACTACAGCACATATACGTGTACTAGGAGCCCAAGAAAAAAGGCTAAGACAAAAAGAGTCCATTCTGAAACAGTAATTCAAAGAGAGAGGAAAAGGCACTTGAACAAAAGCTAAGAAACAAGTATAAAGCAACAAAGTCAACACCCCTTTTTCATAATTACAGTGCTCTATCTTACATGGTATGTCAAAGACCAGGCAATACAGACACAGACTATGCTACTGTAGCAGCAGACTCTTAGAACAGAAGTCTCTTCTTGGAAATGTAAACTGCAGCTTTTCCACTAGTCACCTGGAGTGTCTGGTTAAAGTGGGAGATTGGAGACTTCCTAATTCAGTTGTCAGGTAGTTGTCTGATCTTGGGCAATTTCCTAATCAAATCCCACTTTGATTAGGATAAATGAGAGACAGTGAAGCACTCTCATGGGCTAGCAGCATCACATACATTCAAAGCATTCTTTTCATAACTAATCAATAGGTTTATCCAGATCGTTCAACCCCAGGGCCTGATGAAATCACTCACCTGTCTTCCTGTCCTCTCCTCTTCTTTTTCTTGAAAATATCTGTTTCTTGGACCTGATTTCAGAATTGAAGGTCATATACATATCAGGAATGGATAATGGGATTCAAAAAAAGGCAAGAGGTTTGTGACCAAAAGTCACTGAGATGCCACTTTTAATATTTTTTTCAAGTGGGCATATTAAACATAACAGTCTCAAAGTTTTACCCTAAAACCCTTTCAAGAATGTGAAAGGCTGGGCCTGGTGTGGTGGCTCATGCCTATAGTCCTAGCACTCTGGGAAGCCAAGGGAGGAGGATCATTTGATCCCAGGAGTTCAAGAGCAGCCTGGACAATGCAGCAAGATCCCATCTCAGTTAAAATGAAAAAAGAACATGAATGCCTATTTCAGGTAAGACGAATAGTCTTATAATGAAAACTCAAATCTTTCAGTATAGGTAAAAGGTAGAAAGAGTAACATCTATTCCCCTTGTGGTTTTCACGGGCCCTTGTGTTCTATACAACATAAAATGCAGATTAAAGTAGTCTGCATTATCAGAACAGAAGCACTAGAGTTTGGATATTTGACCCTCCAAACCTCATGTTGAAATTTGATCCCAGTGCTAGAGAGCTGACCTTGTGGGAGGTGTTTGGGTCATGGCAATGGATTCCTCATGAATGGCTTAGTGCTCTCCTCAGGGTAATGAGTGAGTTCTCCCTCTGTTAGTTCCCACTTCCCATGAGAGCTGATTGTTAAGAGCCCAGCACCTCTCCCCGCTGCTGCCTCGCTCTTTCATGTCTCGCTCTTGCCATGTGATCTGTGTACACATGGAAGCCGCTTCAGATGCTCACCAGAAGCCGAGCAGATGCCAGTGCTATGCTTCCTGTGCAGCCTGCAGAACCATGCACCAAATCCACCTTTTTTTTTTTTTTTGATAAATTACCTATCATTGGGCATTCCTTTATAGCAATGCAAACAGACTAAGGCAAGGAGTTTGCTATTTCCAAGCAAACCTTGCATTAAGTATGCCAGATTACTTGGCTGGTATTGTTAAATGTAGCTAACTTGAAGAAGTGGAGAACATGGGATCCTTTAATTCTGGTGTCTTCACTCTCTCCAAGCAGCGGTTTCCAGCCTTCCACTGTGGCAAACGGCATCCATCTTTCCATTCTACTTTAATAAAGAACAGACCATTACACCTACCAGTCTCTTTTCTTCTTCCTTTGCTGCCTTTTTTTCTTTAATTTGCTCCTGTAAAACCTTGTAATTCACATAATTCTTTTTAGGAGGCTGAAATGAAAGAACAAGGAAACATACCATCATATTTTATTCTGCAATAACGTTCCAGTGTCCCTCGCCCTGACTTGCCCCTGGCTTTCCTTGCTCTTGCTTTTTCTAAATGTTGTCTGGTGATGCAAGGTAGCAGCATCCCCTCACCTTAGCACCCAGCATGATGGCACGTTCCTGTTCCAGGATTCTCTCCTTTCCTTTTCCGTAACCCGTGATCCCAAACCGGTGTACCTCTAAACGAGCCTGTGGACACAAAGCACAATCAGACACAAGTGCATTCCAACAACTCCAAAGAAAAAAAAACATATTGTCAGAAGTAACGCATTTCAGATCCACTGCACTGTAATAATAGCACACAGGAATAATAACCCCACTGTTGTGTGGCTGAAGGAGCGCTACGGAGGCTCTCCTACCATATACCATTTCTCACAACATCTTTCTCCCATTTTTTCCTTTGGAACAGAGTCTTGCTCTATTACCCCCCCAGGATGGAGTACAGTGGTGTGATCATGGCTCTTCGCAGCCTTGACCTCCTGGGCATGTGATCTCCTACCTCAGTCTCCTGAGTAGCTAGGACTATAGGCACACACTACCGTACCCAGCTAATTCTTAAAAATGTTTTATAGAGATGAGGTCACACTATGTTGCCCAGGCTGGCCTTGAACTCCTAGGCTCAAGCGATCCTCCCACCTCAGCCTCCCAAAGTGCTGGGATTACAGGTGTAAGCCACCAGGCCTGGCCATCTCCCACGTTTAATTTGGACAGCTGATGCAAAGAATTATCTCTGAACAAAGTAATAACAGAGCCAGGATTGAATGCAGAGCTCTGTGGTACCTTAGGATGCTCTCTAAAACAAGCCATTGTCCATAAAGGCAATAATTTAAACTGAAAAGCACCTCTCCAAACACACACACTCACACTTAGAAACAAGATATTGCAGCAGCTTCAAACACAGACCCATGGTTTCAGAAGGAAGAGAAAAAGCAATACCCACTCTTAGTAGTTGAATTACTTCTTCCCGTCTTTTTTCTCACACATTTTTAAAAACATTACAACCACAGAATACACATATCCCCATACTTACCATTGTATCAGTAGCGTTGTAGTCACAAAACTGTCATGTATTAAATGAGTATATAATATTCAATCAAGTGAATGCAGACCGGGCATGGTGGTTCACACCTGTAATCCCAGCACTTTGGGAGGCTGAGCCAGGGGGTCACTTGATGTCAGGAGTTCAAGACCAGCTTGGCCAACATGGTGAAATCCCACCTCTATTAAAAATACAAAAATTAGCTGAGTGTGGTGGTGCACACCTATAATCCCAGTTACTTAGGAGGCTGAAGTGGGAGGATCAATTGACCCCAGGAGCTGGAGGCTGCAGTGAGCCAAGATCATGCCACT
>NW_016107357.1:12252517-12275320 GCF_001604975.1 Cebus imitator
AACCTTTAGACATGTAAAATATTCATTTTTAGATATCATAAAACCATTTTTTTGTCATATCTAACATTTATACTACATATGTACTAGGAGCCCAAGAAAAGGTAATATAAATAGTTAAGCTTGCATATAGTTCACATATTATAAACTTACAATAAATTTAATATAAACATGTTTATAAACAAATACTGTAAATAAAGTTAATAAAAAATTATTTAACAATGTCAAAATACATACCTTTTCTAGGTTAAATTCTTGTATATCCACATCTCTCTCCAAAACACTAGTTTTAGTCTGCTGAGAGAAAAAATTCTTATTAAGATCATCTGTTACTGTATCATTATAGTATCTATCACCAAAAGAGTAGACATGTTTTAAGGAACCTGAAAGTGACCCTCTCAGACCCAGTAGACTGGCTACTATGAAAAAAACCAGAAAGTACGTGTTGGCAAGGATGTAGAAAAACTGGAACCCATGTCCTCTTTTGGTGGGAATGTTTTACCACATGGTATAGCCATTGGGGAAAACAATTATGACAGTTCCCCAAAAACTTAAAAATAGAATTATCACAGGATCTCACAATTCCTCTTCTGGGCATACACCCAAAAGAACTGAAGGGAGGGTCTTGAAGAGGTATTTGTACACCTATATTCACAGCAGCATTATTCATAATAAACACAGAAGCAACTCAAATGTTCACCAACAGATGAACAGATATTTTTGAACGTGACATACACATACGATGGAATATTCCACAGCCTGAAAACAGAAGGAACTTCCAACCCATGCTACGACATGGATGAACCTCGAAGACATGACGCTAAGTGAAATAAGCCAGTCACAGAAGGGTATGTGCATGATTCTCTTTTATGAAATACCCAGAGGAGTCAAAGTCACAGAGACAGAAGTTAGAATGGCTAGCTGCCAGGGGCTGGGGGAAAGGGAATAGGGAGCTGGTGCTGAATGGGTACAGTGCATCAGCATTGTTTCAGCAAGCTGAGACCAGTTATAAGATGGATGGTGGTGAGGGCGGCACAGCACTGTGAATGTGCTCAACACTACTGAACTGCACACTTAAAAATGGCTAAAATGGTCAATTTTACATTCATGTATATTTTACCAAAATTAAAAAATTGTAAAAGAGAAAGAAACCTTGAAACGATCCCAGATGGGTGAAAGCCCTGGGCCCTGGAAAGAAACTGGCATACAAAAGAGAGTAGCAATGTCAGGGCTCTCCTAGTCCCTGCTATCTCCATCAGCAGCCACACAGAATACCTAACCCCCCCTGTACCTTGGCTGTAGGGACACCAGGGCTGAGGAGCCGACTAGACCAAGGGGACGGGAGAGCCCCTTGGTGGTAGCTCTGGCCCAGACACAAATAGCTCAGTGTCCTCATCCCACTGTTAAACAGTTCACCAGAAACATCTTAGTTTTGTGGCTATTGATGTCTTTCTGAGAAAGGGTCTGAGGTCTAGATCTGTGTATGTATCAAACACAAACTTTTTGGAAAAAAAAATTCTTGGCTCATTATTTCACAGATGCTGAGTATCTATTAGCATGAACCACCACCGTCTAATTTTTATTTTTATTCATAGCTTGAAAATCACTTCAGTACATTATTCATAATACATGACCTGATTTAGAAACCATCGGTGGTCTCCTCGGTTTTCTTTCCCCCGCTATTCTCTGCAGTAGGAGGCATTACTGCCTATAGGCAATACTGGGTCCTCCTCTACTTCCAGGCACAAAGAAGACTCATGCTTCCCAATCTACTTGATGCTAGGAAGGACTAGGTGGCTTTCCCTGGCCAAAGAAACACAAGCAGAGGGGTGTGTGCCTACTTCCATATGGAACCCTTAGGATCCCTTCATTAACTCCCCTCTTCTTCACTAAAGCAACTAACAACCCTCCAGATGATGGCACCCCGTCATCCTGGGTCCTTAGATGAAGATGGTGTGGGGCAGGAGACCTAGGTTTGCGAATCCCAATGGCCACGTAACATAAGAAAAATGAACTTTTGCCTTTTAAGCCACTGGGATGTAGGGATTATTGGTTATCAAATCACAGCCTAACCTATCCCAACTCTAGCCTTACTATCCCACACAAGGGAGAGGGGTATGTATGGAGATTTTGAGAACTTTACATGCTGGGCAGGGACGAAGGAAGAAAAGCTAGAAAAAGAAACAACATTTTGGAAGAAACCTGAGATGAAGGCAGGCAGTCCACCAGACTCAGCAAACCTGTCTATGGGGTGATGTAGGTATTTTCTCTTAACATGGCTTAGATTTTCTTTTTTTAAATCTATTAGTTGAAGTGCCTAACCAACCTGTCTCCAATGAAAGAAAGACTACCTGCATAAGCAAATGCTCTTTAAAAAATGCAGACAGCTGTATAAATATTAAGAAGTTTGTTGACACCTTGATGAGTCTAAATTACTTCAACTAGATTACTTTCTTCCTAACACTCATCCAACACTGATCTACTCAGGAACAAGGAGTGTGGTATAAAGGTAAGGAGCAGCAATGGAGCACGGAGGATTTCAGGGTGGAGCACCGTGCAGTGGACTACAAGCATATTGCGGGGCATTGAGACCAAAACATGGGAGCTGCAAGAATCTGTGGAATGATCAAAGCTATCTGACAATAACTTTGGAGAAATGTCTCCATGTCTGGCGATGGCTCAGAGTCAGTGTACTTGTGTCACTCAAGGGACAAAGAGATGAGCCTCACCTCACCTATGCTCTCTCTAGTATAGCAGTTTAAGTACACAGTGTTGAAGCCAGAAAGCCCGCGGACTGAACCTGACCTTTGGCACTTACTTCAGCTCCATAATCCTTTATCTGGCATCCTTAGGGTCAGGTTCCAGCTTTAAAATTCAGAAGTCTTTATATTTTAAAAAGGCAAAACTGAATATACTGAGTATTACAGACCACTTACAGTAAGGTCCAAGGCAATAACCCATAATTAATATTTCTGTGGCAATATCTAAGAATATTCACACCAAATGAGATGAACAAAAATGATTTTTAAAAGCTTCATCAGGTTTTTCTGCCAAATAAATGTGCACCAATCTTAAAAGAAGAAAAGATCAATCAAATCGTAGTTTCCAGAGCTCTGGGTGTTTGGAATTGCAGATATGGGGCTGTGGGGTTAATGTTTAACTATAGGCAAGTAACACAACCTCTTGTAGACCTCAAGCTCCTCTGTGAATTGAAGACAGGTCGCAGAAATTGTGAGGACTAAGACCATAAATGAGTTAATGAATATAAATAAATACTCTTAGTACACCCCCAGTAAATATTAGCAATTTGCTATATGCTCAGGGGCAGCCTCCGTGTACCTCAGTCCCTGTGATTCGCCCTCCTCAGCCTCCCAAAGTGCTGGGATTACAGGTGTGAGCCACCGCACCTGGCCTAATCTGACACTTTCATTGCTTAAAAACATAAGTGTTTTCTTTCTTACAGGCAGTCTTGCACCTATGACAGAGTAGGTTCGCCCATTCATTTTTGAGATCACTCCCCATGCCTCTTCCTATTGCTCCCTTATAATCCATTCACCATATAGGAGCTATAGTGATCCTTTTAAAATTTAAATCAGATCACCTCATGCCCTTGCATGGAATTTTTTGGTGGCTTCTCACGTAAAGACTGAAGTCCCAAGGCCCACCACTGCCTATGAGACCTGGCATTCTCCCCTCTGTTCTACTCCTGCTAGACTTCTTCCAGCTCCCTGAACATGCCAGCACTCTTCACCCCCCAGGGTGTTAGCAAGACTGTTTTCTCTCTCCTTGGCTCACTCTTCTCTGCCCCATTCACCAGCACCGTTTAATACAGCATTAGCCTAAATGGTACCTCCTGAGAGACCTCCCTGACCATTATATCTAGACCAGGTTCTGCATGTTACCCCAGGACCCTATTTGTTTATAATTCCTTTTAATTATATTATATTGCTCGACTACAAAGTAGATTGTATAGTATACTCCAGAAGGGCAAAGGACTATTATCTTCTTCACTGCTCTATCTGCAAGGTCTGCAGATAGCAGGCACCCAGTGATTGGTGGAATAAACAAATGAATGAATATGTAATCTCTTAGTATTTCCAGTCAAATTACTTGTATAGTTACTACATTAAAAATGAGACATGATGGCTGGGCACAGTGGCTCTCACACCTGTAATCCCTGTGCTTTAAGAGGCTGAGACAAAAGGACTTCTTGAGGCCAGTAGTTCAAGACCAGCCTGGGCAACAAAACAAGACCCCATCTCTACAAAAAATTTTAAAATGAGCCAGGCATAGTGGTGTGCCCTGTAGTCTTAGCTACTTGGGAGGCTGAGGCAGGAGGATGGCTTGAGCCCAGGAATTGGAGGCTACAGTGAGCTATGATCACGCTGCTGCACTCCAGCATGAGTGACAGAGCGAGACCCTGTCTCTAAATGTAAAAAATATATATATAAATGGTGGCCAGGTTCCCAGATACACCCATGAAAACCTGCTTCAATGCACAATGCAGCTTAATCATAGAATTTATAGCACAAGTTCTGGAAAAATAAGGTCACATCCTGGGGCTAGGAAGGGCCAGCTGGATTGCTGTCCAACTCACCATCCCCTCCTTCGTTTCTCAAGCATTCTCTAAAGATGACCAGCTGATGCCATAACTGGTCATGAAGGTTATCATTACCCATCATACATTTTTGCCACCCATGTCTGTTTAACTGTCCTACAATGGCTCAGAAGTTTTTAGGGAACGAGGGCACAACTATAATTTCCCATGTTACATAAACTCAGCAGAGATGGTGTATTCCAATTAGCACCAGCTGGCTGACTACTCTTTTAATTGGCGTACCCAGGATATGCCGTAAGAACTAGCATTATATTCACATGTATTTATTTCCACGCTGCAATGTCAATACTCCAAGGTCGTTTTATGGGTGTATGTGTTTTTAATGTGTCTACCTTCTGTCTCCTTAATCAGGAGACAGAAGGTAGGCACTCACATTTTCAAAGGGTACATTAAAAAAAAAAATAAAAAATAAAAACAAGAGGAAAGAGCAGAGCACCAATGACAAATAAATAATTGCATTAGGGTCAGGTAGTTCAAAATGTAGAGTGAGCTGAGGCTCCTAAGAAAACCCAACTAGAATGCATAAGGGCTCGCTTGGAACTGGAAGCAAAGGACAATCTGAGAGCCTGCCACAGATGTTCTATTACTAAGCAACAGAGAAATGCAGACTCATTCAATGCCAACTCTTCTGTCCTTTCTATTAAAAAGAAACTTTCCATTCCAGAAAGAAGAACATGAGGGAATGTAAGAGGAAACGGAAGTCCGAGATATTTGAAGAAACAAAAAAGAGTGCCTAAATGCTTTATGTTAGTTTAAGTCTTCAAATGCTGAATTACATTGCAACGCAGTGCTTTCCAACCTTTTTCACATCATGATACATACAGAAAATACCAGTGTTTGTAGGGTACACTGGGGTACTAGGAGATGGCCAGCTTGGGGGCTCTGTTGCCCCAAACACCAAGGGCATCCACTTCTCGGCCCTTCTGCAACAGTTCCCAGAGCCTCAGTATTTGGAACATAAGAGTTTAAGAAGCTTATCTAGAATCCTAAAATAAAGGTAGATATGGTTACAGATTCACTAATAATCTTTTTTTTTTTTTTTTTTTTTTTTTTTTTTTTTTTTTTTTTTTTTTTTTTTTTTTTTTTTTTTTAGAGACAGGATCTTGTTCTGTCATCCAGGCTGGAGTGCAGTGACACAATCACAGCCAACTGCAGCCTCGACTTCCCGAGCTCAAGCAATCCTCTGGCCTCGGCCTCCCAAAGTGCTGGGATTACAGGTGTGACCCACCACACTCAGCCTGCAGAATGCACTAACGATCTTTGAGGAAGAGATGCCAGTGAGCTTGACATGAAGTTCTCCCTGAATTTTAGAAAAAAATTATCAGATGGCTTTTAAAACCATAAAGACAGACACTAACATGCATTTATACATACATAAAGAACAGTGCAAGCCAAACTATCTTTGTAGTGGGTGGAATTGTGGCCTCAACTTATGGCCATGACCCACTCCTCTTCAGAACCTGTGAATATGATCTTACTTAGGAAAGGATCTTTACAGTATAATTAAACATCTCAAGAGGAGATCATCCCAGATTCAGGGTGGGCCTTAAAGCCAAGAGAAAGGCAGAGAGAAACACGAGACTCGGGCACACAGGGATGAAAGCCACATCAAGACAGAGGCAGAGATTAGAGTTATGCAAGCACAAGCCAAGGAAACTCTTAGAGCCACCTTCTGGTCAGAGGCAAAGAATTCTCCCCTAGAGCCCTCACAGGGAGCATGGCTCTGCCAACACCTGGCGCACAGAACTGTAAGAGAATACATTTCTACTGGTTTAAGTCACCAAGTTTGTGGTAAGTTGTTAGAGTGGCCTTAGACACTAATACATACAATCCTCACTTCTTTGCTGATAGACAAAGGTTTGTAGGACATGGGGATGTTATAGAAATGGAATATCTGGATTTGAGCAATGAATTTGTCAAAGCCATTATGATATTCTCATGAATAAATATATTAAAAATATTTGGAGGAGTAATCACATCTCCCATGAAGACTGAATTTTTTGCGTCAGATTTACAAGTTCAGTCTGAAAAAGATTACTGCTCAGGAAATTCGAATTGCTTTTCCCCCAGCCTTGTTTTTCCTTGAGAGCAAGAATTTCTACATATTTTGTTCACTGCTATATCCCAGTGCCTACAACTGTGGCTAGCACACAGCAGGAATGCCAGAAAGAGTTGCTCAAAGGGTTAACTCAGCAAGCCTGTGTTTATCAAACCCTGCACATTCCCAAGAAAGTCCTATTTTCATGACTGGCAACTGGCTGGCTCCTGAGAATTAAGCAATTAGAGTATTCTGCCTGATCAGAGTGTTTTTGCATCCCTGAGGTCTTAAGCCACTGCTGTAATAAGTTTGCCCAGGTAGTTTACACTAGCAATGTGATTGATGGTGAATACCTGCTTTATTCTGGAGGTTTAGAACTTAGTTATTCAAGGTCAGCCTGTAGGCCTACATGACTGATAAGAGCTATATGTGGAGTCCTGGGTCCTGTGAATCCTTCTGGCAAATCCGCGGGCCTGAGGATAGTTAGGCATTCCTGCCACAGTCTAAAAAGCTATTCACCTAATACTACAACACCAGGGGTTTCACCACATACATTTAAGCTAACCAACTCATTACCTGTGTGCTCTTGTTATGATCTGGCTTCAGTTTTCTTTTTTTATTTCTGCTGTGAAATTCTACCACTTCTACTTGTTCCCTATGGTTCTCTAGGGAAGAGGGAGGAACTGCAGGAGCAAGGATCTCTGGTCCTGAAGAGGGACCTGTGGGGGTGCCAGCAGGAGCACAATGCAGCTCTTCTCTGATTTCCTTGAAGAAGCTTAAAGCACTCTTCCTCTGGCCTCTTATGAGAGAACCAGGTACAGGAGATGGCTCTGCTGCTACGGCCGTTGCACCCTCCACATCTCTCTTCTTGTTTTCCCTTTTCTTTAAGATCTTCTTCTGTTCTGTTTCACCTTCTGTCTCTCCTGTTTGTTCAAACACAAGAAGGAAAATAAAGGTTTTCAGTTTTAGCTACCATCAATATCATATGAATGTACTTGTACATGTTCCGTGGCTATATGCACCCAGAAGCACACAAAAAGAAATAAACTATTTTTTTTCCCTTCAAGTAGAGCGTATTTGCAAAATGTGTAGAATCCAAAATGCAGTCATCTTTTTCTAGGTAACTGTATTTACGTCTTTGACCCATGTTAACACAATCACTTTTAGTCCCCACCTTGGTCCTCACTCAAAGTGTCATCACAGCAATAGTCTCCAGGGCTGGTAATCCCAATAGGCTTTGCGCTAAAAATATCAGCCACTGTTTCTTTTTAACGCTTTCTGGGTTACAGGAACATGGAATAGCCTTCCTATTTTCTTTCACAGTTAAGAATTAAGATGAACCTAAGACAACTGGCTCAATTCGAATGTCTTCGTTTTCTACTAAATCCTCTTATCTACTCTATATTTCACCTGTTCAAACTCTGACCAGTCACCTGAAAGTTCTAACCAGAATCCTACACTTCCTTATTCACATGCATTACAAATACCACAGAGCTCTCTACATTACCAGCTGTTGATTTATGCTTGCAACTATTTGCTTCATCTTTTACACAATAAACATTGAAAAGCCAACTAACCTTTGGCATTAAGAATATAAATATGAATAGACACATTCAATGCCTTCAGAGCTCCTACCATGACTTTCAGCCTGTATTGACATAAACTATAGTATTTTGCGGAACAGTCTTCTCCTCCAGATTTTAAACTTCTCAAGGTCAGAGACTAAGTCTTCTCTGTCCTCCAATATGTCCAGGGGCACAGAAATGCTAGTTAAAGAGTGGGGTCTGGGGCTAGAACCGGAACCCAGGCTCTGCAAAAATTACCAGTTACACAACCTGCATCAGGTTTCATTAACCTCTAGTACTTGTTTCTACATTTGCAATCATGGGATTCATGACAGTGTCATGAATCTGAAAATTAAATGAGCAAATACATGAAAAGCATGTGGTATATGGCAAGTTCTCAATACTTTTAAGGATGATTCCTACTGTTTAGGTGAGCTTAGAATTTTCAGCAGTTCCAAAATAAAAAATAGCTTTTAAAATATCACGCCACAACTTTTAAGAAATGTGTTTTGTCCTGAAATCTAATGATTTTATTTGGTGCATGTGCAAAGGGTGTCACCTTCCCCCGGGCAAGTTCTTCAAGGTATGTGGCACAGTCTTCCCACTGACAGGCCATGAGACTTTAATGGGCTCTTTTACTTTCCTTTTCCCGCATCAAGATAAAGAAAGGAGAGTAAAAGGTCAGCACACTTGTTTGAAAAAAGGAAGAAAGAAAAAGTTGTGAAAAAGACAACTGGTCAATGACTATGAAGCCCCTGTCAAGGGACACACAAGAATGAAACTGATGAATTACCCAACAGGACCGAGGCCCCAGAGCGAAATGACACCATCGAACGAGGGTCTGGTAGGTCTCTGGCGGTGGCATGGGGAAAGGGGATTTCCCAGAGCTCAGGATAAACGTGGAAATGTGGGCTACTTCGAGAGTCCAAGGTCCTGTGTGCACTGCTCCCGTTAAACCTGAAAGCCTTGGTGCTTCCTACAAGCAAGTACGATAGTCCCCACACTTGGGAACGAGTTGGAAAGTTTGATGAATAACGTGTGATAGAGAAATGTGTTCTGCATCCGCTACTGGAACCAGGTAGGACGAAGTGAAGGGTGCTTGACATGCAAGAACCTTCAGCCTCAATGCAGAGGCCAGCCCAGGACCGGCTGCACAGGACACCCTCGTTCCTCAAATCTGCTCTCCACGTGGGCGCCTGGGACCCCCGCACTCACCAAAGTCGTAGAGGTTCTGGAGCAGAGCGTCCAGAAGTGTCGGAGAACTAGAAGGCGTGGCAGACCCCGGCCCTTGCTCCTGCGACATTGTGGGGTCCGCCGAAGAATCAATCCTCATTCCGTCGCGCAGTGCCCCCACTTCCGGGTTCCGTGTCTGCGCGCATGCGCTACAGGGCCCTGCGCGGCTTCCGTCCTGGTTAAGATGGCGGCGCCCGGGGTCCTGTGGTGCGGCCGCAGAGGGTGCCGCCGCCCCAGGCAAAGTAGGGCTGTCCTGCGAGAAAGAACCGCCCCCAGCAGCAGCAGCAGCACCACTACAACCGCTTAGCAAAGAATCCCAGACCCCGCCCGGGACAGCAGCTGCACCATGGAGTCTTCCAGTTCATCTAACTCTTATTTCTCCGTTGGCCCCACCAGTCCCAGCGCTGTCGTGCTCCTCTACTCGGTAGGCACCCAGGGAAAAGAGGCCCAGAGCGGAGCCGCGCGAGATAGGACTCCTTTCTCCCAGTTCTTCCTTCTTCCGGCCCACGACCCTTGCCCAAAAGAGCTGGTCCCTGGGCTCCCGAGCAGGGGTTAGTTGGTTGGGTTGGTTTCCAAGACAACGATGTATCGCTGTGGTCTCCGTGTGTGCATGCTTTTAGAAGTTTCTACCGATTATGGTTCCTTTGGTTCCTTTCCACTTGTTCCTTATCCTTCTATCAGGCCCTGGGCCTTCAGAAAGCTCCTGGACACAGGAATGATGGATGAGAATTGGAGTCTCTCCATCTCTAGCGAGAGCATATCGAGCTACCTCTTGGGCAAACCTGAGAAACCTGCGGGTCTGACCCGCCCTGAGATAGTCTGTGGCTCTGCACTCCGCCCTTTGCTGATGTTACATTCCTGGGAGTAAAGCACTTGTCTTGTATGTGGGGATAGAGTTTTAAACGCTTTAATGTAGGAAGATTTAGAACTTCTAGGCATTTTTATTGTACCTTTTCCACAAATCATTTTGGAGGACAGCAAGCGCCACCCAGCTTCTCTCCTGCTTGCCTTTTTCTCCCCAACCCCCTGTTTTAACGGTTCTTTTTTGCCGACAGATGTTGGTCACCCACTGTTTTCATGAAGAAATTATGTGATGGAAGCTTTATAGCCTTCACGATTGCACATTCCTGGGGCAACTGATTTGGTTTTTGTTTGTTTCTTGTGTTTTTAACCACTAAACTAGTTTTTAGCTACTTTCGGAGGAAATAAAAGAATGCACTTTAAAGCCTATTAGGGGCCAGGCTTGATGGCTCACGCCTGTAATTCCAGCACTTTCGGAGGCTGAGGCGGACGGATCACCTGAGGTCAGGAGTTCGAGACCATCCTGGCCAACATGGTGAAATCTCGTCTCTGCTAAAAATATATAAATTAGCCGGTCGTGGTGTCTGGCGCCTGTAATCCCAGCTACCTGGGAGGCCGAGGCAGGAGAATTGCTTGAACCCGAGAGGCGGAGGTTGCAGTGAGCCGAGATCACACAACTCCAGCCTGGGCAACAGAGCGAGATTCCGTCTCAAAAAAAAAAAAAAAAAAAAAAAAAAACCTATAGAAAAAAAAAAAAAAAAAAAAAAAAAAAATCATATTAGCATGTCCTGGTGCTTAGTGTCCGCTTTTGGCTTAAATATAGTGTTCATTTGTACAGAAAGGTCAAAACAGGGATGACACAAAAGAGCAAGATAAACACCCCAGTTTCTAAAGAGAATATGGCTACTTTCAAATTGGGACATCAATATTCTTTGGAACATGGAGAAACTTCTGTTCCCTCTGTATCAAGAACTTTCAGTACCTGATTGCTAACTGCCTAGTTCTCTAAAGCTTATCATTCAAATCGCTCTCTTCATTGATCTTATCGCCCCACAGTTCTGTGGTGGACGCACTTCAACTTTGTTTTCTGACTCTGCTACCCCAGAGCAGGGTTGAAGGGAAGAGCGTTGCTGTGCAGATCCACCTTTTAATGTGTAGCTTTTTCAGCTCTCAATTGGGTTGTGAATTGGCTGGAATTTTCCTGTTGTACATTAAAGGAAGGAGTTGGGGTTTTTTGTTTTGTTTTGTTTTACTTCCTGCTTTGCCAGTGATTCTTTAATAAGACTTGAGTCTACTTTTTCATGTGAAAAACTATGGCAGTTGGATGTGAGCATGCTGTAGTTCTCATGCTGGACAGCAACTGTCTCTTTACCAGTAGGTAGTTCTCACTACTGTTTTGTGACTGCATAGCCTTTACTTCCATGGTAACCTTACTTTTTCTTAGTACTTCAAGCTGTTTTTATTTCCCCAGATACACTGGTATTGTGTAATACTCTGATTAAAAGTAGCACTTTGGAAATATTTAAGATACAGCTGATTACAACAAACATTAGGAGTATATACAGTATCTTATTATTCTCAGTTTCTAAGATACAGAAGTTACAGATCCAGGCTTTGCCTTTAAGGGCACAAGAAGTCATAAAAGTAAACAAATAATTAAGGTTAAGTAGGGTAAGGGCAATGATTGAAGCATGCACAGTGTATTGTAAGAGTGACAAGAGGAGTCACCTGGCCAGCTTGGGAACTTGGAGAAGGTTTCTAAGAAAAGGTGACATCTGAGCTGATCTTTCTTCCTTTCTTCTTCTTTTTTTTTTCTTTCTTTCTTTCTACTTGGAGAAGGTTTCTAAGAAATGGTGACATCTGAGCTGATCTTTCTTTCTTTTCTTTCTTTCGAGACAGCCTTGCCGTGTTGCCAGGCTGGGGAGCAGTGGCTCGATCTTGGTTCACTGCAACGTCCGTCTCCTGGGTTCAAGCAATTCTCCTACCTCAGCCTCCCAAGTAGCTGGGATTTTAGGCACATGCCCCCACCACACCCAGCTAATTTTTGTATTTTTAGTAGTGACAGAGTTTCACTATATTGGCCAGGCTAGCCTCGAACTCCTGGTCTCAAGTGATCCACCTGCCTTGGCCTCCCAAATTACATTTGTATTTTTGAAAGTCTGAGAAGACTATTAGGTTTCTGAAGTGATTATCTGTATAGGCAACTTGTTTTGCTTAAGGAGAGACTGTAGGAAGAGAATCAGGTTGGGGAATGAATCTGATGCATAGAAGTGGAGATCAGTTAGAATACTATTGCAGTCATCCAGAGAAGTAATGAAGCCTGAAGTAAGGCAGTAATAGTGAGCTGGGGAAGAAGGGAAATTGATGAATTTGTGTGATATTTAGGACAGTAAATCATCTGCCTTTGGAACCATTTGTATGTGGTGGCTAAGGAAAGAGCCTATATGAAGTGTACTGTTGGGTTTCTATGATTTGGCAACTGGGCGGATGTTGACGCCTTTCACTGATAGGAAATATGGAGGAGCAGGTTTAGTCAGGGTAATAGAATAGAATTCAGTTTGGGGTGTACTCAGTTTGTGATGTAAGAGATAAATGTAATGATTTTTAACTTAAGGATTATCATGTTCCGGGCCAGATACATCCCATGGTGTTTGGGAGAGATCCAAGTGGAGTTAGAAATATGGTGCCAGAGCAAGAGAGGGGGTCTGGCCTAAATATATAGATTTGCAGTCAGCAAGTAGGTTGTATCTGAAGCCATCGGTGAACCTGAAAGCTTTCAGTGAGACCCTAGAATGAAAAGAAGACTGAGGATGGATTAACCACTAGTGTGCTATAACCCAGATGCTGACTTCCTGTTAAAGTCCCAGTGAAAGATCCAGATGCCTTACAGTGTCTGACAGAACTGTGCATGATCTCTTAACCGCTGTTGCTCTGACTTAACGAATCCTGTTCACTGGGCTTTAGCCACTCTGGCCTTCTGTTTCTCAGACAGCAAGCATGCTCTTTCCTCAGAATGCTCATAGTCCCTTCTGTGTGGCATGCTACATTTCCCCAGAAGTTTTCATTGCTGGTTCTTTGTATTTTTGAGGTCCCCAACTTAAATATCACTTCCTCAGAGAGGCCTTCCACAACCATTGAATCTAAAGCAGCTCTCAAATCACTCTTCCTCATTTTCCTCATTTGTTGCCCAATTTTATTTTTTTTTCTTTTTACTTTTGGCTTTTTAATTAATTATTTTTAGAGCCAGGATCTCACTCTGTCACCCAGGGTGGCGTGCAGTGGCACAATTATAGCTCACTGTGACCGCGAACTCCTGAGCTCAAGTGATCCTTCCTCCTCAGCCTCCTAGTAGCTAGAATTATAGTGCATATCACCACACCTGACTGATTTTTTTTTTTTTTCTAATTTTGTTTAGAGTCAGGGCCTCACTGTGTTGCCAACCTGGTCTCAAACTTCTGATCTCAAGCAATTGATCGTCTTGCCTTGGCCTCCCAAATCACTGAGATTAAAGGTGTAAGCCACCATGCCCTGCCCGTGGCTTTATTTTCTTTATATTCTCTTTCCAGTGGTATGCTACAGCAGTCTTCTATTGGCTTACAAGAGCTGATTGTTAAATTTTCATGAAGTTTGTGAGCCCATTCTTAAAACACAGCCATTATTAAAAATTAAAGATTAAATTATATAAATTTATAATTAAGTCATGTTAACAAAGTAATAAATACTGAAAACCTAGCATTTCTTCATTATTGTACTATCATCTGCGTTCTTGAGGTTATTTGTTTATCCTGCTGGAAGGTGAAGATCATGTTTAACTGCATGCTACTGCCCATTTCTCCCCAGCTTCGTGTTTTTTGGGGTCAGATGGCTCACTTTAAATCTGCCCTGGTGGGAATGTCTATCTCACAAAAATTGACAAATGCTGTAACTCATAGCTCTCCCACATCAAGTGTTAAATGGTTAAACACTGACCAACATATTACTGATGGTATCGCTAAATGGATTTACCTTGTTTATTTGTTGTCTGTCTTTCATAAGGACACGTAAGCTCTCAATATAGACCCTGCCTGCCTTTTTGATACTGTATTCACAGCCTATAAAACAGTGCCTGGTACACTGTGGGCTCTCAGTGACTGTCTGTTGAATGAATGGATCCTCCAGAGCAGTTGAAAGAGAGGTACAAGAAAGGCCTATTTCACTATCATTAGGGAGAAGCCTGCTCTACTAAGTAAGATGGGGGAGAAATAGTTCCCCTGAGCCTTACTTGGGTTCTTCTTTGTGTTATATTCCTGAGTGAGTAACCATGTAAGTTTACTTACTTAATGATACTAAAAACTTCTCAACCATGGTATAGGGAAAGCCAATTAATGGGTAGTAACACTCAACCCTAGCTGCACCTAGGAATCACTTGGAGTATTTTAAAAAAGAATTCTGACAGCGAAGTACCACTCAGAGGCCAAATTAATCAAAAATCTCTAGAGGTGGAACCTGGATATCAATATTTATTTTGAAGTGCCCCTGGGTTACTTTAATGTGCAGCCTGAGTTAAAACCACTGGATTCGACATCAGGTAAGGGCCAGAATGGAGAGATTTGAGCCTTATCCTGTGAATGCTGTGGAGCCGTCATCAACAGGGTTCAAAAAGTGACTTCATTCTGTAATTTATTTTTTCATTCTGCAAATAATGACTTGAGTTCCTACTAGAAACTGGAAATACAGAAATGTATAAGACACCTTATCTACCCAGATAAGAAGTTCATGATCTCATAAGGGAGGCAACAAATACAAGTTCAATGAAGTGTTTTAGAGACCATCTTGAAAATCCAATTATTGAGAGTTCAGTAAAGACTGAAAGGAAAGAATGACCAATTTAATCTAGGTAAAGGGGAGAACCAGAATATGGGACACAGAAGAGGTGAACACAAGCTCTGGTTGTTGGCTAAATATTTCCCAAGTGACACAATGTGGAAGGAGCATTTGTAAATGTCCCTCTCAATAACTGGTACCATCATCCACCTTGTTATTCATAAAAGAGATTGTCTCTCTCGATCACCACTATATCCTGAGCGTGTATCATGGTGTCAAGCACATAGGCATTCAAATATTTGAGAATGAATGCTGTTCTATAGAGGGAGCAATTTAAACAGAGATCTGGGAACACATAGTTCATTTAGGGAACTGCAGGCCTTGGCATAGCTGGACTGCTGGATAAAGAGGAATGGTCGTGAGGCAGGGGGTGGGGGTCATATGCTAAGACAGGTGGACATGATGTAAGTCCACCTTGCAAGCAACAACCACGGAAGGATTGTAGATAATCATATTTGGCAAGCTTTTTCAAAGTATACATACCTGCTGCTTTCCATTAGGGGTTCTTGTCCTGAAGACTCCCTCACTCCCATACATATCTGTTTATGTGCAGTTGACCTTTGAACAGCATGGGAGTTAGGGGCACCAACCCTTTGCACAGTCAAAAATCTACAAATAACTTTTGACTCTCCAAAAATTTAATTAGTAACCTACTGTTGAGCTAGCTGACAACATAAGCAATCCATTAATGCTTATTTTATATGTTATGTGTACTATGTACTGTATTCTTAATAAAGTATGTTAGGGAAAAGAAAATGTTACTAAGAAAATCATATGGAAGAAAAAATATATTTACTCTTCATCAAGTAGGAGTGGATCATCATTAATTCACTTCATCCTTATCATTTCACATTGAATAGGCTGAGAAGGAGGAGGAGGAATAGGAGGGGTTGGATTTGCTCTCTCTGGAGTGGCAGAAGCGGAAAATCCTCGTATAGGCCAGGCATGGTGGTTCACACCTGTAATCTAGTGCTTTGGAAGGCTGAGGTGGGAAGATAATTTGAGCTCAGGAGTTCGAGACCAGCATGGGCATACAGCGAGATCCTCGTCTCTATTTTAAAAAAAATTAAATTTAAAAATCCTCATATAAGTGGACCTGTGCAGCTCAAACGTGTGTTGTTCAAGGGTCAGCTATATATATATTTACACACACACACACACACACACACACACACACACAGAGTCATATGATGCATAACATTTTAGTCAATGTATGATGGTGGTCTCATAAGATTATAATATTGTATTTTTTTACTGCATCTTTTTCTGGGTTTATATGTGTAAATACTTACATTGTGTTACAATTGCTTACAGCATTTGGTATAGTAACATGCTATACAGGTTTGTAGCTTAGGAGCAATAGGCTAACCACTATACCATATAGCCTAGGTGTGTAGTAGGCTATACCATCTGAGTTTATGTTAATACACTCTATGATGTTTGCACAACTATGGAATTGCCTACCAGTGCATTTCCAGAGTGTATCTCTGTTGTTAAGCAGTGCATGACTATATACATATATATGTCCTCAGCTGATTCTGATCCTTTTCTCCGTCCATTCTCAGGACCGCTAAATGGGAAGTTCTTGTTTTTACGACCTAAGTTTATATAATGGTAGTTGGCTGCAGTCTATAGAGCTCAAACTGATATAACTATATATTTATTAATGAGAAATGTGGGATTTGAGATATCCCAGCCTTATAAGCAAGAGTATTTCATATATTACAAGGATTGCAACTTTACATGAGAACTCCCAACAGTGAAAAGACCTTTCCTTCATGTAGTCTTCTCTGCATATGGGCCTACAAATTTTCGTGTTTGCATGTTTTACCTGCTACCCTTTTATAAACTCTTCATAAATGCTATTTGCTTCCATTTATATTCTTATGCCAAATTGTGGTCTCAGTTAACATTCTGTATTTTCTTCTATTACCTCAACATTTAGTCTTTCGGTTATTGAGTTCAGTTATTGACCAATTTTGCTATATTCTAAATACAACCAGATGTTGGAAACACAGAGGAAATGAGCTTTACTCTCTTCAAAATAATTGCGTTTTAGTAGGGAGACAGACATGCAAACAATTACCGTGTTGTGGGATACATACCATAATAGATGTAGATAGTAGGCAAAGAAGTGACAGGGAAACTATGAATGATTCCATCTGGGGAACTCTGGGAGAGTTTTCATAGAAGAGTGATGCCGAAGCCTCTAAAGCATTCAGAATGGTGCCTAACACTTTAGCGTCAGCACACATTAGAAGTGTCCTGACTCTAAGCAGTTATACGTGTTAGCTACAATGATTATCATTACTACTACTTTTGTAATCAGAAAAGTACTCTAGAAAATTAACAATTCAGAAGTCATTGGTAGCTTTGTAAAGAGCAGCTTCAGGGGCTGGTTGGATAGAAGCTGAATGGCAGGAGCTAAATAAGAAATAAAAAACTTGTCTCAGGCCAGGCACAGTAGCTCATACCTGTAATCCCAGCACTTTGGGAGGCCAAGGGAGGAGGATTACTTGAGCCAGGAGTTTGAGACCAACCTGAACAACAAGCAAGTCTGTACTTCTTTATTATTATTATTACTATTATTTTATTTTGTAGAGATGGATCTTGGCTGTGTTGCCCAGGCTGGTCTTGAATGCCTGATTTCAAGCAGTCCTCCTGCATCAGCCTCTCAGAGTGCTGGAATTGCAAGCGTGACTCTATCTCTGCAGAAAAATTAAGAATTAGCTGGGCTTGGTAGTATGCACTTGTAATCCTAGCTACTCGGGAGGCTGAGGCAGGAGGGAGGATTGCTTTAGGAGTTTAAGGCTGTAGTGAGCTATAATGGTGTCACTGTACTCCAGCCTTAGCAAGAGAACAAGCTCTTATTTCCAAAAGAAAAAAAAAGAAGAAAAGAAAGTTGTCACAGCAATATACTGCTCAGTAGTACCCTTTATGGGAGCGCCTGTTTCTTGAATGATTTTTCTTTTTGTTTGCACCCATATGGTTTTATTTTACATGATTTGGGTTTCAAATGTATGTTTTAATGTGATTTTTCTTTCTTTCTCTCACTGTTTGTTTGTTTGTTTGTTTTTTGGCCAGTATGAGGTACACAACTATAATGTGATTTTTAAAGCTAAGTAGAGGCAAATGAAACAAGTTTGTCAGTGTGGCAGATGAAATCATGTAAAGTTGATCAGATTACTTGAGGGCTTGTCTCATCTTTGCTGTCTTCCCTAAATTTCCCAAAGAGGTACTGGCAATTATAGCAATCAGAGATATAATAAAATATTACAACTCAGTTTCAGTTTATTAATCCTAATTTTCTTTAATCTCTTTTTCTTACTATATGAAAGTCTAACATTAGACCACTCTGCCCCTGTTCATGTCATAGAGTAAAATTTTGTCAGAGATGAAACCTTAGCAATGTGTTCTTTAATCTGTCCTGATTATTTTACAGTATGTGCTCATTACTTTCTTGCCTCATCCACAGAAGGAGCTCAAAAAGTGGGATGAATTTGAAGATATTTTAGAAGAGAGGAGGCATGTCAGTGACTTGAAATTTGCAATGAAATGCTACACACCTCTTGTCTATAAGGGAATTACTCCATGTAAACCAACTGATATTAAATGTAGTGTTCTCAATTCTGAAGAGATTCATTATGTCATTAAACAGGTAAGTGATTCCCTCTTCAACCATGGCCAGATTTGTTCACGTCAGCAACTTCTTGATTTTATAACTTATTTTGCTATCTGTAGTATATGCTTTTAGGCTGAGCTGTATTCATCACATTTATCAAATACTTATCATACCCATGTGTGTTAGCTTTTTGCTACACATTAAAGTGGAGGTTTAACAGTGAGCAGTTGAGCAGAGCATGTCACCTAGGCATACAGTGAAATATGATAGGAGCCATGCTAGTGGGAGCCCAGTGTGCAGGGCTGCTAATTAATTATAGGGGCAACTAATTTGGTGTAGGGAGTCAAGGAAGTGGTTTTTTGTAATGAGACCTAAAAGATAATTAGAGATTTTGCAGGCGAAGTGGGGAAAGAATATTCAAGCCAAACAAATAATTTACCCCCGTGGTTTTCAAACCTCCACATTAGCATTACCCAGGGAGCTTTTCAAAATCCCCGTATCACCCCCATGCCAATTAAATAAAAATGTCAAGGGAGGGAATATCAGTGTTTTTAAGGAAGCCCAGGTGATTCCAAAGTATAGCAAAGTTTGGGAGACACTGGCTCACTTTAAGGACCAAAGCCAAGAAAAGACTTGTACTTTTCTCTTGGAGAAGCTATCAGTTTTATCTGATAGGAGATAGGTTGAGCCTGTTCCATCAAGTGCATTCAAATTTTCTCATCAATTAGATGCCAGCAACAGTGGTGTCTCAACACTGGCTTCTCCTTAGAATGACCTGTAGAACTTTTGCAATACTTTCACTGTACTGAAACTAGTTTGGTATGACCAGACCAAAGAATAAAGAAGGGGTGATAATAAGAAATGAGCCTGGAAAGATAAGAAGGGTCATGTTGTGAAGGACTTTGTAAACCACGCTGGATTGGATTTTATCCTAGTAGTACATTACAAAGATGTTGAAAGCTTTCAAGATACAGTATGACATGATCAGGTGATGTTTTAGAAACACCATTCTGCTAAAACTGGACAGGAAGTCTGCTTGTGATGCTCTCGCAATAATCCCTTTGTAAGTCATAGTTGCCTAGACTGGGGAGTGGTTGCAGAAACAGAGAAATGGACAGATTCAAGGGATTTGAGAGGTGGGGTCTACTTTATGACCAGTTGGGTGTAGGAATGGAAGGAAAAGAAAGAATGAAGGATGATAAAGCAATTCACTGAAATAGGGAACCTAAGAGGGAACCAGCTGGGAAGGGAAACTTCAGTTCTGTTATAGCTGCGTGATTTGAAGACATCAAAATGAAGGTATTTGGTGGGCAGGATTAAATCTTCCTGATTGCTAGCCCTCCATGTCATATCGCCCAGGTGCTCATGTGGTCATAGCCCCACAGGTGGATAAATGGATGCGTTGCAGCTATTGCTGACCTGGGCCTTGGTCCTGCCCACATCCTCTCATTCATAGCTTTGGTAGTTTGGCGTGGATTGACTGGCCTCATTTTTGCTAACAGCAGTCTTCTGTGCTCCGTACTATTTTCTTCCTGGTCAGAAGGAAAAATATTCCTCTTTCCTAAGAAGCTCCTCTAAGGAATATACTCTCTCCTTTTTAATTTTTTTTTAATTCTTGGTCCTCTATAAATGTCTTAAAGGAAAACAAGCATGCATGCAACTAGTGTGTTTTTGTAAGGAGAATTCTTTACAAAATTCAGAATTGCAGTATTCTTGCTTGATGTTGGTTACCAAAGAATGTTAATATTTAGTGCTGCCTCTTTACTCATGGAGACTGTGGCTCACTCTCATCTTCCCCGAACACAGAACTGACTCCGTTCATGTTTAAGGCCTCTCCCTGACCTTGCCTGTTACCTCTGCTTTTTAATAGAGATATCTTCAGTTTTGTCTTCAGGGATATTGCCCCAGATTTCAGGTTATACCATATCTGTTCTGCAGCTTCCGCTCTCACCTCTTGGAATCTGCTCTGGTTTCTAATTAGTGAAGAGGAAAGACAGCTGTCAGGCTTTAAATTTCCCTCTCATGCTCTAAGACTGACCTGTAGAGCTTTGCTTTTTTCACGTTTAACTGGAGTTTAATCAGGTTTGTGGCCTTGGGAAAAATTTTTGTTTCTGCTCTCTGTTTTCTCAGTTTGGACATATAACCTGTGGGCTTAATCCTTTGTTTTTATTCACCTTACATATCCTTGAGAAGCTATCAGTTTTATCAGGCTGGGCCTATTTCATAAGTGAAGTCAAGTTTCCTTATCAATTAGATGCTGACAACAGCAGTTCTTCCTTAAAGAATCACTTGGAGCACTTTGGCAAAAAGTTACTATTACTATCTACTAGAAGCTAAACTCCATGAAGGCAAGAATTCTTGTCTCTTTTTCACTGCTGTATTCCCAGTGCCTAGAACGTAGAAGACATTCAATATTTGTTGAATTTGTGAATTTTAAAAAATGAGGCCATGGTCCCATCTACAGAGATTCTGATTTAACTGGTCTGGGATAGGACCCAGGCATCTCTCTCTCTTTCTTCTGCTTTTTTTTTAAAGCTCTTCAGATTGTTCTAATGCACACTCAGGTTAAGTGTTACTGATTTAAAAGATCTTATTCAGGCCAGTGTTTCCCTGACTTGGCTGTGCTGCTGAGAAAAATCACATAAACTAGATATATTGGAATCATACAAATTCATGATTAGGCAGCACAACTGGGCCTTCCACATTCCCCAGTAATTCCGTTTCCCTAGTGAACTGCTTTTCATTCTCCAAAATGACAGTTTTAGCAACCCCACTCTCCTTGAACTTCCAGCCCTGCCTCCTCCTCTTACTTGCAGCAGATGGTGAAGAAAAAAATTTTCTTCCTCTTCCTGTGAAGAAAAAAATTATTATTTTTTTTTGAGACAGAGTCCCCCTCTGTCACCCAGGCTGGAGTGCAGTGGCATGATCTTGGTTCACAGCAACCTCCACCTCCCAGATTCAAGCGATTCTCCTGCCTCAGCCTCCCAAGTAGCTGGGATTACAGGCACTTGACACTGCACCTGGCTTATTTTTGTATTTTCAGTAGAGATGGGGTCTCACCATGTTGGCCAGGCTGGTCTCAAACTCCTGACCTCAGGTAATCTGCCCGCCTCTGCCTCTCAAAGCACTGGGATTACAGGCATGAGCCACCTCGCCCAGCCACAAAGAAAATTTAAACCGTCATGAGTGCTCTCTCAACTTCCTGTGACCAAATCTACCAGTTTACCTGCATCCAGTACTCATTATTTTCTGCTGTTAAAACTCCTGTTTGGGTGTAATCCCTACTCTATTCCTTTGTTCTGAATTCCACCCTCTCCCCCTTCCTCAGGTCCTTTGCCTCTCCTGACTATCCCTTCGTATTTCTTCAGTTACTTCTGTGTTAGCCCTTTCCCCATCAGCATTTAGCATGTTTACTTCTCTCTCAGCTTAGATAGACCTGCATCCTTTCACCCCGTGCCTTCTCTAGTATTGCCCATCTCTTTCTTCCCCCACCTTTACCTCTCTCCTCCTCTTTTAAGAAATTGATGGTTTTTTTTTTTTGTTTTATTTTATTCTTTAGAAACAGGATCTCTCTGTCATCCAGGCTGGAGTACAGTGGTGTGATCATAGCTTACTGTAACCTTGAACTCCTGGGCTCAAGCAGTCTTCCTTCCCCAGCCTCCTGAGCAGCTTGAACCATAGACATGTGCCACCATGCCCAGCTTTTTTGTTGTTTTTTAAAATTTTTTGTAGAGACAGGATCTCGCTATGTTGCCCAGGCTGGTCTTGAACTCCTGGCCTCAAGTGCTTTGATTACAGGTGTGACCCACTGTACCTGGCTCAAAATTGGCCATGTTGTCCATGCTTACCATCACACTTCCTCACCCTTCATTTACTATTCAGCGTGCTGGAATCTGGTTTCTCATCCACTGTAATGGCTCTTTCTGAGGTTGCGAATGACTTTCTTATGGGCAAATTCTACCTGTTTCAAAGCTGTGATTGCCTTTGGCTCTTGCTCTTTCTCCTTTCTTTCCACGACACTATACCTTTATTCTAAGCCCTATATCTTTTTAATCATTCCTCACTT
>NW_016107357.1:12275413-12298955 GCF_001604975.1 Cebus imitator
GCAGCCTCTGCCTCCTGGGTTCAAGCAATTCTACCTCAGCCTCCTGAGTAGCTGGGATTACAGGCACGTGCCACCACACCTGGCTATTTTGGTATTTTTAGTAGAGACAGGGTTTCTCCATGTTGGTCAGGCTGGTCTCAAACTCCTGACCTCTGGTGATCTGCCCACCTCAGCCTCCCAAAGTGCTGGGGCTACAGGTGTGAGCTACTGCGCCTGGCCTCCTCACTTGCTTTTATGGGCTTTTCCTTTGCCTATCTCTTTAAATGATGGAATTTGTCAGGATTTTATTCCAGCCTCTGGTTTTTTTCTATCCAGTCACTTGGCAGTTTTATTAATTGCCAGAATTTTAAGTACCTTCCTTATGCTGACATCTCCCTATTATAATAAATAATAACACAATCCTTCAGCCCAGCTCTCTTTTGAGTTTCATGTATCTGTTTTTATATGTCTGCTAGAATATCCACTTGGAATTTGCAAAGCACCTCAAATTCAAGATATCTAAGTTAGGCTCTCTACCCCTCCCACCCTTGCCCCTGAACCAGGTGTCTAGATATATTACCTCCTACCCCAACCCCGTTTTCCCTGTCTCCAGGAATGACTCCTCCATGCACTAGGTGCCCAAACCACCCCAAACCTGGATGCGATCTTCAACCTCTTGCTTTTCTTTCATAGGCTGTCAGTCACTAAGACTGCTGACTTTCTCTCCTAAATGTCTCTTCCTGTCTGTGTGTTTCCACGTCTGCTGCTACCTCTCTAACTCAGTCTGCCTTTATCTCACAGAATGCAACAGTAGCCATTGAAGGGGTCTTAGCCAAGCAAAGAGGTGATTGCTATTGCATTTAAGAGATGGATCAAGTTTATATAATATAGAGAACAGACTGAAGAGTCGGAAAAATGAGACAAGGAGTTATAAGACTATTGCTCATCTATTAAGTCTGATATTAGGTTTCTTGAAATGTATCTGCTGAGCAAGCGAAAAGTGTAATTGCACAGATAAGAGGTCATGTCATCCTCTACTCTGCTCCAGTCACGGAGAAAGCATTTCTTTCAACACAGCCTGTTCACTTGTGTTGTTGATCTGTTCATTCCATTTTAATTCCCAAGGGTCTTACCTTTCCTACCCGTCAGCCCTTTCTATCGGCTCAATCTGGCATGAGGATTTTCCGTCTAGGGAAAAGTCCTCCCTTGGCCATGTATTCTGCCTCAATTCCCGCTTTCCCTACTTAATCTGCTTCTCAGAAGAGTGGTCTACATATGGTGTCTTCCATGGATTTCCATGGTGCCCTTCATCTTCATGTTATCGTTTGCTGTGTCCCTTATTGTTAGACATCTCTTCTTCAGGATCATCTTACCTTGACTTCTGTGACATCTCACGTTAGATGTTCTTCATTGGTCTCTTTCATAAGTTCTTCTGTCTGCCCCGTAAGTGTTCTTAGAGTTGAACCTTCACGCTTCTTACCTCCCTTCTGCTATCTCCCTGGTCCATTTTATCCATCATTCTTATTATTTCAGTTTCTATCTATAGCTTGGTGGTACCCAATCAATAGCTCTTGCTGTGCCTAGATTATTGGGGTTTAGATTTTATCTCCAACTGTCCAATTCTCTGCTGGACATCTAATCTGTATGTCCCACAAACACCTCAGAATCTGTATAGCTAACTAATTCTTAGCCCCTGTACTCCACTGCCTTCCATCCCTGAGCTGTGGTCTCTATTTCAGGGATGGCCCTACCACCCATTCTGTTGCCCAAAACAAAACTGAACATAACCCTGCCCTTCCCTTTAGCACCTCTCATTACCCTTGTTTGGCTCTCTACCATCTCTGGCTAGAACTATTTCCATAGTTTTATAGTTAGGCTTCCTTTCATGGTTGTGTTTCCTGAAATTCATCCCTCCTACCAGTCCCTTGATTCCTACATTTTCCCAGTTCTGCCCTCTGCTCTTTCTTCCTATCCAGCTGTTGTTAGGATTATCTGAGTAGCTGTTTTACGAACATCCTTAATTCTCCTTTGCCCCAATCTTTCCTTCCAGACTGGCCAGGAAGAAAAGCAGTCTGGAATCTGCCAGCTCACCTTCTCTGTTCCTTTAACCAGGTGTCTGGCTGCTCCTGGGAGAGTGGATGAGTAATGCAGATCCACATTCTGCAGCCTTGGGATCCCTTCTTCCATCTGCCCCTTTTAGTCCAGTTTCAGAGACAAGGTGCCTTCTCTCCTGGTCACAACCAGTCACACCCCTGTGGTCTGGAAGCCATCCAGTCCAGCCTCCTCTGAGACTCTGGCATGCATCGGCTACTTTCCTTCTGTCTTCAGCCTTTCCCTCAGAGGACTTCTTCTATTTGGTCTATAAACAGGTCCAAGGCGTTAACACCACTGAGCTGTATACTTAAAACTGGTTTAAATGGTATATTTTAGGTTATGTGTATTTTAACACAATTTTTTTAAAGTGGAATGCTAATTAATGAAAAACAAAAAACAGGTCCAGGACTTTTGCATCTCAGGAAAACATTTTTGCTTTAATTCATATCCTCCCTCTACTTCTCGTTCAAACTTTCCCATTATTCTGTGGCCACTGTCTTTACTTCCTCAGCAGTTCATTTAGTCTTCAGTCCATTCATATTCAGTATGAGTTCTCTTCTGATCATATTTTCAAACTTTTTTTTTTTTTTTGGTACAGTCGCTGTTTCAGGTAGCCTCTGAATAAAACAAAGGAACACAGGTAAAGGAAAGAGTTATTCTGGTTCCTCACTCTTAGCCCTGTTGAACTGAGCCCCCAAAAAGATAGGATATGCAGCAAGATAGAGATGGTGGTCGCACAGCATCTGTGAATGTACAAAATACCACTGAATTGTTCACTTTAAAATGATTAATTTTATAGTGTGTGAATTTCACCTAAATGGAAAAAAAGGATATAAGATACTTCTTCACGGCCGGGCGCGGTGGCTCATGCCTGTAATCCCAGCACTTTGGGAGGCCGAGGCAGGTGGATCACGAGGTCAAGAGATCGAGACCATCCTGGTCAACATGGTGAAACCCCGTCTCTACTAAAAATACAAAACATTAGCTGGGCATGGTGGCGTGTGCCTGTAATCCCAGCTACTCAGGAGGCTGAGGCAGGAGAATTGCCTGAACCCAGGAGGCGGAGGTTGCGGTGAGCCGAAATTGCGCCATTGCACTCCAGCCTGGGTAACAAGAGCGAAACTCCGACTCAAAAAAAAAAAAAAAAAGATACTTCTTCATTACATGTAATTGGGTTACCAACACCCCAGCCTTTGAGCTTCTGAGCTCCATCCTAAAGTAAAGCACTCTCCCTTGGGAAGCATAAGGATTACTTATCATACAGCCTTCATTTCAAAGTGCTTGTTTAGGGGACAATGAAAATGGGCAAATCAGGCTTCCTCAAGGATAGAAACTGACTTGTTCATCTCCAGGCCCTTGACAGTCCTAGCACAGAGCAAACTTTTTGTTTTCTTTACAAAAGATCTAAAGGGCTATATGAATAAAACAAGTTCCATTGTGAGATCCTTTATTTCACTAATTATCCTTTGATAGTTAATCCCTATGACTGATAGATGTGATATAATCTGAGTCAGTAATTTCAGTGTAATCTTGTATATTACTTTGTGATTGCATTGAGCAAGCTGGTAGAGTGCTGCAGCAATATACTGAGAGAAGCCACTGTGTGCTATGACACTAGATCGTGGGCAGCAACTTATTTTAGAGCGTTTGGGTGTAAACTTATTAACGAACCAAATGGAAAGGTGAAGTGTTTTCTTCACTCTAAAATACTATCCTAGAAAGCCGTTTTTCTTTTGATTTCCAGCCTTTAAACATGTTTAAATAGGATCATTTATCTACTATGACTGTGTTAGGAAATTATGTCAATTTAAATTAAAAAGAAAATACACCAACTTTGAGTTATAGAAGATTAATCCATTGGGAACTAGTCATACTGGCTTTTGAGTAAAGCTTTCTGATTTTTTTTTTTTTTTTTTTTTAGAAATTATTCCTGCTTTTCCTTTCCTTTTAGCTTTCCAAGGAATCCCTTCAGTCTGTGGATGTCCTCCGAGAGAAAGTTAGTGAGATTTTAGATGAAATGAGTCACAAACTACGCCTTGGAGCCATTCGGTTTTTTGCCTTCACTCTAAGCAAAGTATTTAAACAAATTTTCTCAAAAGTGTGTGTAAATGAGGAAGGTATTCAGAAGGTGAGTATTGATTGTTTAAAAAAAAAAAAAAGTCTCTTCTTAAAATTAAACAAACAGTCTCTTTTTCAACCCCTCACAATTTAGTCAACTCAAGGACAGCTCACTTGGTCAATAAAAAGCCCAGGGCCTAATCATCAGGCCTCCAGTCTAGACAGAAGAGGGTGTGCATCTCTGAAGCCTTTTGCTTTTTGTTTCCTTTTAACTGCAGACTTGCAGGCTTCAGACCAACTTAGTCAAGTAAGACTTACAGACTAACTTAATGATATTCACTAAAGTTCCAAAGGAAATACAGAGAATTTCTGTATATGCTTCACCTAGATTCCCTTACGGAATTTCCTTTATCTTTTCCTAATACTCTGGTACATTTTTCCTATAATTAAGGTAATTGTCTTATAGTATAATTATCAAAATAAGGAAATTAACATTGATACAATACTAGTAATACACACCTGACTCATGTTTCACCAATTGTCCCAATCATATCCTGTGTAGCTAAAGAAAATTCTAGATCATGTGTCGCACTAGAAATCCTAGAAAGCGTTCTGCTTTTTTCTTTACCCTCTTCCATGTAAGACTCTTAATCTAAAATAATTCCTTAGTATTTGTGTTTGTGTTTCATGATAATTTCTTAAAGAAAAAAACAGGCTAATTATTTTGAAGTATGCTTGATTTGAATTTGAGTGATGGCATCTCAATGTTAGGCTCAGGTTGTATACCTTTGCTAGGAATATCCCAGAAGCGACACATTCTTCTCAGTGCAGCATATCAGCAGCATATGGGGCCTGTTGGTTTCATTACTAGAGATGTTTCACTTCCATCATTTGGTTAAGGTTATAACTGCCAGGTTTCTGTGCTTGAAGTTATTATTTTTTTCCTCTATAACTAATGAGTATCTTATGAAAAGACACTTTGAGAATGGCTAAATATCCTATTTTGCATCATACTTTCTCCCACTATTTTGCACCCTCTGATGGTTTTTGCCTGCGTTAGTTATTATGTTAATGATTGCCAAATGATGATCTTTCTAATTTCGTGAAGGGAAAATAATCCCTACAAAGATTATTTTTACTTATTTGTGTTATTACTTTTTTTCTCCTAGGAAAGCTCTTAACTTCATTTGCCTTCCTCCTCATGCCTTTTAATATTTTGTTTTAATTCAGTCATTTACTTTCCTGTCAAATATTTCTTCTTCCTCCTGTTTTCAAGATTGCTGACTTATGCCCTGAATCTGTTAGAGAATGTTACAGTGTTTGAAATCAAAGAGTATTGGTGAACCATATCTTAAGTGATCACAGACTAACTGGCCTTTGTTATATTTAGATTTCAGAATAACAGATAACACATGGATACCAATGAATCTTGAGGTTAATGGCCTGAGGATTATATTTGGAAACTCAAATTATCCCTCCCTGCTACGTGGCACCCATTCTCCCTGGCAGTGACTCCAGCACATAGCACATACCATTCCTCTCACTTTGTCCTATGCATTCATAGATTTTTTAAAAATCTCTCCAAGAGAAGCTTTGTTTTCTCTAACCACAACCAGCCAATTCAGTATAGCGGTTAACAGTTGGCCCTTTAAGTGAGATTGACTTGGGTTCCATTCACAGCTCTACCATTTATTGGATGCATGACCGTTTTACAAACAAGGAAGCTAAGACTTAGACCCTGTTAAATATGTGGTATTAAACAAAGCATGTAAGATAACTGGTATATAAAATGATGCTGATATAGTGCCCAACTAATACATGTTAGCGACCATCACTGTTATCATTATTCTGATCCATAAGAATTTACATTTTTAATATTCTTACATTAAGTGAAATTGTTTTACTAGAAACAGTACTTTTACCTTATCAGAGAACATCGTTTGTGTGTATGGTAGGAAGGCAGAAAAAGAGGATTGGTATTCCCTCTATACATAGACTTAACTCTTTCATCTTTTGATTTGAGATACGATTTGATAACGTGACAACTGGAATTATTCAAAATGTAACGTTTACTTTCAAGCTACAAAGAGTCATCCAGGAGCATCCTGTTGTTTTGCTGCCTAGTCATCGAAGTTACATTGACTTCCTGATGTTGTCTTTTCTTCTGTACAACTATGATTTGCCTGTACCAGTTATAGCAGCAGGAATGGGTACGTATTGTTTCTCTGTTTTTTTTAACAAGTTCACTGGCATGTTCTGGCAGTACTGAGGTATTTGAAGATGATGATGAAAATAGCCTCTCCTCCTTTCTTCCAGTCATAGCACTGAATAGCTTGGCTTGTGTCCTTTGCCCTGTGCTTTACTGTGCCTGAACAGACCTCTGCAAGAGTTCATGCACACAGGGTTCTTTGGTATAAGCTTGAAAAATGAGACTGTACTACTTACAGGTATTACCTGACTTTTGCTTTTTTTAATTTGACACTATATTAATGGCTATCTCTCTAGGCAATAAATAGATATAACTTTTTAAAGTTTAATTGTGATAAAATATACATAATGTAGAATTTATCATCTAAATCATCTTCAGAAATAAAGTTCAGTGTCATTAAGTCCATTTACATTGTTGTGCAGCCATCAACACCATCCATCTCCAGAACTCTTCATCTTGCAAAACTGAAATAGTACCCATTAAACACACTCCCCATTCCACCCTCCTCCTGACTCTGGGCAATCAGCATTCTGCTTTCTCTCACTATGAACTTAACTACTCTAGATATTTTATGTAAGTGGAATCATACACTGCTTGTCCTTTTGTGACTAGCATATTTCACTTAACAGAATGCACTCAACGTTCATCCATGTTGCAGCATGTATCAAAATTTCCTTCCTTTTTAAAGTTGGAAAAACATCTGCTCAAGACCCAGACCCTGCTTTCCATTTTTTTACATACATACCAAAAATGGTATATGTAGAATTGCTGGATCTTGTGCTAATTTTTATTTTTCATTTTTTGAGGGACTACCATACTGTTTTCTATAGCAGCTGCACCTTTTACATTCCCACCAACAGTGCACAAGAGTTCCAGTTTTTCTACTTGTCGACACCTGTTATTTTCTGATATTTTTTATAATAATTCTAATGAGTGTGAACTACAAGTCAATCATTGTAGGTTTGATTTGCATTTCCTTGATTATTGATGCTGAGCATCTTTTTGTGTGCTGATTGGCCAATTGTATATATTTGGAGAAATATATGTGAAAGTCCATTGCCTATTTTTTAATTAGGTTGTTTGGAGTTTTTTGTTGTAGGAATTATTTACGCATTCTGGATATTTACCCCTTATCAGATGCTTTGCAAATATTGTCTTCCATTTCATGGGTTACCTTTTCACTCTGTTGATTGTGTTCTTTGAAGCATGGAAGTTTTTAATTTTGATGTAGTCCAATTGACCTATTTGTTTCTTTTGTTCCCTGTGCTTTTGGTATTAGATCCAAGAAATCATTGCCAAATCCAAGACCATGAAGCTCTTCCCTTATGTTTTCTCCTAAGAGTTTTATGGTTTCAGGTCTTACATTAGGTCTTTGGTTTTTTGAGTTAATTTTTGTATATGGTGCAAGTTAAGGGTCAAACTTCATGTATAACATTATTTTTAATAGTTATATAATATTTGTCAATGTGGATATTTCATAATTTAGTAGTTTTGGTGTTATGAACAATGTCATAACATTTTTATATTAGTGTTTTTATTCCTGTAAGATCGATTCCTAAAAGTAGGATTGCTAAGGAATATAAATTCTTTATCCATTCCCTTTTAGGGTAGCCAGGAAAGCCGGGATTCAAGTACACCCCTTTATTAATAAACGTTGTGAATGGCAAGGTTAAAACTGCCAAGAGCTTAAGCACCTTAAAAGCATTTTCGTCTGAACAAACTTGTGAGGAAGTTATTTGAAAATTAAGGGAAATGAAGAGTAGACTATTTTAAAACTGTTGTTAGCAATCTTCATTTCTTACAAGATTTGCCTTATTTAATCTGTTCCAATAAAAGTAGGTTGATATTTTTACCCTATAGGAAAAAGATGAGAGCTGGTTTGGCCTCCCTCTCCAGAGCATGTAGGGCACAGATCGGTCTGTTGTCTGGTCGGCAACATGGCTGACTAAAGAAATTGGCATCATAGCATTGTCCCTGGTCTCTAGCTGACCTACATGTAAATTCAGCAGTGCATGGAGAGGTGCATGGAGAGGCACAAGGTAACCTCCCAGTGAGCACCTGGCCCACAGAATTCCCTCTTTTCTTTAATTCTACTAGATATCTCTTATGCATTTTAATCTCAAAATATAATAATATGATAGGGGTATCTTACATTCATGAAATCTTTCTTAATAATGTTTGAGTTTAGACTAGGCACAGTGGCTTATGCCTGTAATCCCAGTACCTTGGGAGGCTGAGGCAGGAGTACTGCTTAAGGCCAGGAGTTTTAGACCAGCCTGGCCAACACAGTGAGACCCTGTCTCATAAAATACAATAATAAAATATAAATGAAAAATAAGAATGTTTAAGTTTAGATCTTTATAGAAGATTTCAAGCTCTGCGAATAAATATTAACCCCTCTTTATTTTTTAGACTTCCTGGGAATGAAAATGGTTGGTGAGCTGCTACGAATGTCGGGTGCCTTTTTCATGCGGCGTACCTTTGGTGGCAATAAACTCTACTGGGCTGTATTCTCTGAATATGTAAAAACTATGTTGCGGGTAAATGCAAATAATTCCCAAGTACACTCAAGCCATATTTTCTTCACTGATGTTTGCTCATTTAAACTCTTAACTTCTGAATAGAACACTTAGCTATTTCACTTCCCCTCAAGAAATGTTTATAACCTCAGCAATCTGTTTAATCTGTGTGACTCTCTTGTGTAATTTTCCCTGTAAGCTGTGTTGGTTCAGGAAACTGGGGAGGGAGCTTGGAAAAGGAATCAAAAGAATCATTTATCATTTTGAGAGTAGGCAATGGGTTTTGTGTTTTGTTTGTTTGTTTTCTCTTTAAAGAATGGTTATGCTCCTGTTGAATTTTTCCTCGAAGGGACAAGAAGCCGCTCTGCCAAGACATTGACTCCTAAATTTGGTAGGTCACTACAGATTAAAAGGAAAAATACAAACCCAAAGACATCAGCTGCTACATAGAACTTGACACTTTATTTAGCAAGATTTTTCAAGTGTGAATGTATAACCGTTGATATTTACCGGCTTAGTATATAATGTATGCTTTTAGTATTTTCTGTGTATGTGCCCATGTTTGCTCTGCTCTTCAATATGTTGTGAAGCGGTTCTCCCTGTGTTTTGCAGGTCTTCTGAATATTGTGATGGAGCCATTTTTTAAAAGGGAAGTTTTTGATACTTACCTTGTCCCAATTAGTATCAGTTATGATAAGATCTTGGAAGAAACTCTTTATGTGTATGAGCTTCTTGGAGTTCCTAAGCCAAAAGAATCTACAACTGTACGTGAGGGAAAGCTAAGCATGATTTTAGGTTAATTTAGAGAATGTGCTGACTGACACATCAACTAGTTTCTAAATTTACCCTTTTTCATTCTCTTCCCCCGTTGTGGTACTATTAGGGGTTGTTGAAAGCCAGAAGGATTCTCTCTGAAAATTTTGGAAGCATCCATGTGTACTTTGGAGACCCTGTGTCACTTCGATCTTTGGCTGCTGGGAGGATGAGTCGGAGCTCATATAACTTGGTTCCAAGGTGTGACCCGTGTTTTAACAACTGTCATAGAAATGAGGATTAAAATCCAAAGGTGTGAGTTGCAATTCTGGAACTGACCACTTCTCTTGGTTTACCTAAGATCCCAGAGAAAATGATCAGAAACACTGTTATCATTTCATTTTTCATCATTGGAAACCTTCATTTAAAGAAGAATTATATGTTTGCCCCCAAAAAGATGATAAGCTATGAGATATGTATGTCAAATGTGCAAAGTCAGACTATCATCACGTTTCTCAGGGGAACTAAAGTGGGAAGAAATAATGCCATTATTAACAAGTATATGTACAGAAATTGTTAAGTGCTATTGGTAGGCTAGCCAAAGTATGGACTAAGTATTATTTTTGACCCTAGAAAGGACTGCATTAGTGGTAATGAATGAAAGTGAGTCCTTAGTCTCAAGAAGGTTATAGTTTTATGGGCAAGAAAATATATTAGGTCCTTTCAGCATACAGAACACAGATATACATTTGAGTTTTCTTAATTTACAGAAATATACCTGGACAAGTAAGGGAGACAAGCCACCGGCCCCACCAGGCCTCATGTGCCGACAGCATCATTTGTAACCTACCTGCAGCTGTAGCTGTTTCCCAGCAGCTATACCCCAGTATATTTCCCAGTCATCACAGAAGCTTATGGTAGTTTTTTCCTGCCAAGGCTTTCTCTCTTTAGATCTCAAACTGGGTTGGCCAGTTATTACCTAGTACAGGGCACCCTTCCTGGCTACACCTTTCACATTAAGCCACCCTATTTTTAAATCATATGTGTCTCTCTGCTCCAGCCAGCTCTGAGTAGGCCTTATCTTACCATTCAGAGTTTGGTAATCCGTGCATGAAGTCAGGCAAACTGAATGGCTCATTCGGTTTAAAATATTTATTATATAATCTGATAAGTGTTTTCCACAATGGAGATATGTTCAGTGTGCTATGGATTCTGAAAAGACAGTAATTCAGTCTACTGGGAGAGGCATCCATTTTCAAAGAAATGATGTTTCTTATTCAGGAAGCAACAGAAGTTGTTTGCCTGGAACCAGGAATAATAGGTCCCTGGACCCCTTGAGTGTTTTTATCACCTCTCAAGAGCATATCCCAGAAATGTATGGTCAGATTACAGTATAGTAAAGCAAAGGAATACTACTTGCACCTGACCTGAGAGAATTCGGTTGGCAGAAAGTATGAGAAGCCTTCTGAAAGGTCAGCCTTTCCCACCCCCATTTGCCTCAGTAGCAGAACTGTAATTTGTTGCTCTGTACTCTTCCTTTTAGATACATTCCTCAGAAACAGCCTGAGGACGCGCATGCCTTTGTCACTGAAGTTGCTTACAAAATGCAGCTTCTGCAAATTGAAAACATGGTTCTGAGCCCCTGGACCCTAATAATTGCTGTTCTGCTTCAGAACCGGCCATCTATGGACTTGGATACTCTGATGGAAAAGACTTTATGGCTAAAAGGCTTAACCCAGGCATTTGGAGGGTTTCTCGTTTGGCCCGGTATGTAGGTAGGACATATGTGTTGAGAATGCTTGCTTAATTTGGAAGAGTTATAACCTGGACCTGAAAAACCCATAGAGGACTTTGAGCAAAGGATTGCTCAGAAACAGGAAGAACATCAAATCTGTTTGTATCACTATAGGACACAGTGAACACGGCACGTTGATTATTTGAGAATAATTGTTTATATGTCATTTCCCACTATGAGACTCTATCTTGAGGACCAGAATACCATTTTCTTGGCACCTAGCAGAATGGATAATAAAGACGGGAATCCTAGCCAGGCACATGCCTATAATCCCAGCTACTTGGGAGCCTGAGATGGGAGGATCACTTGAGCCCAGGAATTAAAAACCAGCCTCAGTAACATAGTGAGACCTCATTCTTAAAAGAAAAAAGAAGGCATGAATTTTTTTTTTTTGTGAGACAATTTTTTTTTTTTCTGTCCCCAGGCTGAAGTGCAGTGGCGCGATCTTGGCTCACTGCAACCTTCGACTCTCTTGTTCAAGCAATTCTCCTGCTTCAGCCTCCTGAGTAGCTGAGATTACAGGCACATGCCACCATGCCCAGCTGTATTTTTAGTAGAGACGGGGTTTCACCATGTTGCCCAGGATGCTCTCCATCTCCTGACCTCGTGATCCGATTAGAGGCGTGAGCCACCGCGCCCGGCGAAGGCACCAATTTTTTTATATCCCACAATTCCTACCCTCTACACTCACCTCTTTTTAAACCGTATTATATTTGCAACCCATTTGCTTTACTGGGTTGTAAGGATTAAAGAGCTGGTCTTGTATGCAGTTCCCTGATAATAACAATTGTGTAAAAGCCTCCTTGGAATTATGAATACTATGCTGGGAGTTTGGGATGTATATGACAATAGTTAGCTTGTTTTCAGTCTTATTAGTTTAAAATTGTACAGGCCGGGCGTGGTGACTCACGCCTGTAATCCCAGCACCTTGGAAGGCTGAGGCAGGTGGATCACAAGGTCGGGAGTTCAAGACCAGCCTGGCCAACATGGTGAAACCCTGTCTCTACTAAAAATACAAAAATTAGCCGGGTGTGGTGGCAGGCGCCTATAGTCCCGGCTACTCAGAAGGTTGAGGCAGAAGAATTGCTTGAACCCAGGAGGCAGAGGTTGCAGTGAGCCAAGATCACGCCACTGCATTCCAGCCTGGGTGACAGGGCGAGACGCTGTCTCAAAAAAAAAAAAAAAAAGNAAAAAAAAAAAAAAAAAAAAAAAATTATATAGGCTACAGTAGGAAATTTGGTCCTTTTAAGATCAGATAATTATTTAAAGTTAAGTACCTACTGTTCTTTGATCAGCCCAGTACTGAATACCTCATCAGTGCTGGGTACTGCCAGGGAGATGAAGAGAGACAAGATGCCATCCCCATCCTGGAGTTTCCCCTGGGCTGCAGAGGGTGGGCTGGGTGGGTAATGTGTAAACAAGTTGTGAGGGTTCAGTGAACAGAGACAAGGAGCGACATGTGTGCTGCAGTTTGCTGCAGAGGGTTCCTGAGAGTGCTGCAGAGGAAAGGGACCATATTCAGGAAGACTTCACAGAAGCAACCTTTGAACCCTTCAGGAAGACAAGCAGAGGAACCTCACCAAGGCAGAGATGAGGAATGCAAGATGTCAGGCTAGGGCACCAAGGATTCATCGGTGATATTAAATTGTTGAACTTGGGGGACAGGGGTGCAGACAGAAAATAAAGATGGACTTCTCCGCCCCTCCCCACCATCCACCACCAGAAGAGGCTGGAGTCATAGAAACAAGTTAGGAAGCTGCTCTGTCCCGATGAGAAATTCAGGGTGCCTGAGCCACAGCAGTGGAAGCACTCAGGGCACAGCTAAGAGATGTTGAGGAGGAATCACTGACAAAAATGGCAGTCACCAAGAGAGACAAATCAGACATCTGTTGCCAGTGGTATGATGGTCTGGTAGGAGGCAAAGGACGTGTTAGTTATGATACAAGGTAGCAAGTGTTGGATGTCATGAGAAATAGCTGAAAGGGCTCAGACCCATCATTGTTTAGCCCAGGAACATATGAAAACATAGGTACTGGTTGTTCTAAAGTGTTTTGCTTTTTCAAGATGGGATAAATACCATGACTAATCCATGGCTAAGAGTATCTGTTCAGTATCACTACAGTTCAGTTCCTTTTTTCTTTTTTATGCAGATTACCCCATATTCCTAAGCATACTCATATCTCAAGCTTTTTATGATCATTTCACATAAAATATTATTCAGGTGAGCAAGCTGAGACAAGGCAGGTTGGTCAAGAATGAATGTGATCTAGTGCAGGAGGAAGCCATACCTCTCACTTGTCCCTGCCTTGAAGCAGTAGCAGAACTTGCCACCAACTTGAACAGTGTGCCACTGCTGGCCAGCTCTTTGGCTCAGGTTAATAGTAGAATAATTTTCTGTTCTGAGAATATTTGTTAAATATCCCCATTTCTTCATTATGCTTCTGTAATTCTACCTGCCTGGCAGCTATCTGCAGGCCAGTGTATCAGGTGATAAGCTACCAAGAACTGTCATGGGTCTGCTTCTTTAGTTATCTTTGATGTGGGGAAAACTACAAAGTGATGTTTATCATCTTGGTATGGGCCTAAGCAAGGGGTGTGTGTGTTGTATGTCTTAATGTATTCATATATTAATCATAGACCTTTGTGTCTTCATATTCTTACATTCACCTGCATGTGACTTCCCAGTTATATAACTTACTGTTACAAAACCATGGATTCCCTTGGTTCCTGACGTAGACAGAAGTGGCGTTAATTTTCAGAGTAGAAACTAATGTGCCTTTCAAAATGGCTGACAAATTTAGGATAAGAAAGTATTGTTACATGTCCTTAGAGAGAAAGAATCGATTTATGATTTATCAAATAGTGCTTTTAAAATTTTCTTTACGTTTAGTATCATTACCTTAATTGGTAGCCACTAAAACCTGTCACTTGAAAATGAGTGTCTGTCAAGTTACTATTAATAGTGTTAATGCGCATTAGGCCCAAGACTCCCTGCAGTGACCCATCTTGTTTGAATGAATTGTCTTTGTATGTAGATAATAAACCTGCTGAAGAAGTGGTCCAGGCCAGCATTCTTCTGCATTCGAACATCGCCAGCCTTGTCAGAGACCAGGTGATTCTGAAAGTGGACTCCAGAGACTCAGAAGTGGTCGATGGACTTATTTTCCAGCACATCACTCTCCTCATGTGCTCAGCTTATAGGAACCAGCTGCTCAACATTTTTGTCCGTCCGTCCTTAGTAGCAATAGCATTGCAGATGACACCTGGGTGCAGGAAAGGTAATTTTCAGGAATTGCAGTCTTGACTTTTAGAAGAGGCCTGGCCATTACATTCCATTTAGGGAGCCACATTTGAATCCTTGTAATGTTCAGCCTCACCCCAGCAAAGAGCAGGCCTCTACACTGAGAAAAAGTTAGCTTTGTTCACCCAAATATGTGTTCACCTGCTTAGAATGTTGGAATTGTAGGACCTGGAAACAATCTAATCTAAACCTTTCCTTTTATAAATATGGAAAATGAGGCCTAGAAAGTTGTGTAGTTACTGAGAGAAGGATCAGGCATTTGAGCAGTTACCCACTTCCTGGTCTGCGGCACTGTTTCTGCTGTCCCAGCTCCCTGTTCCCGCAAAGGCAGGCAGGCGGGCACATAAGCAGTCAGCAGTAGGTGAGTACTCACGAGATGCACGATCTCACTCTAGTTGCATTAGGAGTGTAGAAATGAGGACAGCATGGGTCATGTAGTCCTCACAGGAGCCTGTAGTCAAGGTCAGGGGTTTCTTCCAAGGCCCCACGTTAGAATTGCTAGGGGAGTCGGCGCCACCCCAGAGGTTCTTCTGTTGGTCTCGGGTATGGGCCAGTCATCGGTGTTTGGTTTTGGCTTTTCAAAGCTCCACAGTGATTCTAAGGAAAAGTACTAGAGATACAGTAAAGATAGCAGGAAATATGAATATAGAGGGAAATTAAGAAATCACTACCTTTCCTAACGTACTAGGAAGCCCTAGGGAGCCATGGGGTAGGGAAAAATGAAGTGCCCTGGCCTATAAGAACTGTGATGTCTCGCTCATTACCTGACTGACTGAGGAGAAGCCTGGTTGTAAGTTAGATTCAGTCGTTTAAAAACTATGCTAGGGCCGGACGCAGTAGCTCACGCCTGTAATCCCAGCACTTGGGGAGGCCAAGGTGGGTGGATCACGAGATCAGGAATTCGAGACAAGGCTGACCAACATAGTGAAAGCCCGTCTCTACTAAAAATACAAAAATAAGCTATGGTGATGGGCACCTGTAATGCCAGCTACTCAGGAGGCTGAGGCAGGAGAATTGCTTGGCCCTCCCCTCCAGGTTGGGGGAGGTTGCGGTGAGCCAAGATCATGCCATTGCACTCCAGCCTGGATGGCAGAGCGAGATTCCATCTGAAAAGAAAAAAAAAAAAGCTATGCTAGACTGTAGTTCACTCTGTAGGTAATATTTGGATTGAATTTAGCTTCCCTTAGGGGACTTAATTCTTGTCATGTTACATGAATAAAATATGCATTTGAAATACTGCATTTTGGGATAGTAAGGACTTCCTGGTACTCCCTTAAAGTTTAAAGGGCAATGTTGTAATTTTACATAATGAATTTATTTCCAGAGGATGTCTACAGTTGCTTTCGCTTCCTACGCGATGTTTTTGCAGATGAGTTCATTTTCCTTCCAGGAAACACACTAAAGGTAAAGTGCTTACAACAAAGAGCAAGTGTGTTTGCAGTGTGAGTTCTAGAAACATTAGGAGTGAATTCACAGATGTGTCTCAGGCAGGATGCCATCCCTTTCTTCAAGGCAAAGTGGGGCAGACTTCAAGAGAAACTGGGGCAGTCAGTTCAGCGGACTCTAGTTTGATTCTTGGTCAAGTTTAATTAATAACTTAGGCATTATCTGGTGGGAGGAGGGTCATTGTTTGAACTATCAGTATGGCCATTGCAACTAAACTAACTTTATTTTAGTAAACGTTTAAAAATCAGCATACATTTTCCTGTTAGCAGGTTGTTGGAATGAGTCAGCCAGGCAAGTACCTTTTGCTTTAAGGGTAGTGGGTGGTGGTCCTGCCTGGTCTAGACAGCTCAGGAGTCATTAGGCTCACAGAGCTGGACTGCTACTTGGTTGAAGTGGGAAGTGACAGTAGATGAGAAGCATGTTAGGTTTTTGTGTGCTGTTTTAAAGATAAGAGGTTTGATTCTGTAGGTAGTGGGACAGGAGTGCCAGAAATTTTTAACTATAGCATAATTCTAAATATTTTTAGGACTTGCTCTATATATTTGCTATTTAAATTAGCGAGCGGCTCTGCAAAGTGAAAGAAAATCCCTCACTCATGTTGTGACTTGTAAGGCTCAGAAAGGTTGTATGTTTGAGAACGTTCTGAATGTAGAACAGCTGCTTCTCTGGCTGCTATGTCACTACCAGAATTGTTGGAAGGATTGGGGAAGTAGCCGGTATTCTGTTGTCTGAGGGCCTATGGCTGCATATATTGAGATTGGCAGTGTACCCATTAACCTAGATTAGGGGGTGCATTATGGCTTCCTCTTCCTTTCTAGGACTTTGAAGAAGGCTGTTATCTGCTTTGTAAAAGCGAGGCCATACAAGTGACTATGAAAGACATCCTAGTTACAGAAAAAGGAAATACTGTGTTAGAATTTTTAACAGGACTCTTTAAACCTTTTGTGGAAAGCTATCAGGTATGTAAATTTGGCCAGTTCTCCTTCATGCCTCCCGTATCAAATACAGTAAGACGTTCTCGCCCTCTGCTTATTTCCAGTCTGAAGGGCAGGTATCTTCCCCTGGCACATGGAAGAAAGAGAGGGAATGATTAATACAATCAGTGATTCCACCTCACCAGTGAGACCTTGCTCCCCGAATTCTGGAGGAAGCTTCGTTCATTACAGACCCAAGAGGACAACAGCTTAGTAATGCCATGAACACAGTATTCACAGGACCACAGTTACACCCAAGCACCATCTGTCATACTGTGTCTCATGTCTTAAAGAGGTCTTCATGTCAGTTAATATGTAACCGACTTTATGTATCATTCAAGTCTTACCTACTGAGTGCCTGCTAGATATCAAACCAGACAGTCAGTAAAGACAAGATTTAAATGATACTTAAAGTCAGTTACATATTACCAAATGCTTATGTTAGAAAGAAAAAGCACTTCCTGGTGCTTATGGTCTCTGAAATAACTCATTCAGCCTCCTTGCACAAAGTCTAGCACTTATTGAGCATTTGATAAATGCTAGTTCTACACTTAATCACCTTTCTGCAGTAGAAATCATCAAGCATTTTAGAGCATGTTAGTTTGTTAGGTGTATTTAGAGACAAAAAGCAAAGTTATTAAAATCTGACCCCTCTCCTCCCAAGTAGCATAAAAAATACTTGGCTGATGGTAATTAACGTGTACCCCTTGAAGAGAGAAATTATACTTTAATTAATGTCGTTATTTTAAACCCTTTTCTAATTGTAAAATGTATTGTAAACTCAAAGGAGATGTCCTAAAAATTATTTGGTTTCTCTGTGCTGATTCCTTGGAGGATCTTTATTCTGCTCTGCTGTGATATGTCATTCTCTTAAGAGGGGCAATGTTAAGTTATTTACTATTTATTGTCATTGTTTTTTTTTTTTTTCTGTTTCTGTTCCTCTCATCCTTCCTCTTAAAATCAGATAATTTGCAAGTACCTTTTGAGTGAAGAAGAGGACCACTTCAGTGAGAAACAGTACTTGGCCGCAGTCAGAAAATTCACAAGTCAGCTTCTCGATCAAGGTCAGTCACTATTCTGTGGGTGCTGATTTCTCTTAGTTGAGAACAAAAACTGGTCAACTAACTCTTCCTCACCCCTGATTTTAGGTACCTCTCAATGTTACGATGTATTATCTTCTGATGTGCAGAAAAATGCCTTAGCAGCTTGTGTGAGGCTCGGAGTAGTGGAGAAGAAGAAGATGTAAGTACTGTACAAGATCCCATGGGTGCTCAAGAAACAAGGAAATGAATGACATTTGAGCACAGAATCCACAGAGACATAGAAATGGATGATCCAGGAAACGTTATGTTGTGCTTTATTTATCTATCCCCAATTAGTTAAGTCAGTATGAGTTACCCTGAAAATTATATGTGATTTTGAATAGAAATGCAATTGAAGCAAAGAAAGAAGGTACTTTAGGCCGATATTTTTGCTTTGACCTAATGTTGAAATTTATAATTACAAGAAAGATTTTCGGGAGTGTAGTGGGCATTTGCGTGTTTACACACATAATACATATATAATACATAAATACATATATAATACATATATAGATACAGATGTGTGTATGTATATAAACATATAAATATGTGTTCTTCTAAGTGATTGAATTTAACAGTGGTAAAGCTTAATATGTAGCCTCTGGCAGTCATGTCTCTTTAAGTGGTCAGAAGAGTGAAGCAAGAAGCCAGGAGATGGGACAGGAGCCCGAGGCTTTTGACCACGTAGGACTGGCCTTGGGGAAGGCAGTTGAAAAGTAGCCTTACAATAGCTACCTTCAGGAACAAAATATAAAAGCTGTCTTTTCCCCAGAGTTTATGTCATAATAAATCTTGTTATTTTCTCCTAGAAATAATAACTACATATTTAATGTGAATGAACCTGCCACAACCAAATTAGAAGAAATGCTTGGTAAGTGCAGTTTAATAAAATACAAGTTTTCACATTTTGTTGATCAATTAAAATAAGAAAGTATGCCGTGGAACCAAATACTTTATCAAAATGATCAGTAAGTAGTAGGTTTCTAACATAAACAGGGAATTACTTATGTAGTATAGCATTTTCTCAAGGAAGCTAAAGAGAAAGCGCAAAGAAAATTAGCAAAACACAGCAGGCATGAAAGAAGCAGTCTTACACAATAGAAAGAGTCTGTCCCTAACGTGACTGATCTCAAACAGAGGCCCAGACCCTTCACATTCTTGCCTCAGAGACAGCACCTCATTTTCATCCTTTGTTTGATGCTCTCACTGTCTTGCATTGCTTCTTTCCCAAGTGAGGGATTAGGGTCAGTGTCCCTATCACATAGACTTTCTGAACTCAGAATTAGGGGCTGAGCACATCCTTGGGGGAATAATCCAACCCTTCCTCTTCTCTAGAGCCTATCAGCTACGAAGAAATAGTCCAGCCTAAAAAGAGTCCTTGAGTGTTGTCTTCCTTGACAGGAAGAGTCCCTGAGTGTTGACATAAACAGAAATACAGTCAAAGGAGATGACAAACACATTTCCTAGCAATGATGGGGCCATTTTAGAAAGGAGGTTGTTAACATTTGGAAAAAATATCTGCCAATTATATTGAATAGCACAGTGTCCTTGAGTGGATCATCTTACAAGTACTGTTTTTGTGATCACAGGAAGCAGATGTAATGTGAGCGTGACATATTGGCCCAGTAGTTCAGAAAACATGACTGGGTTCAACTCCTGGCCCTGGCCCTGTGGCTCTGGCCACACCATCACCTCTTGGAGCATCTACCGCTTCCCTTGTGGGGTAGGCTAGTGTCCCCACAGGCACTGGCCTATCTGTAAAGCTCTGCACAAGTGTCCAGTGTCTCCCTGGGAAGTCGTTTAAGGAACAGCTGTATGAGGAAGGGCAAAATCAACCTCATTTCATGAGATACCTCTCTTTTTTTTAATCTTAGGTTGTAAGACACCAATAGGAAAACCAGCCACTGCAAAACTTTAATAATCGACAAATAGTTATGGAGAATTCAGTCATGTAATTACTGTCATCAAAGGACTCATTACAACAAACAGGGAAGTAAAGGAAGAGACGCGCCTTCTACTCCCTGAGACTTCGAGAACAGTGGACACAGAGGGAAGATACGATCATTGGAAGCAGTCAGTTTACTCTTCCCCACCACAGTGGTTAAAGGCTTTTGTATCCGACACTGTGTGTGTGTTTTCAAATAAAATAAACTTTTGGAAACATGTTTGGAAAAGCAAAGCTCAGCTCCTATTTCACTAACATTTTTCAGCTTACCATATGTATTAAATTTTTACATTGACTGAAAATATGACATCAACACTGAAGCTCTGGGTATTAAAAGAAAACTACTGGCCCGGTGAGGTGGTTCACACCTGTACTCCCAGCACGCTGGGAGGCCGAGGTGGGCAGATCACGAGGTCAAGAGATTGAGACCATCTTGGCCATCTCTATTAAAAATACAAAAATTAGCTGGGCGTGGTGACACACACCTGTAGTCCCAGCTACTCAAAAGGCTGAGGCAGGAGAATCACTTGAATGAGCTCAGGCTGGAGTGCAGTGGTGCAATCCTGCAACCTCCACCTCCCAGGTTCAGGCGATTCTCCCACCTCACCTTCCTGAGTAGATGTGACCACGGGTGTACGTCATCATGCCTAGCTGCTTTTGTTTTTGTTTGTTTTATGGGGTTTTTTGGTATTTTTTGGTAGAGATGGGGTTTCATCGTGTTGGCCAGACTGGTCTCAAACTCCTGACCTCAAGTGATCTGTCCACCTTGGCCTCCCAAAGTGCTGGGGTTACAGACGTAAGCCACCACACCTGGCCAGATCTACAATGAGCTATTGAACAAGCATACCCTTGAGACCACACCTTGCTTGCATAGGAGTTTCAGGAAGGTTGAACTAGCATCTTTTGCACTGTCTGGAACAAAACCAGATGGAGAACAGCTCCTGGGAGTTGGGAAGTGAGAGAAACCTATTAGAAACTCTTGACTGAGAAACAGCAGGAAGCCTGGAGGAAAGAATATAATTATCTCAGGGGAAAGCAAATGGATTTGGGATTCAGTAAATCCTTTGCTGTTTCTATGTAGATTCTTAAGGCTTGAAACCTATGCTTTATTTGGAAACTGGGCCATTCAAATATGAGAACAAATAGAAAACAATTCCACAAATAGCTAATGCATAAAAATAAACTTCTTAGAACATGTAATCCTACTTCCACTGTGTTAAATGGAAATGAGTTTCTGACTGCTTTGATTTGACAGCAAAGACAAAGCAATGTGTTCAGCTCTATTTTATCTTTATTTTTTTGGGTACTATGTCTCGCTCTGTCGCCAGGCTGGAGTACAGTGGTGCGATCTCGGCCCACTGCAATCTCTGCCTCCCAGGTTCAAGCGATTCTCCTGCCTCAGCTTCCCAAGTAGCTGGAACTACAGATACATGCCACCACACCCAGCTAATTTTTGTATTTTTAGTAGAGACAGGCTTTCACCATGTTGGCCAGGATGGTCTCAATCTCTGGACCTCAAGTGATCTGCCTACCTCAGCCTCCCAAAGTGCTGGGATTACAGGTGTGAGCCACCATGCCCAGCCGCATTTTTTTTTTTTTTTTGAGATAGGATCTCACTCTGTCATCCAGAGTCACAGTGGCACAATCACAGCTCACTGCAGCCTCGACCTCCCCAGGCTCAGGTGATCCTCCCACCTCATAGTCTTGAGTAGCAGGTACTACAGGAGTGCACTATCATGCCCAGCTAAGTTTTTGTATTTTTTTGGAGAGACAAGGTTTTTCCATGTTGCTCAGGCTGGTCTCAAACTTACAGGCTCAAGTGATCTGCCCACCTAGGCTTCCCAAAGTGCTGGGATTACAGGCATGAGCCACGGTGCCTGGCCTTGTTCAGTTTTTGATATCCATGGGGAACTCTCATAGGTAGAATGATTTATCAATTTTGTTTTGTTTGTTTGTTTGTTGAGACAGAGTTTGACCCTTGTCACCCAGTCTGGAGTGCAATGGCATGATCTCAGCTCAGCAGAGCAGCACTCTGGTATTGTTGACTAGCTGTGTTTATAGCTACTCCTTAATTATAAACTAAGAGGCAGGTTATTCACATATTTTCTGCAAAAGAGGTTGGGAGTTCCTGGGACTGAGGGTGAAACCCTTTTAAACCATTCAAAGTAACTTCCCAGGGTATCGCCGTGACATTTGTAAACTATCACAGTTGCTGGTGGGAGTGTCTTTTAGCATGCAAATGCATTACAATTAGGGTATAATGAGCAGTGAGGACAACTAGAGGTTGCTTTTGTTGCTATCTTGGTGTTAGATGGTTTTGGCCAGTTTCTTAATGCATCCTTTTTGACCAGATCCTGTTTCAATCTGCTGGGTTGTGACCAGTGCTCAGAAAACATGCGCTGCTGCTCTCTTGCCTCAGTGTGATTAAATGAGCTCCTTTTGCACAGGGATCTCATGGAAAATTACAGCTGCAAAAACAAGCACAGTTCAAGAAATCATTTCAGATTTGTTATCTCAGCTTCCCCTCATAGGTCTTATAGATGCCAAGAAAATGATGCCCATTCACAAAAGAATGGGCCAAGTCAAAGGAAATAGTCAAGGGACTTGTCCCCCTGAGGAAGAAGACCCAGGCATCTGGGATCAACTTCCCCTTTGACTGCCACTCTGCATTTCAGCAGAAGGCTGACCGACTGTTACCTCCTGATTCACCTTCCTGTAGGTGGCAAGCTTGGTCTTGGGGAAACTCTCCGGAAGACAATGTTTTTACTTAAAACAAGATCAAACCCAGGAACCTTTTCACGTGAGTCCTAAAACTGTAAACCTGAAACCCTTTCATATGTGATTTCTAAAGATGTAAACCTAAGATTCTTCCACTTGTAATATCTAAAGTATAAGCCTATATAAAGGCAGAACCGTCCTTTGTTAAATGAGCTGAATTTGGACAATTTATTCCTCAGCTCCTGGAATAAGGAAGGAGGAATAAGGGGAATAAACTCCTTCCTTCCCCATTCGGTGTTCGAGGGGCTCCGGCTACACCAGCAGGGTGGAAATTTTCAAATTTTCAAATTTTGAGAACTGGGCCCAGGTGCAATGACTCATGCTTGTAATCCCAGCACTTTGGGAAGCTGAAGAGGGTGAATCACCTGAGATCAGGAGTTCATGATCAGCCTGGCCAACATGGTGAAACCCTGTCTCTACTAACAGTACAAAAATTAGCTGGGTGTGGTGGTGGGCACCTGTAGTCCCAGCTACTCAGGAGGCTGAGGTGGGAGAATGGCTTAAACCCTGGAGGTGGAGGTTGCAGTGAGCTGAGATTGCGCCATTGCACCCCAGCCTGGGTGACAGGGCAAGGCTCTGTCTCAAAAAAAAGAAAAAAAAAAAAAACTG
>NW_016107357.1:12299295-12330054 GCF_001604975.1 Cebus imitator
AAAAAAAAAAAAAAAAAAAGAAGTTGCAGTACTGATACTAACACATTTTCCTACAAATGTCCTGTGTGGCCCATGAAAAAGGGAAGTGCCTCATCAAGACTACAGCAGATTTTCTAGGCTTGAATAATGTAGTCCTGGCTGGGTGCTGTGGCTCACGCCTGTAATCCCAGCACTTTGGGAGGCTGAGGTGGACGGATCGCCTGAAGTCAGCTGTTCGAGACCAGCTTGGCCAACATGGTGAAACCCCATCTCTACTAAAAATACAGAAATTAGCTTGGCATGATGGCGGGCGCCTGTAATCCCAGCTACTCAGGAGGCTGAGACAGGAGAATCGCTTGAACCTGGGAGGCAGAGATTGTAATGAGCCAAGATTGCGCCACTGCACTCCACCTTGGGCAACAGTGCAAGACTCCATCTCAAAAAAAAAAAAGGTTGAGTCTTGTCATTTAGATCCTAGGTCTTGTGGCCTACATTTTCTTTCTTTAGAGACATGCAGATGGCATAAACTCTACTTTTTTAGAATAAATTCACATTTTGTACCTTTGAAATTTTCCATTCAAGGGAATCCTAAAAAATTGAGATCTGATTTCTTCACAGTTCTGATGGTAAGCAGAACACTTACTTAATTTAGCAACAGCTTCCTGTCTTCCCCACATAAATAAAACAAAAAACTAAGGTCTTCAAGGAGTATTTCAGTAACAAGAATATAAAAATATTGAATACCGACTAAAAAAGAGCAACAGATATAATATTGTAATATCATTTTTATCCAGTGTGAGGCAATTTTTAAGCTTTATTTTTATGAAACCTTTCAGATTCCCTCATATCACAGCACATCAATAAGCAATACGTTCATAGACTGATTTTTATAGTACATGTCATGTCCCAAATTCCCAATCCTAGGTAAGATATCAAGTTACAAAATACAAGTGCCAATAATTAAACTATAGGTAGTATATTAAACAACAGTGAGTTTTTAGCAATTATGTGAAATGAGGCTTTAATCAAAGAGACTTAATACCACTAGGTGTCTTTTTTCCCCCAAGAGTAATTAATTCAATCAAGCCCATGATTCCAAGCTCAAGTTACAAGTTTTATATGCTTAAAGCAAACAAGAAAAGACAATCAATGCTTAAGTGATACATTTTAGTATACATCATACTTCTGACAATCTCTCATCGCATTCAATTTTTAGAACTTGTCTCGGAGTCTAATGAAACAAAAGAATTACAGAAGAAAGCCCACTCCACTTTGAGGAACGTAACGTAATTGTTCTGTCTGGGTACAAAGGTACGTCACAACACTGGGGGTCTTTAGTCAACTTCCCATACTAATTGACTCATCAAAAGCATACTTCCTTCATCTACAACTGTAATTGGAACACACAGATTTTACCTGAAGAAAATCCTGTACTTCCAGTTTTAAAAAGCTGACAATTCTATGAAGAAGCAACCATTTAAATATCTAACTATACACATTTAAGTTTTCACAACTTCATGCCTTATGAGGAATTTTGATTTCAGAAATATCATTTCAGAGACTTAGCATCATATATTTATAAGTTTCATACAGTATAGTATTAGAAACTGTAAATGGCACAGAATAATCATAATTATCACAAAATTTTAACAATTTCCAGTGATATTAAAAAGACAAATTATAACTGTCTTTGCTCAGCTAAGATATCCAGTTACGGTTATAACTTTTGAAAATGCTAAAGTTAGGTGAAAAAAATTAGTCAAAGAAAATCTGTAAATCTGATACTTTCCAATCTTTTAAATGTGCATAGCTAAGGAGAAAATAAACGGGTTTATCTGCACATGAATAATTAAGTCAATGAGTTTTACAACCCTGAGCCGCTTTGGCAGCTATTTTAGGTTTCATCACATAATTTTCACAGTCTTAGTACCACCATTTTCATTTAGATAAAAGAAATGACCTTTCGAGAAATCATGGGCATCAAATATGGTGCTTATGGACAAGAATCACCACTAGAAGCTAGACACAAAATGGATCATAGCAAGCAATTTCTCTCATAGTGTAAGGAACGTTGTAGAATACACAAGAGAAGCAACAGTTTAGAAACCTTGAGAAGCTCACATTTCTTTAGTTATTCTGTTTTACTAAACAATTTGAAGTAAGCATTATATTCATGTTTAAAAACAAAGCAAGGAAAATTTAAAAAATGAAACAAGAAAAATGCAGCATGGAACATTTTAGGAGTCACAGAAGGTTCTCTTCTTCCCTTTGTTTTGGGCATATTGTCTCACCTGTTTTCACTTTGTTACAAAAAGAAACAAAACCAAACCTCTGCTCAGAGTAGTCATAGCACAATGGGATTTGCTTGTTTTTCTAATTTCCCATCCATCTAGACCCTGAAATCTAAATAAATATTTCAGTGAAAACTTTTTTTTTTTCTATTTGCATGAAGTCTGAGCCACCATATACTCTAACCTGAAGGGGGGAAGATGGGACAGCTGTATCTTATACTGAAGCGGTGGCAGCTAAAACCTGGCAGCTGCTGCCAGATTTTCCAATGTGTCCTTCTTATTATTTTTTAATGTGAGAAAGACAAAAGCTACAGCTGGAAACTCACACGATTTAGAAATATGTTGAAAAATGTTATTATAGTCCTTAGGATTTCCAAGTAAATGCTCCCAGATCAAGTATTACAAAGCTGCTAATTAGCAACTGAAAATTAGCCATTCAAATTATACCAGAAATATTTGCTGAATTGTTTTTATGAAAGCTTCCTCTTGGAGTCTGAAGCTTTCATCAGAGTATCTGAATCCACACACCAGCTAATTTCAAGAAAGAATTATGTTGACTAAAACCCTAAAACCAGTTCCAACTCATCTTTTTCCCAAATAGTCCAACGTTTTGAAGAGAAATATACGAGGCAGGGTGTTTTATACGGCACTGTACCCTTTAGGAAACCTAACATTTGAGTGAACTGGGAAACTTTTCACAACATACTTAAACTCTATGTATTTACAGATACTATGACTCTGCTGTATAATATATATTGTGGGGAAAAAAAGAAGAAGAAAAAAAACAGCCTGGGCAACATGGGGAAACCCCATCTCTACAAAAAATACAGAAATTAGCTGGGTATGGTGGTGCCTGCCTGTTTCCAGCTACATGGGAAGCTGAGGTGGGAGGACTGCTTGGGCCCGGGAGGTCAAGGCTGCAGTGAGTCGGGACCTTACAGTGAGATCCTGTCTCTTAAAAAAAAAAAAAAAAAGGTGTTTTATCAAAGGATAAAACTTAAATGCTATAGTGTATAGTGTGACCATAATTTTGGAGGAGAATTAGCATAATTCAAAAGGATAGCTAGCATATGTTTCAATAATTCCAGTATTTTTGCTATTTGGGTTTAACTTCTTTTCCTCTTTTGATTTTGTATTTCTAAGAGGGCACTTTTTATTTTCAAGTTGTGTTTAAAACTATAAAGAGTATGCTAATACAACTTAATATAAATATAAATAATATATAAGCTTTCTCTATATATATATGTACATATAAACAGACCCAAGCATTAGACCACTGATGTTGTACTTTCAGGATTCACACGAATAAGCCTAGATGCATTCCTCAGATCTTGGAGTTGCTTGGCAGGTTTCCCCACACCTTCTTCAAACCTTTTCTCCACGACAGGGAGGACTGTTTCATATAAAAAGGATGCATTCTGCCTGATAAAAGCTTTCTTCTCTGGATCCTGCTCACATCGAAGACTATAATCCACATGCTGAACAGCAACCAGAATGATTTCCACCAGGCTCTCCAAAAGTACCATGTGCAGCTCTGGGAAATACAGCTTCAGGGCCTCTTCCAAAAAGCCCATGGTCTGTTTGGTGAAAGCAACCACTGTGTAACTTAAGTTCACCCAGCAGTCATCCCCTGTGTACTGCTCAAAGTTACTTACCCCGCAACTTTTCATCTCTTCTTTGAGCTTACCCAGGGCTTCTGGCGTCATCAAGTTCATCTTCCTCCACATCTCTTCAGAGTTGCGATGTTTAGTGGCTTCAATGATGATTTCTTTGTAACTGTGCAAGGCCCCTTGGATGTCTTTCACCAGAAGGGCGTGGATGATGAAGGTGAGGTCTAGTCCGATATCACCCAGTTGCTGGCAATGCTCCTTAGCCACTTTTACACACTCAGCTGCTGTAGAGAGGCTCTCCTTACTATCAAACACCTGCTTGCTAAAAGCATCCACAAACATGCCCATGGCTGATCTTGCCCAGACCACAAAAGCCGAATAGCAGCCACTGTCAGTGCCTGCAAAATCAATCTCAAATTCTTTTGCAGTCTCAAGAAGGCTAGTAAAGAAGACATGGCACAGCTTATGAATATAGAGTAAAGTGGCACCTTCAATGCGAAGCTGACGAATTGCAGTATGAACAGCGGCTGCCCTGTTTCTCAAAAATAGCTCACAGGCCTTCGTGCACTGGCCCAGCCGGATCAGTTGAGAAACTGCTCTGCGGGTAGCCTTGGGACCACCTCTCAGTGAACGATCTGGGGAGAGTTCGAAAACTAGCACCTCAGTGAGTTGTCGAACTCTCTCATCCACTTTGGCCCTTAGTTCTTTTACAGGAGGTGGGCTAGGCTTATCTTCCAGGTAATGGTTCAATTTATCTAGGAGGTCGACCGCCCCTTCAAAGTCTCTCTGGGCAATACAGACATCCAGGTCTTCAGGTAACTCCTGGATCCACTCCATGGAGAGGTCCACCTTCTCTTCCTCTACCTCAGGAACAGCTGGTTCTTCTTCTTCGTCATCCTCAAATGGGTTAGTGGCCTTGGAAGTCACTTGGGGTGGCCCTCGAAGGGCTGCTGCCTCCTCCTGCTCCCTTCGCCTTTTCTCACTTAGGGCTCTCTTGGTCTCCTCCAGTACTTCCAGCCACTCTCGTTTGATTTTAGCATTTTCGGCCTGGAAAATACGGCTCTCAGGGAACATAAGCAGCTTGAACATGTCCTTCATGGGTGGGTTGTCCTTGACATTGACTACGGCCAAACCATCCAGGGAATAGAGCGCGTCGTAGCGATACATCCCCCGCCGCTGCGGTAGCCAGGTAGCCACCAACAAACAATCGTTCATGAGAAAGCCGTGCACCCGCTGCAGTTGGGCCATGTGGTCCGCATCGTATTCCACTAGGTCCCCGTTGTACACCAGGTACTGTCCCGGCGTCTCCAGCAGGTGCCTGCAGCCTTCCACCTTCTCAAGCAGGGTGGTGAGAGTGCGCTGCTTTCCTTCCTCGCCTGGACCGGAGCCGTCGCGGGAGGCACCCCCGGGGGAGGGGAAGAAGCCAGCCTGGCCTCGGAGGTGGTCTCGGCCCCCCGCCCCACCGACTCCCTCCTCCCCGCCAGAGGCAGAGGCGGCGGCGGCCCCGGCGGCCGCGGCTGCAGGCAGCAATGTAAGCGGGATGCTCTCCAGGCTGCTCTTCTGCTCGGTCAGCAGGTGGCTGAGCTGGTACATCTCGCTCTCCAGGTAGGAGATCTCGCGGGCCGTCTCTATGAACTGCCGGTAGTTCTGGTAGACGTTGCGCTTCAAATTCTGCGCCGTCTCCTCCGCCAGCGCCTGGATGCGCTGCCGGTGCTCCTGGAGATCCCGGTCCCCATCCGACTGCTGCGAGAGCTGCTTCACGTACAGCCGCGCCTCAAAACCACCCGACTCCAGCTGCCGACGCAGGCGGCTGGCCCCACTGTCTGACATCGTCATCGCCATTTCCTTCCAGGTCTCAGGCACTTACTGTCACTATCGGCGCCGCAATAGCGGCGGCGGTCTAGACCCACCCAAGACCAGCGGAGCACTAGGGCTGAGGAAGCAGGATGGGAACAAGACGACTACGCCTGCGCCGGGTCTGAGCGTCAGACGCTGCGCCTGCGCAAGGGGCCGAGCGCAGACTGCGGCTGCGTAGGACTGCCATCGGTTAAGGCGCATGCGCAAGAGGAGCTATTGCGGAAGTGAGGGGAGAGGCCGATCGAAACTTGGATAGTGCGCATGAACAGAGCGTGACGTTGAGGTTTGAAATAACTGGCAAAGAGTAAAGGCTGGAACTAGCTTCCTGAAAGCTTCCTAGGGCCCGAGCCTTGGGAGCCCAGGGTCTGCGCCCACTAGGAGGTGTCATGCCCACTGCTCTTTTTAAAGCCCTAGAATCTTGGCGTCGGCGTTTAGGGTAAGCTCCGTTTTGGTTCACGTTCTCGTTCTCAAGCGGGTTTCCGCGGACTCTCGCGAGATTAGCCGTCCCGAGAGCCGGTGTTTCCTAGGAGCTAGTCCTGGTCCTCTGCGAGGCGGCGTGGTGTCGCGGCCTAATTCGGGAGCCAGCTTGACGCCGGCGGACCCCGCCTGGGATCTTGGCAGAGATGGATGATGACCTGATGTTGGCACTGCGGCTTCAGGAGGAGTGGAACTTGCAGGTCACGGAGCATGATCAGACCCAGGAGCCCCTGTCGCTGGTGGACGCGTCGTGGGAATTGGTGGACCCCACGCCGGACTTGCAGGCCCTGTTTGTTCAGTTTAACGACCAGTTCTTCTGGGGCCAGCTGGGGGCCGTCGAGGTGAAGTGGAGCATGCGAATGACCCTGTGAGTTCCGAGCCCGCTGGGGAAAGAGGCGGGACTAGCAGCTCTCCTGCAGCCCCCGGCCCTGGGCTTCTTTCCTTTCTCTGTCCGACCGTCCCAGGGGGCGTTAAATGAGGGGGTCTGGTTTTGGACCTGGCGGTTCCTGTCTTGGCGTGTTTCTCCCGCTCAAACAATAAGAAAGCTATGTAGACCATACCGCCACGGTTGGACTCGGACATAATGAGAAATGAGATTATTTGAATCTCACTAAACTTGCAAATGACAAGTTTCTGATTTGCCTTATGATTGTGCTCTAGGAGCCAGAAGGGAGAAGCAACCAAATCTGCCCCTAAGAAAGTGCTGAGGATGCAGAGTAATCTCCAAAGGATGTGTGCTGTCCTCTTCTATTCTCGTTAGGAACCCACTTTAGTGAAGTGGGGATCTCCAGTGATGCTTTTAAAAGGATTCTTTTTCTACACGCTAAATTTGAAAAAAATCCCTATTTGAAATAATAATCTACTCCTGCACGTGAACAGAGTTAAGATACGGCTGTATACCAGCATGCTTGTTTTTGAGTTGATAGAAAACCTACAATGAAACAAATTAAGATATGCCATTAAATTGTGTGTAAAGTACAAACCTCCTTTGTATAGGCGTCTGTTATAATTTTGGAGATGTGCTACTGGAAATCTTGTTAATAACACCAAACTAATTTGTCGGAAGGAGACTGGGAGTAGCAGAATGAGATTGTCTTTGAGCTGTTGCAGCCCTGCTAGGGCAAGGGAAGCTGCAGTTGGGCCATGTGGTCCACATCGTATTCCACTGGGTCCCCGCTGTATGCGATACTGTTCTGGTGTCTCCAGCAGGTGCCTGCAGCCTTCCACCTTCTCAAGCAGGGTGGTGAGAATGTGCTACTGAGGGTTTTAACTAATTGGGTGAAATGCAAATATTTGCTATCAAGGGGGGTTGCTTTCAAGAAAGGCATCTGCCAGTTGAGTTTTCTTAGTATGAGCTGCCCAAGAATGTGTTAAGGACTTGCATATATTTGGTCAATGTAACACATTTTTATGGTGGTTGTTTTCTAGGTGTGCTGGGATATGCAGCTATGAAGGGAAGGGTGGAATGTGTTCCATCCGCCTGAGCGAACCCCTTTTAAAATTGAGACCAAGAAAGGATCTTGTAGAGGTATTCTTCATGTAAACTTGCTTCCTAGTTCAGTAATTTACAAATGCTTTTCATTGATTTAGAGTGCTGTGAATTAGCCTGTATGTGTTTAAAAAAAAAACAAAAACGCTTTGCCCTCGGTGCAAACTTGAATTAGGGGGCAGATAATGGACACTTTATGTTTTTGTATAGTACTTCATAGTAACAAAAAAAAAAAAGACTCCCAGATATATTATCTGTTTTGATTTTACAACAGCCCTGTTTATGTTCATGTGTTGCTGCTTTCATTTTTATGAGTAAAGAAATCAGCGTTCAGAGAGGTTAAGTAACTGGCCTAAATTACATGTTTAGAAGCAGAGAAAATATGATCCACATCTTCCTGTTGAGAAAAACAAACTGATTCTCCTCAGTTGGGCTGCCACACTGCTGTGCTCTCAGGACGCCTAGCTGAGCTGGCAGCAGAAACCAATATGAGGGCACGCTTTATATATATCTACAGCTGGTGCTTACTTCTGCTAGCAAATTGGAGCAGTGGGAGCTGAGGCAGGAGGACCTCTTGAACCTGGGAGGTGGAGGTTGCAGTGAGCCAAGACCACGCCATTGCAATCCAGCCTGGGCAACAAGAGCAAAACTCCATCCCCCTAAAAAGAAATATCTATACAAAAGAGCACAGGGTGGTAGAGTTTCTCAGCACGGGGTGGGAAACATGTTAAAACATGCTTGGAGATGAGAGATGCCGTTTTGTTTTGTTTTGTTTTAAGATGGAGTCTCACTCTGTCACCCAGTCTGGAGTGCACTGACACAGTCTCGGCTCACTGGAACCTCTGCCTCCGGGGCTTTAAGCAATTCTCTCTGCTCAGCCTCCCCAAGTAGCTGGGATTACAGGCACCCTCCACCATGCCTGGCTAATTTCTGTGTTTTTAGTAGAGATGGGATTTCGCCATGTTAGCCAGGCCGGCCTTGAACTCCTGACCTCAGGTGATCCACCCACCTTGGCCTGCCTCCCAGAGTGCTGGGATTACAGGTGTGAGCCACCGCTGCCCGGCCTTGGATGCTGTTTTTAAGAATAATGAAAGGCAATGGGTTACATAACAGTGTGAATATACTCACCACTGAACTGTAAACATAAAAATGGGTAAGATGGTGAATTTTGTTAATGTGTTTCTTACCACTATTTGTTTAAAGAATAGCTACTAAATGTAAAATCATACAGTAGAAATACTTGATTAATGAAAAAGAACAAAGCTCAGATGATGTAAAGAGAAAGGTGGGTGTAAAGAAAATATCAATAATTAAATGTATATGGACTAAACACTCCGTTGAAGACATGGAATGGCATGGTAGATTAAAAGAGACATGCTTACAGTAAAGACACACTTATTTTAAGTTTAAAAGGATGGGGAGAAGTATATCATCCAAACACTTAACAGCAGAAAACTATTGTGGCTATATAGGTTGAGTATTCCTTATCCAAAGTGTCAGATTTCAGATGTTTTTTAAAAATTGGAATATTTGCATTATACTTACTGGTTGAACTTCCCTAATCCAAAAATCCCAAATCTGAAATAGCTTTAATGAGCATTTCCTTGGAACATAACCTTTAAGCATCTTGTAAGTGCTCAAATAGTTTTGGATTTTGGAGCATTTCAGATTTTGGATTGTCAAATGAGAGATGTTCAACTAGTATTAGTATCAGACTAAAGACTTCAAGGGAAGAAGTTTTACTAGAAGAAAATTGGGATATTTTATAACAATAAAATAACCTATTAAACAACAATACATAATGACCCTAAAAGTAATAACATAGCTTTAAATTTTATGCGGCATAAATTAGCAGAAGCAAAAAGAATCTACTATGGGGGGGGCTCACGCCTGTAATCCCAGCACTTTGGGAGGCTGAGGTTGGCGGATCAGTTGAGGCCAGGAGTTAGAGACCAGCCTGAGCAACATGGTGAAACCTCGTCTCTACTAAAAATACAAAAATTAGGCCGGGCGCGGTGGCTCAAGCCTGTAATCCCAGCACTTTGGGAGGCCGAGGCGGGTGGATCACGAGGTCAAGAGATCGAGACCATCCTGGTCAACATGGTGAAACCCCGTCTCTACTAAAAATACAAAAAATTAGCTGGGCATGGTGGCGCGTGCCTGTAATCCCAGCTACTCAGGAGGCTGAGGCAGGAGAATTGCCTGAACCCAGGAGACGGAGGTTGCGGTGAGCCGAGATCGCGCCATTGCACTCCAGCCTGGGTAACAAGAGTGAAACTCCGTCTCAAAAAAAAAAAAAAAATTAGCCGGGTGTGGTGACACACACCTGTAGTTCCACCTACTCAGGACACTGACGCACAAGAATCACCCTTGAGCCCAGGAGGCAGTGGTTACAGTGAGCCAAGATCACACCACAGCATTCCTGTCTCACTACAGCCTCAACCTCCCAGGCCCAAGCAATCCCCCTGCCTCAGTCTCGCAACGTGCTGGGCTTACAGGTGTCCACCACCTTGCCCAGCCTCATACTTGCAGAATGTTAACACAACCTTTTTAGTAACCTAATGAATAAGCAGAAAAAAATAGTACACATTTTTAAAAGCTGAACAGCATGATTAACCAAATCAGACTTACAAGGAGCCCTAATTGGAAGAGTTGCTTAAAGAATACTTATTGGGTAAATGATTACATAAACACATGCATAAATGTTTTTAACTAGTGGATGAGAAGAGAATGGGGAATGTATAATGGTATCAAGTGAGCATTTCCTGTTGGCAGAAAGTTACAAAACAACATTTTTGTCAGTGATGGACCCCATATATAACAGTTGTCCCATAAGAGTATAAGACCATATTTTTATTATTTTAAAATTTTTATTTATTCTTTGAGATGGAGTTTTGCTCTTGTTGCCCAGGCTGGAGTACACCCGCCTCCACTCCCGGTTGCAAATGATCCTCCTACCTCAGCCTCCCAAGTAGCTGGGATTACAGGTGCCTGCCACGATGCCCTGGTGATTTTTGTGTTTTTAGTGGGGGGGGGGGGGTTTCCCTATGTTGCCAGGCTGGTCTCAAACTCCTGACCTCAGGTGATCTGCCCACCTTGGCCTGGGATTATAGGCATGAGCCACCATGCCTGGCCAAGACCATATTTTTATTGTACCTTTTCTCTTTTTTATATTTAGTTGCACAAATACTTACCATTGTGTTGCACTGCCTACAGCATTCAGTATAGTAACATGCTGTACAGGTTTGTTGCCTGGGAGCAGAGGCTATACCCTGTAGCCTAGGTGTATAGTTAGGCTATACCATCTGGGTTTGTGTAAGTACACTCTTAAGATGTTTGCACAATGACAAAATGGCCTAACAATGGATTTTTCAGAACATGCCCTTGTCAAGTGATTTAGCAACTGTAGTTAACTAAATCATAATGAAGGGGGTTCAGAAAAGGAACAGATATTATCTGGTTGAGGCGGTCAAGAAAAGCTTTATAACTGTACATTTTATTACTACCATCACCACTCCTACTGCTTACTATCAAGCACCTATTGTGTGTGAGACTTTGGACTAAATTAACGTAGCCTTTACCACAGCCCTACAAAATTAGGATCTCCCATTTTAGGGAGGAGGAGTCACTTGTAACCTGTCCCAGGCCTCATGCATATGATTGTGGGTTTAGGTTCTAGTTTCTCTGACTTTTAAGGCTCTTGTCTGTCCCCTTTACAATCCAGCTCATACTACTGTTGATTAAAATGCGGAGAGGTGAGCCTTAAAGGTTAAACTGTACCTTGACAAGCAGAGATAATACAGGAGGCCACCCTTGGCAGAAAGAGTGGGAATAATATGAACAAAAGTGAGATCAGACAACGAGGGGCATGTTTAGGACTAGAAGTAGTTCATTTTGACTGGATAGAACAGTAATGGGAAACAGAGGTGTTTTGGGACTGTGTTCTATATATCCTTGAATTGAGACTAAATGTGGAAAATGATAGATATAAAAAAAATGTTCAGTACCATTTTGGGGATGTTTTTAATGTTTAATTAAATTGAACCAAAAATCAGGAACCTAAATTTGTTTCTCTTTTATAAGAATAGTTCTTTATCATTACTCTAATTTAGAATGTTGAGAAACTTTTGAAATACCTTTCTTGAGTTTGAGTCTTCTTCATTGAGTGGCATTTACTTGAAAAATAAAGTTCTGGCTGGGTGCAGTGGCTCATGCATGCAATCCCAGGTAAAGACAGATGGATTACGTGAGCCCAAGAGTTGGAGACCTATCTGGGCAAGATAGTGAGACCCTGTCTCAACAAAAAAATTGAAAAAATATTAGCCAGGTGTGGTGGCACGCACCTGCAATCCCAACTACTCTGGGATCACTTGATCCCAGAAATTTGAGGCTGCAGTGAAATGTAATCATGCCACTGCACTCCAGTCTGGGTAACAAAGTGAGACCCCATCTCTGAGAAATAATTAGATAAATAAATAAAGTTCCTTTTAAGAGATACAGTTGATAATTTTTAGAGGGATATATGAATGACCAAGTTAAAATGTTTGACTCTCTCATTTTTCTGTTCAGCATAATTTTATAAGACTAAAATTCATTAATGACAGTCTAGTTCTTCTGATGGAAATTCTTTTTTAAAAAAATTTTGGAGAATCATGAAAAAGGTATGTCTTTGAAGATCTTTCTGATTTTTGCTTAAAAAATTATTTGTATTTTTTAGAGCAAAAACCCCAGCAACCTTAAATGCTTTTGTTAATTTTGCACAGAAACTTGTGCATCCTTGGTGTGGAATGGGCAGTAGGTTTTAGTGTTTGTTTTAAAGTTTTCATAATTTCTGAATCAAAACTCAAAAACTGTAGAAAGCTGTATACAAAGACGTCTTGTTCAATCTCCTCCTCCATCTTGAACTCCCGATTTGCTGTAGGAACTGTTAGTTTCTTTTTACTTTTTCATTTTTCTGTTTTGCAAATATTTCTATACATTTTTATTCCTTCTCCCCACCACAAAATTTTTCTTGCGCAATCTTCTGTACTTTTTCTTTTTCTTTTTCTTTTTCTTTTTCTTTTTTTTGAGATGTGAGATGAAGTTTCGCTCTTGTTGCCCAGGCTGGAGTGCAGTCACCTCGGCTCACTGCAACCTCTGCCTCCCGGGTTCAAGAGATTCTCCTGCCTCAGTCTCGTTAGTAGCTGGGATTATAGGCGCCTGCCACCACGCCCAGCTAATTTTTGTATATTTAGTAGAGACGAGGTTTTACCATGTTCACCAGGCTGGTCTTGAATTCCTGACCTCAGATGATCCACCCACCCCAGCCTCCCAAAATGCTTGGATTACAGGCGTGAGCCACCACGCCCGGCCCCCTGTCTTTTACATTAATATACTCTGTAGCTTTTTCCAAACCTATTTCACATAGATCCTTCTCATTCTTTTTTAAGGCTGCATAGAATTCCATTATGTGGATGTACAAAACACTGGAGTTATTTCTAATCTTTTGTATTATAAGCAGTGTCATAGGGAATACCCCTTGTACATATGACCTTGCATGCCAATGTAGGTGTTGCTGCCTTAAATGCATTTGTAATTTCGATAGATGCTACCAAAAGGAGAATTGCACTTCTACCAGCAGTATATGGGAATGTTTATTTTCCCTTTGCTTTATTAATGGTGTCACATTTTACGAGTTTTACCAATCCTGATAAGCCGTACTGTCCTAGTGTAGTGTTGGGTTTTTGTGGGTTTTTGTTTTGTTTTTTGAGACAAGGTCTTGCTGGGTTGCCCAGGCTGGAGGCAATCATAGCTCACTGCAACCTTGAATTCCTGGCCTCAAGAGATCCTCCTGTCTCAGCCTCCTGAGTAGCTAGGACTGCAGGTTCACACCATCACACCTAGCTAATTGTTTTATTTTATTTTTGCAGGGATAAGGTCTCACTATGTTGACCCAGGCTGGTTTTCAACTCCTGGCCTCAAGCAGTCCTCCCACCTCAGCCTCCCAAAGGGCTGGAATTACAGGCATGAACCACCACGCCTGACCATCCTAGTGTAGTATTAATTTGCATTTCTCTTTTTATAAATGAAGTTGGGCATTTTTTTTTTCATTTGTTTATGGGTCATTTATACTTCTGTGAATTCCGTAATCTTTGCCCATTTTGAAATTGGGCTTTCATTTCCCTGTTGACATTAGGACCTCTTTGTATATTAGGAATAGCCTATGATATGAGTTATACATATGTTTTTTTAAGTTTATCTTTTTACTTATGGGGTTTTTTTCCTATAGGATTTTAATGTTTTGCCGGGGCGCAGTGGCTCATGCCTGTAATCCCAGCACTTTGGGAGGCTGAGACGGGCAGATAACTTGAGGTCAGGAGCTCAGGACCAGCTTGGCCAACATGGCCAAACCTCATCTCTGCTAAAATACAAAAATTAGCTGGGCATGGTGGCAGGCGTCAGTAGTCCCAGCTACTCAGGAGGCTGAGGCATGAGAATCGCTTGAACCCTGGAGGCAGAGGTTGTAGTGAGCCAAAATTGAGCTACTGCACTGTAGCCTGGGCAACAGAGTCAGACCCTGTCTCAAAAGAAAAAAAGAATTTTTAGTTTTTATGTAGTTCAATTCATTGATTTTTCTGGATGTTGATTTGTAGTTAAAAAGGCCTTCTTAGAACAGGGAGTTCTTAACCTGTGATTTTCAGAGCTTCAAATATTATACAAATTTGGATACCCCTTCTCTGAAATGCCTGGGACTACAAGTGTTTTGGATTTCAGATTTATTTGGATTTTGGAATACTTGTGTTATGCTTACAGGTGGAGCATCCCAAATCTGAAAATCCGCAATGCTCCAACGCGCATTTTCTTTGAGTGTCGTGTTGGTGCTCAAAATGTTTCTGAATTTTGGATTTTCAGCATTGGGATGCTCAACTCTTATGCAATGTTTTGTGAATGTGTGCTTACATGATTTTTATAAAATGAGGTGGGTTTTTTGTTGATGTTTTATTTTTGTGAGACAGGGTCTCATTCCTTACCCAGGCTGGAGTGCAGTAGCATGATCATAATTCACTGTAGCCTCAACTCCCCAGGCTCAGAGGATCTACCCACCTCAGCCTCCTGAGTAGCTGGGAGTATTGGCATGCACCACCACACCCAGCTAATTTTTGTATTTTTTGGTAGAGACAGGGTTTCGCCATCTTGCCCAGGCTGGTCTCAAACTCCTGGGCTCAAGCAATCCTCCCACCTTTACCTCCCAAAGTGTGGGGATTACAGGCGTGAGTCACTGTACCCAGCCTAGAATGAGTTTTATCAGTTCTGAAGGAACCCTGTGATACAAAAAAGGTAAGACTCCAGATAGAATAAGAAAATGTATATTTTCTGATGTGTCATACAAATTCTGAAAATAATTTGATTATTTTATGTTCCAGACCCTCCTGCATGAAATGATACATGCCTATTTATTTGTCACTAATAATGATAAAGACCGAGAAGGGCATGGTCCAGAGTTTTGTAAACATATGCATCGAATCAACAGAATGACTGGAGCCAATATAACGGTATATAAGGCCATATATATTTATGATATTTAGTAGTTGTTTATTCAATAACTCCTGAGATTTAATTAAAAGTAGAGAACTAGGTACAAAGAAATATCTTTGAGGATTTTCCACAGCGAACAAGAGACTTAGACAAGCGAATTGGCTTGTCTGGGACCACATGGTCGAATGGCAGCAGAGCCAGTGATATCCCCAGGCCGCTGACCTTTCTGGGTCAGTGGTTAATTCAGGTCTGCAGTACCTCCCTTCTGGACTCATCTGACCTGTTACCTTTGTTTCCTTGTTATTGTCTTCTTTAGTTCATCCTGTATCCTGCTACCATTGCAGATGTCGTGCCTTCTCAGAATTCTGCTTTGATTAATATCTCTGCATGGCATTGTAGGAGGTGGCAAAGCCTGAAGTTCAAAAAGCTGGAAGCATTAGGCTACTTGGATTCAAATCCTGGCTCCACCAGTTATTAACTTTAACTTTTCTATGCCTCATTTTACTCCCATGGCAAATGAGAGTAACAACAGTACCTATCTATTGGATCCTTGTGAGGAGAAAGGATTACAGGCAAAAGTACTTCAAAACATTTTAGCCCAGTTTGAGCACTAACTAAACATTAATTGTTTTAATCATTATTGTATTCATTTTGTGAAATAACCCCGTTCCTTTTTTACTGCCTCCAACTCTGTTGCCTCTGTCCTAAAGCTCTGCTTTATGTCTGAATGCTCATCGTTCCAGTGGCATCTCATTTCTCCATCTTTTGAATCCTCAGCAGATATTTAAGCTTTTATAATTTTTAATTCTACTTTCATACTTTTGAATACATAGTAGCTCTTGCCCATCTTTATAATACATCTGTATAAGGTATATAATGTACTCTTCTTATATGGGCTTAACAAATATGAATTGAATATTAATAGAATAGATTACATTCTGTCTTATGTTTGGGTATTTCTTTCCTTTAAAAGGCCACAAAATCCAGTGTGATAGAAAATGAACAGTGCTTAACCTCCATGTTTTGTTTTGTTTTGTTTTGAGATAGGGTCTTGTTTTTTTGCCTAGAGTGGTTGCAGTGGTATAATCATAGCCCACTGCAGATTCAACCTCTTGGGCTCAAGTGATCCTCCTGCCTCGGCCTTCTGAGTAGTGGAGGCTACAAGTGGGTGCCACTATGCCAGGCTATTTAAAAAAAAAAAATTTTTTTTTTAGAGACAAGGTCTCACCATGTTGCCCAGGCTGGTCTTGAACTCATGGGCTCAAGTGATCCTCCTATCTCAGCCTCCCAAAGTGGTGGGATTATAGGCATGAGCTGCCATGCCTGGCCTCTCCATACGTTATTATTTTCTAACTATTAGTTTTAATTTTCTAAAGACCTCATTTAATTATTAGCACGGTTACTTCAACATTAGGAAAGTGGCTTGCAGTCTTAAAAAAATCAGACATAAGGGCCAGGCATGGTTGCTCATGCCTGTAATCCCAGCACTTTGGAAGGCTGAGGCGGGTGGATCACAAGGTCAGGAGTTCAAGACCAGCCTGGCCAAGATGATGGAACCCCGTCTGTACTAAAAATACAAAAAAAAATTAGCTGGGTGTGGTGGCAGGTGCCTATAATCCCAGCTACTCGGGAGGCTAAGGCAGAGCACTGCTTGAACCCAGGAGGTGGAGGTTACATTGAGCATGCCACTGCACTGCAGCCTGGGCAACAGAGCGAGATTCAGTCTCAAAAAAAAAAAAAAATCAGATAAAATCCAGGTTAGCAAGATAATTATAGAGTTGCTTGTATAAAATACTTTTGCTTTCTTAACCAGAACTTACACTTTAAGCAAAGCCCTTATATACATCCCATTGTTCAGCTGGAAGAGGATCTGTTCTTTTGTCTTAGATATCTGTGTGTTTTTATTTAGGAGAGGTTTTATGGAGTGAACACCCCTTGCTTTTACAGGTTACATCCTGTTATAAGGAACTCCACAGGGTATCTACATTGTAGAATAATTTTATTTTAGTGATTATACTGTTAAAAGTCACATTCCCAAGCTGTAGGAGTTACAAGAATTTCAAGCAAAACAGATCTAGGCCGGGTGTGGTGGCTCACTCCTGTAATCCCAGCACTTTGGGAGGCCGAGATGGGAGGATTACTTGAGCCCAGGAGTTTGAGATCAGCCTGGGCACTATAGTGAGATCTTGTTTCCACAAAATTTTAAAAATTAGCCAAGCGTGGTAGCTTACACTTGTAGTCACAGTTACTCAGGAGGCTGAGGTGGGAGGATCACATGAGCCTGGGAGGTAGAGGTTGCAGTGAGCCAAGATCATGCCACCTCACTCCAGCCTGGGCAAACAGTGAATCCGTGTCACAAAACAAACAAAACATCCATTTCCCTGTCTTTTTTGGTAACGAATTAAAGTCAAGAGTTCTGAACGTAAAATAGTGTGGGGTTTCCCATGTTTCTTTGCCTTAAAACCTACGTCCTTCAGTCCCTTCTGCATCTAATATAATGTGCATCATTTGCATGCTTACCAAGTGGTAGAAATTTTTTGCTTAGGATGGAGAGATAGTGAATTTAACACTATCTGTAGAGTTATAGAAAAGCTTAGCATTCTTTCCCACAAGGGGAATTTATTAGAAAGCTAAATGTCTTTGGTAAAAAACCAAAATACCATATACAGATGCTTCTTACTCTTACAGAAATAGTAGTGTTCCAGTGAGAAGGCAGAAGAATAAGGTGGCCATAGTCATTTAGGAGTCGCTTTCAAATGGTGTTCTTTAGTCCTCAGTGCCACTGTGCTGAGAGGGCTGACCCTCTTTTCAGTCAGATCTTTTCTCTTACCTATTGTCTGCTTAGGTTCTAAACAGGATTTTTGTCTAGAGAGTGACAAAAAAAGGCATCCTACTTAGGACCTGAAAAGCACACTGAGAAATTTATTTGACTCAATGAATGGTGCTTTTCTGGCCGAGCACCTTACTGGTGCCAAAAGCACTATATTAGCCACTAGGGACACAGAAAATTTAAACATTCAGATCCTGGAGAACTTTTTAGTCTGGCAAGAGAAGTATTTATAAACAGATAAAATGGTACCACATAAGGCTTATTACGGAGACATAAGCAAAGAACTTTGAGAATGTAGAGAGCGAGCTTAGGAGAAGCTTCGTTGGGTAAGATACTAGTGTTGTTAGGCATTTATAGGGAATAGCTTAGTCCTTTAGAACCCTTTGCTATGGGTTACTTATAGGGAAAATTTCAATTTAGCAGTGGGAATGATTCTTATTTTAGTGTGGTATTACATAAACTCTTTATCCTAATTTTGTGATCATTTAAAAATGATTTCAAAAACTTTTAGTGTTCATGGAGATTTTCTGTGGTTTTGTTTTTAAAAGATTTCTTGTCTTCTAACCCCCCATGCATCTATGTTTACACAGTTTATGAAGTATTAACTGCTGCTGTTTCCCATTAAAATCGACTTTTGAACAGAAACTAAATATAGTTGCTTTCCCAAAATAGAAACTTTCAGAAAACTCTAGGAAACAGAAAGTTTTAAAAATTAAAAAAAAAAAAAAAAAGACTGTTTATGTACATTGTCGTCTTGCAGTTGCTAACTTGCTTATTGAATACTGAAAATTCTCTCCACTCAGGTGTACCATACTTTTCATGATGAGGTGGATGAGTATCGGCGACACTGGTGGCGCTGCAATGGGCCGTGCCAGCACCGGCCACCGTATTATGGCTATGTCAAGCGAGCTACTAACAGGGAACCCTCTGCTCATGACTATTGGTGGGCTGAGCACCAGAAAACCTGTGGAGGCACTTTCATAAAAATCAAGGAGCCAGAGAATTACTCAAAAAAAGGCAAAGGAAAGGCAAAAGTAGGCCAGCACCCAGTATCAGCCGCAGAGAATAAAGGTACCTTTGTATGTATTCTTCCACCTTTTCTGTGACTATAGCCACATTGTAAAGACAATACTGTCCTTCAGGAACTGGTATTAAGATAAGCTTAAGGATGGTTTCTGGTGTAGAAGTCTTCAGCTGTAGACTTAAGGAAAAAACCCCATTGTCCATGAAATGATGGTAGGAAAATATACTTTGCTCTATACAGAAGTAAGTAAAAGTAGGAATAGTTTCCACTGATATTTTTATTAACTTTTTCAGTTTCTTTTTATTCAAAGAAACAAAACTCAATCCCTGATCATATTTGAGGTAAAGTTCCTTTCCCTATCTTGACTCACTGAGTTATTAGGAAACAGAAGGCAAAAAGATTGTCAAAATAAAAACAATAATTTTCAAGTAACAATGCCCGGAATATGCATCCTAACTACACCCCTTCCTATCAGTTGGATTCTATCCAAGTGACTTCTATTGATGTATGTTCGTTAGAAGAATGGGAAAGTATTTGCCAGTACTTCATCTTCAAGATTTACCCTTTTCCTATGAAGTTCAGAGTTACTGAAGATGCTTCTTCCCGTGGGAAGTTGTTGATTTCATGTGGTAGAACCCAAGAACATAGGCTGTATTTCCCAAATCTTTAATTAAGTGAAGGAGCTGTAGATGAATTAATGTGGAAAGACTTGATCTTCATTTTTGTGAGTAGAGGAAGGATAAGAGTGAGGCAGCAGATTTTTCCCTCCTGGCATTACACGTAAAGGACACTAAGCAATTCTCAGGGTAAATGTTGCTTTGTTATTGGTCTTTGGCATGGTAAGATTCTTTATTTAAATATTCGAGAATTCGTTTTATCCTTTATATTCTCATCAGCATCAGAACTCCTAATTCTGAAGATTGCTCTTCTCCCATTAATAGGATTGCCTGGGTATAAGATAGTTAAAATATTATTTCTTCATTTTGAGAAAACTATACATTAATGTTTGTTACTGTATATCTATTGAGATGAGGCACTTATATAAAAATCTTACTTGCTTTTTTGCAGATAAACCCAACAGAGGTGAGGCCCAGCTAGTCATCCCTTTTAGTGGTAAAGGATATGTTCTAGGAGAAACAAGCAATTTACCTTCACCTGGGAAATTGATCACTTCACATGCCATTAATAAAACCCAAAATCTTTTAGATCACAACCATTCAGCAAATGCTGTAAGATCTAATTCTAAAATCAAGGTGAATTTTGAACAGAATGTTTCAAGTAAAAAAAATTCTCATCTAGTCTACCCTGCTCTTAACAGTCACCAAAATGTTCTAAGCAACTACTTTCCTAGATTATCAGTTGCCAGCCAAAAGGCTTTCAGAGGTGTGAATGGATCTCCAACGAAAAGTGTAACAGTTGGCAACATCCCTAAAAACTCAATCTCTTCTGGTTCTCAAAGAAGGGTTTCATCTTCTAAGATATCCCTAAGAAATTCTTCAAAAGCAATGGAATCAACGTCTGTGACTCTATCCCAGGATGTGAATGGGTCTGAAGGCACATTCTCAAATAAACGACCTAGGCTAGAGGATAAGACTGTTTTTGACAATTTTTTTATCAAGAAAGAGCAAATAGAAAGTAGGGGTAATGATCCAAAGTATAGTTCATGTCCTACAGCCACTCAGAATTCCAGCAGTTCATCCAGTCAGAGCAAAAGAGTTAATTGCCCAGTTTGTCAGAATGAAGTTTTGGAGTCTCAGATTAATGAACACTTGGACTGGTGCCTTGAAGGTGATTGCGTCAAAGTCAAAAGCTGAAGAAAGTCTTTGAAAAAGGTTGGAAAGTCTCAAGTACCACCTGTATTACCTCACTAATGTGCTGTGTTAGCCAGTCTGGAAGTCCTGGTTAATACTAAGATTTCTAGGTTATAATCTAGTTCACATAACCAATGCAGAATGTTCTATTTTATATATACATAGATAAGATTGTAATTTTAAGATGTTTTGTGTCTCAAGGTGCTATATTCACTCTTGCCTTACGTATACTGTAACCCAGGTGGTTCTGCCTGTCATGTGTAATTTTTAGATACTGTTGTTCTTTCTTGTTCTTAGGATTTTAAAATCTATTTATCTTTTTATTTGTATACTTCTAAAAATACCCATATGAGGAATTCTGTCAGGTATTTGGTTATGTTGACTGTTTCTTTATTAATAGCATTACAACTCATTCCCTGAGCTCATGTAAATCTTCATAGTGTCAAGACATACTGACCAAAACCACAATTTAGAATACAAAGTATATTGTTTTAGAGTATTCAAATTGTATTATTTATTATTTATTTTTTTTGCAAAATCTTAACAGGAACTATATTTTCTATATTTTAAAGAATTTTATTTGTCCTACTTTTACTAAATGGTGGCAACAGATTTTAAGTTAAAGAATATGGAATATAGTAAAATAAATGTCTTTTGAAATATTTTAGTAATAGCCACTATAAAATCTATAGGCCAAATTAATTATATTGGGTTTGTTTCCTCAAAATTTAGCAGAGTGGTTAAAATTCAGTGCCAATAAGTAACTGATACATACAGCATAAACATAACAAAGTTGCCTAGTTTATGTAACAGTGGAAAATTATCTGGAAATAGTATTTTGAACTTTAAGCCAAGTTTCAGCCATTATAATAAAAGGAATACCATTTGTGCATTTAAATTGATTTTTTTTTTTTTTTTTGAAAATTTCTTTTTCATGTTAATAGGGAAGGACAAAGATACCTTTATCAGTTTACTTTTTGTCTTGTGGTTGTAACATGCTGTTGGCATAGTCCTAACACCTTAGTTGTTCACAAATTTTCTTTTTTCTTCTTGCAATTTTTCTTCACTTCATTGTAACACAGGTGCACAAATCTTAAGTGCTCAGCTGGTTAAACTTTTACAGTGTTCACCTGTGTAACTATTACCCAGCTCAAGTTAGAGAATGCTTCCATTGCCACAGAAGGCTTCCTATAGGTGCCTGCTCCCCATGGATACCCGTGACCCTCACCACCTCCAGAGGTCCCCACTGTTTTCACCCCATCATCACAAGATTATTTTTGAACTTCATGAAGGAGGATATTTGTTGCTGTGTGTAGCAGGAGTTCATTTTCATTGCTCTTGCATTTGTATGAATATACTTGAATTTATTCATCCATTCTAATGTTAATGGCCATTTGAATTATTTCCAGTTTGGGGCTGCTAAGCATAATGCTGCTAAGAACATTCTTGTCTTTTCTGTTGGGTATATACACAGGAATGGAATTGCTGAGTCACTGGGTATATTTCTGTTTAGCTTTAGTGAATCCTGCCAGTTTACACTCCTACTAGCAATATATGAGACTTTCAGTTCACCATTCTTAACCCTGTTACCAACCCTTTTCATTTTAGACAGGTTGGATGTTCACAAGTTTTATTATTTCTTTTTTTAAAAATATATATATATTTTTTAAGACAGGGTTTCACCATGTTGGTCAGGCTATTCTTGAACTCCCAACCTCAGGTGATCTGCCCACCTTGGCCTCCAAAGTGCTTGGATTACAGGCATGAGCCACCACGCCCGGCAAGTTTTGATATTTCTTAAAACATTAAGTTAAAATTCAAATAAATAGAAATAGCTATTAAAATGTGTATTATGTTCAATATATACAGTTCTATTTTCACAGAGGATCATTTTCTTTAAATGAATGTAACAAATTATGTGTAATTAAATGCTTCCTAAGCCAAAACCACACAAGGTTCTGGGCTGTGAAGTAGCTAAGATGGTCCATGCCCTCCAGGAGCTTTACAGCCTAGTTGGGGAGTAAGACAGATGTACATTAATCTCCGTAGAGTTTGCTAAGTGCTACAACAAGGGTTTTTGCTGGGTGCTGTGGGAAAACGGTAGGAAGGACAATTAGCTCAGTCCAGAACTTCAGGGGATGTTTCTTGGAGGAGACAGCATCCAAAGTTGAATCATGTGGAGTGAGTCAAGTTAGCCTGGTTAATGAAGGGTGGGAAGATCCTTGCAAAGGGAAAAAGGAACACAAAGGCATGGAAATAGACCAGCATGTTCCAAGGGAAGTGTATGCTATTCCAAGTGAATAAAGTGTGGGGAGCAAAATGGCCGAAGCAGAGATGGCAGATAGGACAGACCTAGCTAAGTAGTACCAGTTTGAGGCCAGGGACCTTACATTCCTCACTTTATGTCTGTTTGTTTGATACCTGCTGATAAGCATCTCTTAATTCAGGTGGGGCTTGGAAAGGCTTATAAGCTGGTCGAAACAGGTTGAGAAGTGGTTCCGATGCATTTTTCTGGAGACAGCATAGATGGGGGAAGGGTAATGGCAGGGATGGAGAGAAAAGTTTTTGAGAAACAGTAAAGTCAGGAGTTGGTGTCAGGTTTTAGGGAATGATGGAAACAGTTGAGAAAATGGAACTCAATTTGAAATTAAGCCTTTACTACATCTGTTAAACACTTGAGAAAATTTGTACCCTAAGAATACTGATATTTCCTCAAATCTGTCATTCATACTAGAGACAGTTTTGTTTCTATTTAGATTTTTCCTTTTAAAGCAAACTTCCCACCTTAAAAGCAGAGCTGGTAATTCTGGCTCAACCCTTAAATGCTATCACCTTATTGTGGGGACATGGGGGTCTAGATTTTAATTCTATAAAACAGTGGGTTTTGGGGGGTTTTGCTTTGTTTTTTTGAGACAGTCTCGCTCTGTTGCCCAGGCTGGAGTGCAGTGATGCATTCTCAGCTCACTGCAACCTCTGCCTCCTGAATTGAGGCAATTCTCCTGCCTCAGCCTCCCAAGTAGCTGGGATTACAGGTGAGTGCCACCATGCCTGGCTAACTTTTGTATTTTTAGGAGAGATGGGGTTTCACCCTGTTGGCCAGGCTGGTGTCGAACTCCAGACCCAAGTGATCTGACCCCCTTGGCCTCCCAAAGTGCTGGGATTACAGGCATAAGCCATTGTGCCTGGCCAATACAATGTTTTTTAAAGTTAGGGTTATATGTTACCTAGCCAAAGTAATTTTTACTTTAGAAAATTGTGCTGGACGCAGTGGCTTGCACCTGTAATCCCAATACTTTGGGAGGCCGAGGTGGGTGGATCACCTGAGGTCAGGAGTTCGAGATCAGCATGGCCAACATGGTGAAGCCCTGTCTATTAAAAACACAAAAATTAGGGAGAGGGATCCAAGATGGCTGAATAGGAACAGCTCTGGAGTGCAGTTCCCAGCGAGAACAATGCAGAGGTTGAGTGAACACCGCATTTCCAAACGCGTTACTACTGTCCACACATAGGGAGATTCCTGGGCTGAAGAGTGCCACGAGTTTTCAGCACGGCTGTTTCAGCCAGCATAGTGGGTCTCTGCACAAAAACTCACACAAAAGCACACAAATCTGGGTGGCCGTTTCAACTGGTGCCTGGAATGCCTGGGAGACAGAGCTGCCCATTCAACTGAAAAAAAGTGGGCTGAAACAGGGAGCCGGGTGATCTGGCTCGGCGGGTCCCACCCCCACAAAGACCAGCAATCCGAAACCCTCTGGATTGAGAGTTTCACAGCAAGTGCAGCTGGACCTGAGACGGTCCAGCTCTGTTGGGAGAAGGGTGTCCACCAATACCAAGGCAGTCCGCCACTACTAAGGCAGTCCGCCATTACAGAGGCAGACTGCCATTACCAAGGCAGTTCTAACTATACCTCTATAAACAAAACCGCAAGGAAGTTCACACAGCAGCTGGGCAGAGCCCATGGCAGCTCAGCAATGCCTCTGCTGGCAGACTGTGACTAGGCTACCTCCTTGCTGGGGAGGGCAGCTCTGAAAAAAAGGCAGCAGCACATCAGGAACTTATAAATAAAGCCCCACCTTCCCAGGACAGAGCACCTGGGAAAAAGGGCGTTTATGAGTTTTTGCAGCAGCAGACTTAAACATACATGCCCATCAGCTCTGAACAGAACATCGAAGTTCACAGCTCAGTACTTGAGCTCCTATGAGGGACAGATTGTCTCCTCAAGCAGCTCCCTGGCCCCCATATAAGAGCCACCTCATAAAGGAGGGCTCAGGCTGATATTTGGTGGGTATCCTTCTAGGACAACGATAACAGAAGAAGAAATTGGCAGCAACTCTTACTGTTCTGCAGCTGCCACAGGTGATCCCCAGGCAAGCAGGGTCTGGAGTGGACCTCCAGCAGTCCTACAGCAGAGGGACCTGTTAGAAAGAAAACTAAAAAACAGAAATAACTTCAACAGCAACAAAAAGGATGTCCACTTAGAGACCCCATCCAAAAATTACCAACTACAAAGACCACAGGTAGATAAATCCACAAAGATGGGAAGAAACCAGTGCAAAAAGGATGAAAACACCCCAAACCAGAAAGCCTCCCCTCCTCCAAGGGATCACAACTCCTCACCAGCAAAAGAACAAAGCTGGATGGAGAATGAGTCTGATAAACTGACAGGCTTCAGAAGGTGGGTAATAAACATCTCTGAGCTAAAAGAACATGTTCTAACCCAACAAAGAAACTAAGAACCTTGAAAAAAGGTTTGACGAAATGTTAAGGAGAATAAACAGTTTAGAGAAGAGTATAAATGACTTCAAGGAGCTGGAAAACAACACGAGAACTTCGTGAAGCATACACAAGTTTCAATAGCCAAATCAACCAAGCAGAAGAAAGGATATCAGAGATTGAAGATCAACTCAATGAAATAAAACAAGAAAGCAAGATTAGAGAAAAAAAGAGTAAAAGGAAATTAACAAAGCCTTTAAGAAATATGGGATTATGTGAAAAGACCTAATCTACGTTTGATAGATGTACCTGAATGTGACAGAGAAAATGAATCCAAGCTGGAAAACACTCTCCAGGATATTATCCAGGAGAACTTCCCCAACCTAGCAAGGCAGGCCAGTATTCAAGTCCAGGAAATACAGAGAACACCACAAAGATATTCCTCAAGAAGAGCAACCCCAAGGCATATAATCATCAGATTCACCAGGGTTGAAATGAAGGAAAAAATGCTAAGGGCAGCCAGAGAGAAAGGTCAGGTTACCCACAAAGGGAAGCCCATCAGACTCACAGCGGATCTCTCAGCAGAAACCCTACAAGCCAGAAGAGAGTGGGGGCCAATATTCAACATCCTTAAAGAAAAGAACTTTCCACCTAGAATTTCATATCCAGCCAGACTAAGCTTCACAAGCAAAGGAGAAAGAAAATCCTTTATGGACAAGCAATTGTTGAGAGATTTCATCACCACCAGGCCTGCCTTACAAGAGCTCCTGAAAGAAGCACTAAACAAGGAAAGGAACAACCAGTACCAGCCACTCCAAAAACATACCAAATGGTAAAGAACATCGAAACAATGAAGAAACTGCATCAACTAATGGGCAAAACGACCAGCTAGCATCAAAATGGCAGGATCAAATTCAATATAACAACATAACCTTAAATGTAAATGGGCTAAATGCCCCAATCAAAAGACACAGACTGGCAAATTGGATAAAGAGTCAAAACCCATTGGTGTGCTGTATCCAGGAAACCCCTCTCACGTGCAAAGATGCACACAGGCTCAAAATAAAGGGATGGAGGAAGATTTACCAAGCAAACGGAGAGAAAAAAAAAGCAGGAGTTGCAATCCTAGTCTCTGATAAAATAGACTTTAAACCAACAAAGATCAAAAGAGACATTACATAATGGTAAAAGGATCAATGCAATGAGAACAGCTAACGATCCTAAATATATACGCACCCAATACAGGAGCACCCAGATACATAAAGCAAGTTCTTGATGACCTATAAAAGACTTAGACTCCCACACAATAATAGTGGGAAACTTTAACACTCCACTGTCAATGTTAGATCAATGAGACAGAAAATTCACAAGGACATCCAGGACCTGAACTCAGATCTGGACCAAGCAAACCTAATAGACATTTACAGAACTCTCCACCCCAAATCCACAGAATATACATTCTTCTCAGCATCACATGACACCTTCTCTAAAACTGACCACATAATTGGAAGTAAATCACTCCTCAGCAAATGCAAAAGAATGGAAATCATAACAAACAGTCTCTCAGACCACAGTGCAATCAAATTAAAACTCAGGATTAAGAAACTAAGAACTGCAAAACTTCATGGAAACTGAACAACTGGCTCTCGAATGTTGACTGGATAAACAATGAAAAGAAGGCAGAAATAAAGATGTTCTTAAAAACCAACGAGAATGAAGACACAACATACCAGACTCTATGAGACACATTTTAAGCAGTGTCTAGAGGAAAAATTATAGCAATAAATGCCCAGATGAGAAGCAAGGAAAGATCTAAAATCAACACTCTATCATCAAAATTGAAAAAGCTAGAGGAGCAGGATCAAAAAAACTCAAAAGCTAGCAGAAGACAAGAAATAACTAAGATCAGAGCAGAACTGAAGGAGATAGAGACACAAAAAACCTTCCAAAAAAAATCAGTAAATTCAGGAGCTGGTTTTTCAAAAAGATCAACAAAATAGACCACTAGCCAAATTAATAAAGAAAGAAAAGAGAGAAGAATCAAATAGATGCAATAAAAAATGATAAAGGGGATATCATCACTGATTCTACAGAAATACAAACCACCATCAGATTACTACAAAGAACTCCATCCACACAAACCAGTAAACCTGGAAGAAATGGATAAATTCCTGGACACTTGCACCCTCCCAAGCCTAAACCAAGAAGAAGTTGAAACCCTCAACAGACCAATAACAAGGGCCGAAGTTGAGGCAGCAATTAATAGACTACCAACCAAAAAAACGCCCAGGTCCAGATTGGTTGACAGCTGAATTCTACCAGACATACGAAGAGGGTGAAACTATTCCAAAGAATACAAAAGGAGGGAATCCTTCCCAAATCATTTTATGAGACCAACATTATCCTGATGCCAAAACCTGGCAGAGACTCAACAAAATAGAAAACTTCAGGCCAATATCCATGATGAACATAGATGCAAAAATCTTCAATAAAATACTGGCAAACCGATTGCAACAGCACATCAAAAAGCTTATCCATCACGATCAAGTAGGATTCATCCTGGGGATGCAAGGCTCGTTCAACATATGCAAGTCTATAAATGTAATCCACCACATAAACAGAACCAAAGACAAAAACCACATTATCTCAATAGATGCAGAGAAGGCCTTCGACAAAATTCAACAGCCTTCATGCTAAAAACTCTAAATAAACTAGCTATTGACGGAACGCAGCTCAAAATAAAAGCTATTTACGACAAACCCACAGCCAATATCATATTGAATGGGCAAAAACTGGAAGCATTCCCTTTGAAATCTGGCACTACACAAGGATGCCCTCTCTCACCACTCCTATTCAATGTAGTATTGGAAGTTCTAGCCAGAGCAATCAGGCAATAAAAAGAAATAAAGTGTCTTCAATTAGGAAAGGAGGAAGTCAAATTGTCTCTATTTGCAGACAACATGATTGTATATTCAGAAGACCCCATCGTCTCAGCCCAAAATCTCTTTAAATTGATAAGCCACTTCAGGAAAGTCTCAGGATACAAAATCAATGCGCAGAAATCACAAGCATTCCTATACACCAATAACAGACTTAAAGACAGCCAAATCAAGAATGAACTGCCATTCACAATTACTACAAAGAAAATAAAATACCTAGGAATACAACTAACAAAGGATGTAAAGGGCCTCTTCAAGGAGTACTACAAACCACTGCTCAAGGAAACAAGAGAGGACACAAACAGATGGAAAAACATTCCATGCTCATGGTTAGGAAGAATCAATATTGTGAAAATGGCCATACTGCCCAAAGTAATTTACAGATTCAATGCTATCCCCATCAAGCTACCTATGACCTTCTTCACAAAACCACCTTAAACTTCATATGGAAGCAAGAGAGCCCACATAGCCAAGGCAATTCTAAACAAAAAGAACAAAACTCGAGGCATCATGCTACCCTGTCTTCAAACTATACTACAAGGCTACAGTAATCAAATCAGCATGGTACTGGTACCAAAACAGAGATATAGACCAATGGAACAGAACAGAGGCCTCAGAGACAATGCCACACATTTACAACCATCTGATCTTTGACAAACCTGACAAAAACAAGCAATGTGGAAAGGATTCCCTGTTTAATAAATGGTTTTGGGAAAACTGGCTAGCCATGTGCAGAAAACAGAAACTGGACCCCTTCCTGACACCTTACACTAAAATTAACTCCAGATGGATTAAAGACTTAAACATAAGACCTAATACCATAAAAACCCTAGAAGAAAACCTAGGCAAAACCATTCAGGACATAGGCATAGGCAAGGACTTCATGACTAAAACACCAAAAGCATTGGCAACAAAAGCCAAAATAGACAAACGGGATCTAATTAAACTCCAGAGCTGTACATCAAAAGAATCATTACAGTGAACCAGCAACCAACAGAATGGGAAAAATAATTTGCAATCTACCTATCTGACAAAGGGCTAATATCCAGAATTTACAAAGAACCAAAACAGATTTACAAGAAAACAAAAAACCCATTCAAAAGTAGGCGAAGGACATGAACAGACACTTTTCAAAAGAAGACATTTGTGAGGCCAACAAACATATGAAAAAATGCTCATCACTGGTCATTAGAGAAATGCAAATCAAAACTACATTGAGATACCATCTCACGCCAGTTAGAATGGTGATTGTTAAAAAATCTGGAGACAACAGTTGCTGGAGAGGATATGGAGAAATAGGAACACTTTTGCACTGTTTGTGAAAGTGTTAATTAGTTCAACCATTGTGGAAGATAGTGTGGTGATTCCTCAAGGACCTAGAAATAGAAATTCCATTTGATCCCGCAATCCCATTACTGGGTATATATCCAAAGGATTATAAATAATTCTATTAGAAAGACACAAGCACATGTATGTTCACTACAGCACTGTTTACAATAGCAAAGACTTGGAACCAACCCAAATGCCCATCGATGATAGACTGGACAAGGAAAATGTGGCACATATACACCATGGAATACTATACAGTCATAAAAAACGATAAGTTTTTGTCCTTTATAGGGACATGGATGAATCTGGAAACCATCATTCTCAGCAAACTGACACAAGAACAGAAAAACAAACACTGCATGTTCTCACTTATAGGCAAGTGTTGAACAATGAGAACACATGGACACAGGGAGGGGGGCATCACACACTGGGGTCTGTTGTGGGGGAATAGGGGAGGGACAGCGGGGGGTAGGGAGGTTGGGGAGGGATAACGGAGAAATGCCAGGTATAGGTGACAGGGGGTGGAGGCAGCAAACCATATTGCCATGTATGTACCTATGCAACAATCCTGCATGTTTTGCACATGTACCCCTGAATCTAAAGTGCAATTATATATATGTATACACACATACACACACAAATACAAAAATTAGTGTTGTGGCAGGGACCTGTAATCCCAGCTACTCGGGAGGCTGAGGCAGGAGAATCGCTTAAACCAGGCAGTGGAGGTTGCAGTGAGCTGAGATCACACCACTGCATGACAGAGTGAGACTCCATCTCCAAAAAAAAAAAAACTGTTTTGCTTTTGTAGACTAGATATGCATATGCATATCCTTACTGGAAATTCTAAGGTGGAAAGGACAAAAACTTCATGCTGTCCCATTGTCCAAAAGCT
>NW_016107357.1:12330389-12342095 GCF_001604975.1 Cebus imitator
GGTCTCAAACTCCTGACCTTGGGATCCACCCACCTCAGCCTCCTAAAGTGGCTTACAGGAATTTAAAAGAATTATGTCAAAGTGAAACAGGTGATGTACCTTCCTGCAAAATTAGCACCTGGCTGGGACCCTTTGCCTGGGTGCGTGCAGTGTCTTAGCTCTTTTTATGTTGTGTTTTAACTTTTTTATCCTAGTAATGTATTAATTGTGAACCAATGGTTGCCTTTTATTCTTTGTCTCATTTTTTTTTTGTCCTTCAGGCTACTGTGGACTTTTTAGCAATTTATTGTTCACTGAATGAAGTGAAACTCTTCATATGACGATTATAAATTAAAGTAACTAAGGAGTTGAAATTAGAAAAAGATGCAATGTGTAGATTAGGTCTAGCTTTTTTTCCTAGTATCCCATTAGAATGCTAGAAGTTAAATGATTACATATTTTATCATCACATATTTTTGGAAATAAAGAGTAGAATCTTAAATGATTCTGGACTGTAGTACAGAAGCAAGGTACTTACTGTTTGCTTTGTTCAGTACTGGTGCTAAATTTACCAAGATTTACCATCTTGTTTACTGAACACTAGGTGGTGCTCTCGGTAAGCTAAACTTCTAGGAAAAACTGCAGGCTAAGCCAAGCCAAAGTGGATAAAAGAAAATTGCCAACAACTGGAATACTAATTACCAGTTGATTCATAATAGGAAAGAACAGGTTATGATCTCAAGCTCTGTGAGGGGACACAGGAGGCCAAGAATATGTGCTTGTTCAAACAAAGACTGATCTACACAACACTTTAATCTCCCTAAAACCTGTTTTCAAGCATTTCACTTTTCACGTAACATAGGAGTCTTCTGCAAGAGAGCAACCAGTACCCAGATAGGGCAAAACAAGATCATGTTCAACAGGATATCCTCTAGACAAGGCAAGACCTGTACTTTGGACTGTTTCTTTTATAGTACTCTAAACTATGTCTTTGCCTCTACCTGAGAGGTCTGAAAGAGCAAACAGGAAGCTTTTGGATTCTTGGTGTTAAGTGAATGGTAGGGCTATTTCTCATGTTCCACGGTTATATGCCTTCGCAAAAAAAACACCTTAATGAACACTGACTCTTCTCTGTACTTCTAAAGAATCAATGTTATAGGTGTATTTTCAAGGTAGAATACTCGAGATCCAAATCATTTCCAGGTTGTAATCATTCCTTGTAAGCTGAATATATGAAAATCTAGATTTGCATGAAAGAAGCTGGGAGGGTATTTTTAAAAACAAAAGATTTCTGGCCGGACGCGGTGGCTCACGCCTGTAATCCCAGCACTGGGAGGCCGAGGTGGGCGGATCACAAGGTCAAGAGATCAAGACCATCCTGGCCAACATGGTGAAACTGCATCTCTACTAAAAATACAAAAATTAGCTGGGCGTGGTGGCACGCACCTGTAGTCCCAGCTACTCGGTAGGCTGAGGCGGAAGAATCGCTTGAACCCAGGAGGCAGAGGTTGCAGTGAGCCGAGATTGTGCCACTGCACTCCAGCCTGGCGACAGAGCAAGACTCCGTCAAAAAAAAAAAAAAAATTCTTATAGGATTCTTATATGTTTGTACACTTTTAAAATAATTAAATAGGTAACTCAGCTGGGCACGGTGGCTCACTCCTGTAATCCCAGGTCTTTGAAAGGCCAAGGTGGGTGGGTCACTTGAAGCCAGGAGTGTGAGACCAGAGAGGGAAACATGGCAGAAACCCATCTCTGCTAAAAATACAAAAATTAGCCAGGCATGGTGATATGCACCTGTAATCCCAGGTACTCAGGTAGTTGAGGGACAAAAATTGTTTGAACCCAGAAGGCAGAGGTTGCAGTGAGCCAAGATTGCGCCACTGCATTCCAGCCTGGGCAACAGAGTGAGACTCCATCTCAAAAAAAAAAAGTGTGTGTGTGTGTGTGTGTATAAAATTTGTGTATACATACCTCCACACGTCTAAATGTCATCATTTTTATATGGACCCACATATGCTTGTTTAGTTTTCTTAACACCAAATACCCAAACAGCCACCTTCATCGGATCCACGCAAAGGCTGGAGTCCAGCTTCTCCATATGACAGGAGTCATCTGTACTGGGTTTGTAGATCGTTCGGTCTCACTGATGTACAAGTTTTCATTGTCCAACTACACCACAAGTCAGTGTGTGTGTCCTATTTTCTAATCCTTCATAACTCTTCTGTTCTCAGCTGCTTCCCTAGCTTTTTTTCAATGCTCTTCATTATATTTTCAGTTGGTCACCTTGTGGCTTGAGATAATTCATCTTTTTCCATTTCTTTGCTGAGTTACATCAAATTTTCTCAGCTTCCTCAGTGTTTCTTTCCCCCCTTTTGGTCCATTTTTGAGATTTTGAATTTCCAATTTCACGTTAATTTTTATTTCTGCAAAGGCCTATTTAATTCGGATATTGGTAGTTTTCTCCTGCCTGTGGTTGAGAATTTTCATCAGCTGTAATTCTCATTTTTTTTTCCCTCCTGGTAGTTTTTATGGATGTTATCTTCTTTTTTTTTTTTTTTAAGATGGAGTTTCACTCTTGTTGCCCAGGCTGGAGTGCAATGGCTCAATCTCAGATCACCGCAACCTCTGCCTCCCGGGTTCAAGCGATTCTCCTGCCTCAGTCTCCTGAGTAGCTGGGATCACAGGCATGGGGTAGCACGCCCCAGCTAATTTTGTATTTTTAGTAGAGACAAGGTTTCTCCATGTTGGTTAGGCTGATCTTAAACTCCCGACCTCAGGTGATCTGCCTGCTTTGGCTCCCCAAAGTGCTGGAATTACAGGGGTGAACCACTGCGCCCAGCCTTTTCTGCTCATTTTAAAAGGTCTTATTTTCCTTGTCTTGTAAAATCAGTTGGTTCTCTGTAGGCAGAGGCAAGAAGTTTGTGTGGCCAAGTTCCTTGATTCAAGAATGTTCCATTGATAAGTTAAATGCTACCAGTTAAGTGCTGGCATTCTAGGTGCAAGCCACCACACCTGGCCTGTTTTTTCCTGTGTGTTGCCACTCTAGGCCCTTGCTGCCCTGTCTCTTTACCCTCTAGTTTCCACCTGACTCTTGGCCCTCATGTGGGTTCTGATGCTGGCTCTAGTGTCATATGCGATTTTCTCTGCCTCCACCTAAGTTTTTTGGCCAAGCGTGGTGGCTCAATCCTGTAATCTTACCACTTTGGGAGACCAAGGCAGAAGGATCATATAAGCCCAGGAGTTCAAGACCAGCCTGAGCAACGCAGGGAAACCTCGTCTATAAAAAATGAAAAACACAGCCAAGAATGGTGGCATGTGCCTGTAGTCCCACCTACTGGGAAGGCTGAGGTGGGAGGACCGCTAGAACCTGGGAATTCAAGGCTGCAGGGAGCCCTGATCGTGCACCTGCACTCCAGCCTAGGTGACAGAGCAAGACCCTGTCTCAAAAAAAAAAAAAAAAAAAGGAGTTGACTTTTATTCTGTCTCATAGGTATGCTGCAGGCACAGATTATGGGTGACTCCTGTCTTTTGTCTTTATGATTTTCAGAAGACTTATGATAAGAGATTTAGATTCAGGAAGCAGCCAATATTCCTTGCAAAACCAGAAGCTCAAGTACCTTCCTTTTAAATGTAAACACCCAAGCAAAGAGTACCAGACATTTAAGGAAAATTTCTAGCATGAAAGACAAAAATTAAAACAGAAAAAAATGTTAAATACTGTATCAATTAAAAGATTGTTACATATATATATATATATTTAAATTCGAGAAAAAAGAGCTCCCCAAAATTAGAAACCTGATAGCAGACATGAAATACTCAACAGAATAATATCCCCAAAGTAAAGACCAAGATACACAGTAGAGAAGAAAATAGTAGGTTCAAGCCAGTAGAGGTACTGCCTGGACAAAGGAGTGCCAGAGAGAACAGAGAATAGATGGAGAAAATTTTTTAAATGTCCCAAAATGATGGGGTGTGATTTTATAGTCCGCATTCCTAGCACAGTGGTTGACAACTGTGCTAGGCACACATTAAAGCACACTATAAAACTATGGAGCCCTGGGGATAAGAATATTCTATGAGCTTCCACAAAGAAAAAACAGATTACACAGAAAGAATCAGAGAAAAGAATGGTTTCAGGTTTCTCAGTATCCACACACTGGAACCTAGAACCAGTGAGACAATGCTTTTCAAAATTCTGGAACACGACTTCCAAAGTTAACAATGAAATGTGATGGTAAAGACACTGACCTCAGAAAATATATCATCCATTCATTTCTACAAGAAGCATGAGAGAGCATGCTCCCAGTAAACCAAGGAAGATGAAGATGTGGCATCCAGCAAACAGGAGATCCGACAGGAAGAGTGGTGAAGGAAATCTTTAGGACATAGGTGAAAGGAGACCCAAGAAAGACCAGGCGGTAAGGGCAACCAGTCCAGATCTGTGCAGTTTAGAAGCCACGGAAGAAACGAAAAATCAAGACATTAAGGGAAAAAGTAAGTTGTTGGAGAAAAGTAAAGTCAACATGATTTACTGTCTGTCTCAGCTTTGACTAGCACAGCCGTAACAGGAACACGAACCTAATCTCAGTTACAGCATAATAACAGAAGGAAGACCAGGGGAAGTACATGTCCGCTTGCGTATGTGTGGTAAGGATGGTGGAGGAACCTTGAAGAGAGATCTGCTATGAAGCGAAGAAGTTAGGAGAAAATGCCTAACACACAAAAAATCAAAAGGCAGCAATGCAATCATATTATTTAAACTAATGGGTGGGGAGATAGCCAAAGAATCACTTAAAACAGTTTAAACTTGTTTTCTCAGGGGAAGAATGTGAAGGACTACTATTTTTCTTTTTTAAAAATAATTAAGAATTTTTAAAGGCAATACTTTTTTTTTTTTTTTTTTTTTTTTGAGACAGAGTCTTTCTCTGTTGCCGAGGTTGGAGTGCAGTGCTGCGATCTTGACTCACCGCAACCTCTGCCTCCCAGATTCAAGTGATTCTCCTGCCTCAGCTTCCCGAGTAGCTGGGACTACAGGTGCGTGCCACCACACTCAACTGATTTTTGTATTTTTGGTAGAGACAAGGTTTCACCATGTTGGCCAGGCTGGTCTCAAACTCTTGCCTCAAATGATCCGCCCACCTTGGCCTCCCAAAGTGTTGGGACTATAGGCTGAGCCACTGCAATCAGCTGGGACTGTTTTTCTTAACCACCACAGAACAAGTTGATTTAGCCACTGGAACAAAATTCAACAAGAATGCCCACATTCAATTCCTGGCTCTCTACTACACAAGCTTTGTGACTGAGCAAGCCACTTCTCTGATCCTATTTTAATTATAAATGGCGACAAAATTTGCTTTGCCTACACTTTGCATGTACTAGGGAAAAAAAGTGTGAAAGTATTTTGTAGGAGACATTTGGAATAAAATAATTTTGGCAGAAAACATCTTAATCTCAATGAAGTAAATAACTTTTTGACCCCAATGACATCTTGTTCAGAGCAAAAATTATCAGTAATTTTTGACAATTGTTTAGTAATTATCCAATAAAAAAGATCTTTAGCTACTTACAGCTGTTTAGGCTCTCCCTATCTTGTGAAGTGGCTTACATTTATGTGTTCTACTTAGAAAACTATTTCCAGCTCATGAGGCCATGCCCTTCATACATCTCACTGATGGTACATACTTGAGTATCGTCATAATTCAGATAAAATTCAAACGAAAAACAGAATCTGGGGTATAAATTCATGACCTGAGAAGTCTAAACAATTATCTTTGAAGCAATGGAGACTAGATAGAAATGTCTTAATATTTATAAACTAATTGAAAAAAATCCAATGTGCAATTATGTTATTAGATATGACATAAATATGTATAATTGCAGTGAATACCCAAACACAGCTCTCTTTCCTGGATCACATGCACTTTGGGAAAATAATCCGACAAAGTGCCTTGCACCAGTGACTTAATTTAAATCTAAGGTATAAAGTAAGACCTGTCATTAATGAGAAAAACAACACTCGGCCGGGCGCAGTGGCTCACGCCTGTAATCCCAGCACTGTGGAAGGCCGAAGCGGGTGGATCACGAGGTCAAGAGATCAAGACCATCCTGGCCAACATGGTGAAACCCCGTCTCTACTAAAAAAAATACAAAAATTAGTTGGGCATGGTGGTGCGTACCTGCAGTCCCAGCTACTTGGGAGGCTGAGGCAGGAGAATTGCTTGAACTCGGGAGGTGAAGGTTGCAGTGAGCTAAGATTGTGCCACTGCACTCCAGCCTGGTTCCTGGTGACAAAGCAAGACTGTCTCCAAAAAAAAAAAGAAAAAAAAGAAAAATAACACTCCTGCTTCCAAATGATTCACATTTACAATGGATAAAACCGTTAACTATTCAAAGCTCATTAACCTAGTTTTCCCTGCAATTACGCTACCATATTGTTAAAGGAGAGGGGAATAATCCTTGTTGAAGGCCTACTTTGTTCCATGCACTGTAAGGTACTTTGCACACTGTATTTCATTTAGGTCTCATACAACTGTTTAAGATTTAAGATATTACGCTTTCTGCATATAGGCTCATGAGGTCACACAATTAAGTGGTCAAGCCAACACTAAACAGATTTATTAATTCTGTCAGACCACTTTTTCTTACCCCACCTAGACTTCATCTCAAACTCATTTGCCCTTTCCTTCAATCCACCCAGCTCTATTTCAGTGCAATTCCCAAATTTTAAGGAAGGCTGGAAAATAAAACATGGTAAAATTTTCTTAAAATAACAGATATATGAACATGTATATTGATCCACCTTAATAAGAGCTCTCATATTTTAGCATATGACCACACACATTAAACTTTCTTGCATATACACAATGGTACGTCTATGACAATTAGAGATAAACGCCTAACCCCACTTCCTTCTGCAGCAGAGGGGTGATGCAGATCTGTCAACAGCTATGGATATTAAAATAATTTTTAAAATCCTATTAAAAGGGCAAGGATTCAAATGCTGAGAATCCAAACAGAGCTCATGGATCCCACAGACAGTCCAATGACCCCAGGGATGTTTCTAAAATTGTTCAGCTCCTATGTTTACTGTTCTCTTTCCCTCATTATCATTTACAAAAATCACACCAAATGTTCTGGACTAAGCCAGAAAAGCTTTATCTGATGAAAGGGACCATTCAGAAAGCCAATAATGTATGATAAAGAATTAAAAAACAAAAAAGACAGCTGGAAATAACAACCATAATGTTTTCAAGAACATTTATACATCTTTTTAATTAGATTAGCTTTACAAGCAACTTGAGAGCTCTTTCATAATGAAACACTTGCTTTTCAAATTACATGACTTTATAGTCTATCTGTATATGAATCCTGAAAATCTTTGCCTACTATTGATAAACGTTTGTGTTTTACAGCTGGTTAATGTATTGAATAAAAACAGCATTATGAAGCTTTATCTTTAACCAGGATTAAACACATATAGGCCACAAATAGTTTTAAATTTTGTCTGAAATAGTGTCCTGCTTGGTGACAAGTTAACAGTCCCACTAACATGAAACAAATGGATATTAAGGAAATGGCCGTCCTGATTTCTTGATCTCTTCACAATGATTTCCAAAAGAGTATATAAACTTTTCCAAAAAATATACAATTTAAGACCTGTCTGGCAAGCACAACCCACAGAGAGCAGAATCTGATACTTTTTACAACCATAGGGGTACACATTTGAATGACAACAGGGGATCCCAAATTAAAAGGCTGTGGCTGTACACCTTGACAATGAAACAAACCTCCAGTCAACATAAAACAATTTCTACTAACCCTAAAAAAGATAGTGCTTTTGAATTGTGGCCTAATGCCGCGCATGGTACTATAGACCAGATGGCAAAGACAACTTGCGCTCCCAGGTTGGGCTGGCAGAGGCACTTCCTGTAGAGATGTGATGTTATCATCTGGAGGGGGGGAGGAAGTAGAACATAACTGAATATGGGCAAGGAAAAACAACAAGAAACTATCACTTTCTCCTGCAAATTCTCCTAAGTGAGATCACTATACTGAACATTTAATCCCACCCTAAGTCCACACTGTCAGCTTCACTACACAATTTTCATTTTTTACATGAATAGTAATGGCAATCTTTTAATAAAAATTACTGAGCTTCCCATAGAAAAGGTCTCTAATCGAATACAAACTATACAGATGTTTAAAATGTCTTAAGTTGAAATATACAGAAAATTTCTGTATACTCACATTTTGGCAAAGAAGATCTAGGACAGTGATAGAAAACCTAAGTGGGCAAGGTCTTACACCCATAATTCATGCAAAATATGGATCCCAACCTTTGAGTTTTGCTAAAAAGCTTAAGAAAGTGAAGTCTAAGACATCCGTCCCAATTCATTCTTTAAGTAACAGAAGTATGGGAGGCCTTGTGTGATTTTGTAATATTCCTTCTTTGTTTACAAAGTAAGAAAACACATGAAACAAAAATAAAATTATCTGATTTTGCACTTGCTTTGTTTTTCTAAGCTAAACATCTTTCAATACAGGTAAGAAGGCTGGCATCACATCTGGGAAATGCCTCAACAGGTATCTGACGAGTTGCTGCACATTAAGTTGGTAACAACACACTTCGGTTTCAATAAGTACATAATCTCCCCTTTGATGCTCTTCAACGGAGACAAGGTTCTTGTCTGCAGATCGGATAGATCACAGTAACAGGAAGAAAACATAACAGCAAATTTGGAAGTACAATCAACTTAAGAAGAAGCAAAAGGAAAAGACTTAGAAATGGGACATTACTGTCTATATCTAGAAGACACATATACCTGAAAGCTTAAGAAAGCCCTTATCTTAGGAACTTGAAGCTAAGGATAATCTCAAGTTCACTGAGTGCCAGTCATTTTAGTTTTTAAAAAATTTAATTTAAACCCCAGCGTAGACAATGTGATGAAACCCCACCTCTACTAAAAATATAAAAATTAGCCAGGCATGGTGGTGTGTGCCTGTAGTCCCAGCTAGTTGGAAGGCTGAGGCAGGAGGATCACTTGAACCTGCGAGGTGGAGATTGCAGTGAGCTGAGAATGCACCACTGCACTCCAGCCTGGGTAACAGAGCAAGGCTTTGTCTCAAAAAAAAAAAAAAAAAAAAAAGTTAAACTCTTCTTATTGTGTCTTATTAATTGTAAAACATTAACTAAAAGTTACTGATAGTAAATGGGGACTGTTTTACAATTAGGTTTCATTAACAGCAATGTCAAAAAAAAGCAGCAATCTTTTTAAGAGTTCAAATTAGTGTAAGATAGAAAGGACTACAAAACAATCTGATTTTTCAGTTATAATTAAAGTGCTCCTTTTCTTAAGTAAAATAAAATTAATCATCAGTCACTGGCAACAATCATTATTAAGAGGTCTTTTAGGGCAAAATTTAATAGTATGAAGAGGTTTACAAAAATAGATTGATGTTATTTTGAGGAATAATACCACTGTAATTTTTTCTCAATTCAGTTTTGATAAATTGTACCTAATCATAGAAAAAATTATCCCAAATTCAAACTTGATATAAAAAAGGGAGAGATGAAATGAACTCAGCTGGATAACAGATCTGGCAAAATATAAGAATGAAAAAAATTCTACACAGGGCACTTATTTCATACCCAGATGTAAAAACCATTTTGAATTGATAGCTTATCTTCTTCCTGTAAGCAATCACAGATTCGAAGTTGATCATGCAGTACAAAGTCACAGCAGTCAAAATCTTCTGTTTGATGCAACACAAAAAGTTGTTTGTTTCCTTATTAAAATGTGAACTGGTTGTCTATTTTTCCTTTATCCCATTTATTTGTATTCACAAGTTAACAAATAGTGTCAACAATTATTGTAGGTGAAGTGGGGTATTGCTGGATCAAAGGCTCTATAAGACGTCTTTACCAACTGAATCTGAAGGTTTATTGAGTTCAACCCTCACACCTTTTTCACCTGCAAGGTAAAAAAAAAATTAAAATAAAAAATTCATTCATTCACTAAGCACCAGAGAGCTTCTGTTACTGCTTTCCACTGAATTCCTAATAGTACGGATAATATTTCAACTTTGCAAACATCATCTGAAAACTATCGCACTGGGACTTCCAAACACTTCCTTCAGCAACTATTGTGATGAGTGCACTACTTTCAAATAGTAAACCTTCAAGGGTAAAACCATCCTCTACACAGAGATAATGATTTTGTCTTTTTAATTTAAAAGCCATTTGAGTTTCTTTAACAGTGTATTCAGTGTCTCTGAAAGCATAACACTTAGCTTCTGCCACAAATAACGGCTTTAAAAATACATAGAAAAACGCATGAATATTCCATTTTTATGTAAGATTGAAGTGGGAAGAGCAATGGCTCTGGAAAATACAGCTAATCAGTAATGTGAATACTCAGTAGATTTTTGGAGATAGAAAGTAGTTAAAGAAAAGAAGGTAAGTGGTCCATCAGATGGGAAACAGACCCCCTGCTATTGGAGAGGCAGTCCATAAGTGGAGGAGAAAGGGAACTGGCATAACTGAAGAATCTTCAGGTTCAGTTCAAGAGTGCTAACCTATGTACACCATTAGCAGATATGTAATCTACATGTCTGTGTCATTAACTGATTTTGGTATTTCAATTAATCTTCTTAGTATTAATTTTCTTCATGTCTACATTCAACATGGAAGACCTAGAGTACCATTTAGAGCATATACATTTGAAAAGGAAAGGGTATTAATTTAAGGAGCAAATGAGAGGAAACCAGATGGCCATTACCTAGAGTTTATAGTAGCCTGTGACTAAAAAGAATAATCACGGAAAACTCAGTTTGTATTTGAATAATTTACTCAGACTTCTTTGCCTCAAATTTTCTGCATTTTTTTAAAATAATTCTTTTGGTTAAAGATAACAATGAAGATGACTTAAAGTCTTTTAAAAAAAATAAGGCAAGTAAGAAATCTGATAAAAAACAAAAAGTAAGTATTCATGGCGTTAACAAAGACTATGCTTGAGTTTCCTGAAAGCATCATCTGATCACAGGGTATTTCTGTACCAATATATCCTGGCCCCAAATGACGTTTACCTGTTAGATATTTTACTTTAGCTCGTGCTCTCTCATCTGCATCAAAATACCAAACAGTTATTGCGTACCTAAAAGAAAATTTAGAATAGAGTAAGAATGATCACACTGCGGGTAAAAAGTGGTATTTTGCTGCAATGGTATCTTAAAACTTGTAATGCCAAAATTATGCCTAAACTGGAATGATATCAAAGGATAAATTTAACAGCTTCCTTATACAGTAACCTCAGTGGTAAACGGTATAGCTGAGAACCAGGAAAGCCTAAAATTGCTGTCTGAAGTTGATGAGTTTTTATGACTTTCTTAACACTTATTTCACCCACTCAACTATACTTTTTGCAAGGCAACTGCAGATCAGAAACAGACAATAGGCCGGGCACAATGGCTGATGCCTGTAATCCCATCGCTTTGGGAGGCCAATGCAGGCGCATCATGAGGTCAGGAGTTCAAGACCAGCCTGGCCAATATGGTGAAACCCTATCTCTGCTTTTAAAAAAAAAAAAATTAGCCAGGCGTGGTGGTGCACACCAGTAGACCCAGCTACTCGGTAGGCTGAGGTAGAAGTATTGCTTGAACCCAGATGAGGCGGAGGTTGCAGTGAGCTGAGATCGCGCCACTGCACTCCAGCTGTGGCAACAGAGC
>NW_016107357.1:12342655-12359049 GCF_001604975.1 Cebus imitator
GAGACGGGGTTTCACCATGTTGACCAGGATGGTCTCGATCTCTTGACCTCGTGATCCACCCGCCTCGGCCTCCCAAAGTGCTGGGATTACAGGCTTGAGCCACCGCGCCCGGCCTACACTAAGAATTCTTAAGGATTTGTATCAAAGCAATTACACTGTGTTTTGTGTTTCAACTTTGTCTAAACTTCATTTTTCTGAAAATCTGACTTATTTAGAATATCTCATGCCAAAAAGTGAGGCATTAAATATTGGTTTATTAAATACTACAAAAGACATAGTTATACCTTCTGATACAAATAATAGGAAAATGTACAAATGCTATAGGAAGTGAAAGCATGTTATAAATCACTAGTTCCTGAGCAGAACATAGCAATTAGTTCAAACATATTGTGGATTCTGGCCAGTGGTCACAGAGGAAAAAGCAACACTGATCAAATATAGAGCCAGTAAATATGACAGAATGAAAAATCATTTAACATATTTTGAAGTAAAGAGTCAAGTGTAGATCAGGGTCAGAGTCTGGGAGTATGGACAACTGGGGAGCCTGACATGTACAGACCCCCTGCTGGTACATCAGAGCTGAGATCTAAAGCGGCCTCCTGACTTCCAGACTCTGCTCTTTCCAGAGCTCCACTACCTTTCTTATCATGTGGCCTCTTCTACTTTCGGGTGGCCTTGGAAATAGGAAAGGTACTCAGATACATAATTTTATGTATCTTTTGCCCATGCCCTAAACTTTTAGTTGCTTAGCAATCAGAATTCTAATATCTGGATCAACTCCCCTCTATAGCCACAAGTCCTTAACAGAAAGCAACTTACCTTATGTCATTCTAACTTTCCAGCCTCATCACCCATTCTAGGTAAGAACAGAAAAGGATTCTACTTCAAGAATCCTTTTCCTCACATGATTTTCTGCAGCTTAACTTGAAGAACCATGCCTATTCCCACAGTGCTTTACTAACACAACTGAACTCCTTGCCTCCCCTCACCTAGGCCAGCTGAGCTTCTCCCTTCAGTGTGCACTTGCCCATCTCTCCAATGTGGCACCACCTTCCCTCCTCTCAACTGCTGTAGCACTTAGCCTCCAGGCCATCTGGCATTTATTTACTACTCCCAAATGCCTGTTATTTCATCTAGAAAGGACAGAACTAAACCACACTCAAGACTTCATAAAAAGGAAGGTCTATGAGGCAGTTTCTGGCTCAGAAAATCTTCACAGAAGCAGCAGGGGCAGAGATGGCACTGGGATGCCGCTGGGAGGAGACATGGGATTGAAAAGGGCTATGATGTGACAGTTTTTCTTTGATTTCCATTCAGGACTTCTTATGATCTCTGGCTACAACCTGCTTAGCTTGATACTCACTACGTGAATTAGGATGCAGGCAACACAGTTCAGAGAAAAAGAAGAAAAAGGCACAGCTGATAATCAAGTTGTTAGAGACTCTCATCATTACTGAACCCAACTCTCTACCCAGCGCATCTAAGCCTGTGCCTCTTCTCACCGCCCCACCGTTGCCTGTGTCAGATACACAGCAACTTAATGCCAGGAGCTCACTATCAGAATGTTCCAAGACCTTTCCATAATGAAAAATAAGTATTTAAAAAATTGTACTATTTTTCTACAAATATTTACTTTCATGACAATGTCTACAATATCTTGTTTTGACAGCCATAGGATAGGATAAATGTTTTTTTAAAAAAGCATTTAAAATAAAGCACTAAACATAATAGGTTACAAATACCTTGTAGAAAAAGTATAATGAAACAGACACTCATTATTTGTAAGGCTAACAGGATCATTTTTCTAACATTAACTCCCACACGTGGTAACCTGCTCTCTACTTTTCTTTCTTCTATTTGTTTTTCTCTTCACTTCTACTCTCTGGTTACCTCTGATTTTTCTACTCTGTATCATAATATTCCTTTGTTGTCCCTCTCTTTTCTCCCTCACCATCTTTTAAAAAAGCTACCCTTTTCCTTCTTGATCTTTCTCTCTTCCAAGTAAAATACTCTTAAAAAATCAAAGAATAGACAGTAGTTAAGAGATGCACAAAGCAAGGAGAGAGTGCTAGAAAGATGGGAGGACCTGCCGGGCGCGGTGGCTCACTTGAGGTCAGGAGTTCAATACCAGCCTGGCCAACATGGTGAAACCCTGTATCTACTAAAAATACAAAAATTAGCTGGACATGGTGGTCTGTGCCTGTAATCCCAGCTACGTGGGAGGCTGAGGCAGGACAATCGCTTAAACTCTGGGGGCGGAGGTTGCAGTGAGCTGAGATCACACCACTGCACTCCAGCCTGGCGACAGAGTGGGACTCTGTCTATTAGGAAGGAAGGAAGGGAGGGAGGGAGGGAGGGAGGGAGGGAGGGAGGGAGGGAAAGAGGTGGGGAGGAAGGGACGGAGGGAGGAAGGGAGGGAGGACCTGTGCTTCCCTTTCTTCAGAGTGGCTGTGCAAAGAAACACACATTTAGTACTAACTGTTAATAAGTCTTATATAATTATTTGAATTCAGATGACTGTGCAGCATAAATCTTATACAATTATTTAAATTAAAATGACAGTGAAAACTACCTGGTATGAAAATACTCATTAGAAGGCTTTCAGTTTGCCCTACAGATTCCCTCCTGTCCTATCATACTCTAAACCAATTTTTTTCTGAAAAGGAATACTACCTTGTAGCATATGCTGGTTGTACTTCATGAGGGTTGCGACGGTCAGACCAGAAAAACAGCAGTCTATCAAATTTGGGTTCAATGTCAGCAAACTGGGCTTTGCCTTCTGGAAAAATTCGAAGTATACCTCCACTTACCTAGGAAAAGAGCCAAATATGTAAGTAGGAATAACCAAAAATGCTACAAGATTTAATTTGGGGGCAAAAAAAAAAAAGATAATTTCAGTCTTAATTGGATTATTCACAAATACACTTCAATTAATAAGGTATGAAGATGAGCTGCAATTTTAAAAGTATATGCACTGTTGCAAGGAAAAATTTACTTATTTTGAGAATTTTCATTTATTTATTTATGTATTAAGATGGAGTCTCGCTGTCGCTCAGGCTGGAGTGCAATGGCACAATCTCAGCTCACTGCAACCTCCGCCTCCTGGCTTCAAGCAATTCCCCTGCCTCAGCCTTCAGAGTAGCTGTGATCACAGGCGCATGCCACCATGCCCGGCTAATTTTTACATTTTTAGTAGAGATGGGTTTCACCATGTTGGCCAGGTTGGTCTTGAACTCTTGACCTCAGGTGATCTGCCCACCTCAGCCTCCCAAAGTGCTGGGATTACAGGTGTGAGCTACGATGCCCAGCCCTTTTAGGGATTTTTATAAAAACATGATGAAACACATGAATGTTATCTGAATTTAAAAGTCTTAAAATGATGCTTGAAAGTTTTGAAAAGTACTAAACATTTATGCTAATGATTTGTTTAACTCATTCTTAAAATAGATACATTTCAAGAAATTTTGACAAATTATTAGAATTAGATTTCAAATAGCTTACCATACTTTAAAGTTCAACAAACAATAGGATAGTGAGAAATACCTTTTATTTAAATAATTCAATATATCAGTTAGAAAGTGTCATCATTTATTATGACCATCATTATCATCAGCATGCGAATTCATGAGAACCTGTGGCTCTCCCTTTCCAGACTGGGCTTGATGCACAGATGTCTACCTGCTTGTAAAACTTGAATCTGGATTATTATTATTTACCTGAACACCACTAGGCATCAAATCACACTGGGAACTGTGGTCAGCTCTGGGTGCAGAGTAGAGAATAATGCAGACAGGCTTGGTCCTTGTGGTGTTTACGATCTGGGAGTAGGCAAAACCCAACCAACCAAATAGAGCTCCTTACTCCTGAGTAACATTCCTAAGCAGGTAGACACTTGAAAGAAACTCTAACACCTGGTCAGGACAGTAAGGAGTTTGAGCCCAAACCTAGAATCTACAGTTAAATAAAAGGTTTATCAGGATCACCCTCAGGTAGGTTAAATTCTAGCTACTCTGATGTCCTTGCCAATTTTCCTCAGCTCCCAGTTGTTCAGAGTGATTCCTCAGGCAATTATGCAAACATCTAAAGAAACTCCAGACTGACTGAGGACATGTCTTCTTTCCTTTTCCTTTTTTCCTGCTCCTTTCCCTTTGACTGAAGTCACTGAGAGTACCACAGGTGACCTGCTGAAAATGTTTTAAGAGAAACATTGCTACTTGACACTTCCACTCTTCCTCTGGGAAACTTTCTCTGACCTCTGAATTAGGTGGCCCTCCTGTGCGCTCTCATAGCAATCTGTCTTGACACTTGGCATAACCATCTGTAACTGTCAATCTTTCTGATTTGTATCCTCCAATAGAACCTAAGCTCTGCCAAGGCTAATTCCATTTCGGCTACATCCCTAGCATCCAGAACTTATGGCACAATAAATACTAAGTGCAATCTTGCAATGAAAATTTTCTATTCTATAAATAAAAACACTAGGGACTTTTCTCTGCCTATATCCTAATTTAAAACCTATATATTCAACCATAAGTCTTATAAAAATTATAAGACCAGCCTAGAAAAAGTCTAACGAAATCTAGAAGTTAGAAGTTGATGAAGCATAGTTCTAGCTTTCTAGCTCTTCGCAAAATCTGCCAAAAAGTCAACTTTTGTTTTAACTAAAGTTACAGCAATCTGTTTTTTGTATTTGAGCCTTGGGCTCAAATATGAAATTTATTTCTCTGCTTCAAACTTTGAAAGCTGCAACAGAAAAACCATGCTTGTTGACATAATGTAATGCATCAATATATACTTAGCAGTAAAGTTTGCTCCATTTTGAACTTGGACTAGGACAGAGAAAACGCTTTTTTTATATATATTTTTTGAGATGGAGTCTCGCTCTGTTGCCAGGCTGGAATGCAGTGATGCAATCTCAGCCCACTGCAACCTCCACCTCCTGGATTCAAGCGATTCTCCTGCCTCAGCCTCCCAAGTAGCTGGGATTACAGGCATGCACCACTACATCCAGCTTATTTTTGTATTTTTAGTAGAGATAGAGTTTCACCATGTTGGTCAGGGTGGTCTCAATCTCTTGACCTCATGATCCACCTGCCTTGGCCTCCCAAAGTGCTGGGATTACAGGCATGAGCCACCACACCCAGTCGAGAAAATTCTTTAAATCTGTGTGCTTTAGAAAGATTACTGGAGCACTGTGAGAATATCCTAAACGTATAACACTTTTTAGGGTAGGATTAGGTTTTTGCACATTTAAGACTCAGGCAGTTTCCATTTGTGTGTTCTGGGGGAGGTGGAGAGAGAGGTGTTTTAAAGGTTATTTGGTTAAAAAAAAAAGAAAAGAAAAGAAAAAGTAACTCTGGTTACACAGGTATGTTCACTTTGTGAAAATCCACTGAACTGTACAAGCCACTTATCCATTTGAATGTTATACTTAAGATTTTAAAAAATCAACCATAGTCTATACAGTCTCTAGTGTAGTAATATATGACATACTTTTAAAAATCATTTAAATTTAATGAGACAGGCTAATATTAAGGAAATATATATTTAAAACAAGAGAGATTAAATATATTGTACATTCTAATTGGTTTTACAGGGCTTGTCAGTACTGATAAACTTCTGGTTTTTTAATAATCAGGGAAAGATGAAATCCTGCCTCCAATATTCAATTCAACAACTCAATGCCATATAGTATTTTTACAAAAACGCAAAGAATAACATAGCAAATAATCTTTAACAATTACCTACAGGTAATCTCCCCCAAAAGCCATTATCAAACAACTGTTCTCAGAAGTGTTTTTCTAAAAACTATTAAAAGAAAAATATTTTAATAAAGGTCACCTTTCTAAAAAGTTAGATTTTAGATAAATTGTTTAATATCTGAAAATAAATGAAATCTACTTTTTAAGATATATCAGTACTTTTTTATATGGTTTTATTGAGGTATAACTGATATACAAAAATGCATATATTTAACATTTACAATTTGATGAGTGTGGACATATATGTACACACCAGTGATACCATCCATCACAACCAAGGTAATAAACATATCCATCACCTTTCAAAGTTCTGTTTCCCTTAACCTCGTGTGTGTGTGTTTAGAACACTGAACATGGAATCTACCCTCTCAAAATTGTAAGTGTACAACACCACCTTGTTAACTACAGGTTTAATTATGTTATATAACATAGATTAGTATTTGTTTCATTTTACAAAAATCCACTCCTAATACCCAAAACTAAAAACAAATTTAAGAGGAAAATTTTTAACTGTGTCTCTGACAGTCTCACCTATAAGAAGTATGAAACTTAATGCTTTTGAGAAAAAGACACCTGTAAGAAAAAAGTCAATGCTCAATTACGTTGCATACCTTGGCATCCCAGTCTTTATTTAGATAATATATACATGTCACACATCTTCCGTCTCCATTTGGATTATCAACATGACGTACATAACCCGTTCCATTGCCCGGATAACAAGCAACCATGGCCTGTAATAATAATGATGATGATTTTTAAAGTCCATGTATAAATAAAAAGAGAGAACAGCTAAAAAATCAGATCTCTTTGATTTTTGGCTACTGATTTACACTTAAATTCTTCTAATAAAGATAATATTCTGTAGATAAGAAATGTAAGGCTATTCTACATTAATATTTATAGAGAACACAGGATAGGTCAGTGAACAATCCAAGGACTGGTGAATTCTGCTTCACAGTGATAACTCCAAAGATCAGAAAAATGTCATGGTCCTACTTTCACAATCTTTATACATATAGATAATCAAGATCAAGTGAGTTTTTGTTCTGCTACATGGGAGATTTCTCTCCTCCTTGAGCTCACTTCAGAACACCTATTTTACCACCTGACAGGTGAACCAACCCAGTCAAACACCCCATCTGACGCTGTCTCTGAATGGTACCAAATTATTATTATTTTTTGAGACAGGTCTGGCTCTGTTGCCCAGATTGTAGTGCAGTGGTGGAATCATGGCTCATTGCAGCCTCAGGCTCCTGGGCTCAAATGATTCTCCCACCTCAGCCTCCCAAGTAGCTAAGACTATAAGCGCATGTCACCAGGCTGGTTAATTTTTGTATTTTTTGTAGAGATGGTGTCTTACTATGTTGTAATAGGGATAATTTAAAAAGTCAACTCAACTCCAAACATTAACTCATTTAATGTCAGTGATTTTTTGTTTAAAAAAGGACTAAACAAGTTAGCTTATGTTTACCCTCTTTGAATCAGAAAATTATTTGCTCAGATTGTAACAAGATATGGTTCAGAAGATTGATAGATGCTCAGCATGAAGGTAGAAAAGAGGCCCCAAAATAAAAAGCACAAAATATCCTCCATATTATAGGTGTACATGATAATCAACTGAAATTGGTTAAGAGTATTTATTATTATTATTATTTTTTTTTTTTTGAGACAGAGTTTTGCTCTTGTTACCCAGGCTGGAGTGCAATGGCGCGATCTCGGCTCACCGCAACCTCCGCCTCCTGGGTTCAGGCAATTCTCCTGCCTCTCCTGAGTAGCTGGGACTACAGACACGCGCCACCATGCCCAGCTAATTTTTTGTAGTTTTAGTAGAGACGGGGTTTCACCATGTTGACCAGGATGGTCTCGATCTCTTGACCTTGTGATCCACCCGCCTCAGCCTCCCAAAGTGCTGGGATTACAGGCTTGAGCCACCGCGCCCGGCAAGAGTATTTTTTAAAAAATTCTCAGGAATTATGAAGAAAACAGACAAAGATGTTCAAGGTTATGGGCTATTCTTGTTTCTGATTGCTTGTTTGTTTTGATGGCGTCTTGCCCTGTCACCCAGGCTGGGATGCAGTGGTGCAATCTCAGTTCACTGCAATCTCCGTCTCCCAGGTTCAAGCAATTCTCCTGCTTCGGCCTCCCAAGTGGCTGGGATTACAGATGCATGCCACCATGCCTGGCTAATTTTTGGATTTTTAGTAGACATGGGGTTTCACCATGTTGGTCAGGCTGGTCTTGAACTCCTAACCTCAAGTGATCCGCCCATCTCAGCCTCCCAAAGTGCTGGGATTACAAGCATGAGCCACCAGGCCTGGTTGGTTATGACCTATCCTTGAAGTTCTTTATTTCCTCATGTATTAAAGTCAATGAATTAGTATAAAGTTGTCAAACAGTAACTGTTCTACTATCATACTAAAGATAAATGTTAATTTTTAAAATTCACTTGCCGGCCGGATGTGGTAGCTCATGCCTGTAATCCCAGCACTTTGGGAGGCTGAGGCGTGTGGATTGCCTGAGCTGAGCTTAAGAGTTCGCAACCAGCCTGGGCAACATGGTGGAAACCTCAACTCTACTAAAATACAAAAAAATTAGCCAGCCATGGCGATATGCGCGTGTAGTCCCAGCTACTCAGGAGGCTGAGGCAGGAGAATTGCTTGAACCCAGAAGGCGGAGGTTGCAGTGAGCTGAGACTGCACCGCTGCACTCCAGCCTGGGTGACAGAGCAAGACTTTGTCTCCAAAAAAAAGAAAACACTAAAATTCACTTCCCATCCTTAAGAAACTAAGACACTAAAATTCACTTTCCATCCCTAAGAAATTAAGAGGCATCTTAAACCTAAATCCTTATTTTAAAATCCTGTTTTCCTAGACACTTTGAATTTACTGCTGTTTATGAGAAGCAGAACTTTTGGTGAACATTATATATGTCTCTATTTTTCCTGACTCCAAACAGACTTAACAAGTTCCTTCTTTCAGCACTGGAGGTTGGTAATAACCAGGAGTATGGCATGGGCTTAGTGGGTTTAAGTGCTCAATAAATGATGAGCCCAAATAATTTCCTTGTCACTAGTTGCTACAAGTTTACCTTGAATAGCAACTGTTAAGAGGATACTAATTTAACAATGCAATTAATCCATTTGTGGTTAACAGAGATAATTATGATGATTTACACAATATATTATTATTCATGGGAAAGAAGAGGGAAACTTGAACTCTGCATCTCAAAAAAGTTAGTTTGGGCCTTTCCAACTACCTGGTAACTTCAGCATCTCTTGTGCAAAAAAGGAAGGGGAAATGTTTGTCATTCACTCACCCCATCCCATCCCATATATCCATTTAACAAATACCTCTTGAGCATCTACTATATATATGAAAGGCACTGGGGCTAAAATGATGAACAAAAGAGATAAGGTCCCTTGCATTCATTTACAGTAGTCCCCCTTTATAAGTTTTGCTTTCTGTGGTTTCAGTTCCCTGTGGTCAACTTAGTCCAAAAAAATAAAATGGAAAATTCCAGAAATAAACAATTCATAAATCCCACACCATTCTTAGTGCAATGAAATATCTTGCAGTCCTGCCCCGTTTTGCCTGAGATGAAACATCCCTTTGTCCAGCGTATCCACACTGTAGATGCTATCTGCCCATTAGTCACTTAGTAGACTTCTAGAGTAATCGTCGTGGTACTTGTATTCAAGGAAACCTTATTTTACTTAGTAATAGCCCCAAAGTGCAAGAGGAGTGATGCTGGCATATTGTTATAATTGTTCTATTTTATTGTTGATCTCTTACTTTATAAATTAGGCTTTATTATAGTTATGTATGTAAAAGAAAAAACATATGTAGGATTTGGTGCTATCTACACTTTCAGGCATCCACTTTGGTCTTGGAAGGTACTGCTCTCAGATAAGGGTGGACTACTGTACTATGAAATCTGGTCTAATAGCATAAATTGCCAGTAAACAGATATATAATGTAATGTTAGGTAGTGAAAAGTTATATTTTCTTAAGATATTAAAAAAGTTAAGTATATAGAGAACAATGACATGATATTCTTGAACAGTGAGTGGTTGACATTTGGGTTTAGACTTAAATGAAGGGAGTGGCAAGTTGGGCAACTCTCTGAAGGGACAGCATATGTGGCAGAGGCAAAATGAGTGCTCAAGGGCTAACAAGGCAGGAAACAGCAGCAGGCCAGTGTGGCTGGAACACAGAGAACATGGGCCAACATAATCAGAGAGGAACCAGGTAACCTAGGGCTGCAGGGCCTGGTAAGCCACAGGAAGGCCTTTGGATATTGTGCTAAGAGGCGACAGCCAATAGAGAATGTATCCGACTCATGTTTTAAGAATATCAGTTTCAAGTCTGCATGAATAAAAAGAAAAACAAACACAACAACCTCAATATCGCTCACCACCTAACATTTATTGGACACTTACTGTTTGCCATGTCCTACTCTAAGTAATTTATGCGTAAGAAGTCGTCTGACACAACCATGTGAGGTAAAAAGTATCATTGTTTTCATCTTCATTTCACTGTTAAGAAAACTGAGGCTTACAAAGGCTAATGAGTATTCTCAAAGTCACATGACAGGGAATCTGGTTCCAGAGTCCATGGAATTAACCACTATACTAGATTGCAGGAAGGAAAGTGTGAAAAGAGAAGACTAAGTTAGCTATTGCAGTTTCCAGGCAAGAAACCAAAGAGGCTGAACCCAGAGTAGCAAAATGGGGTATATTCTGAAGGCAGAAAACCAGCATGATTTGCTAATGGGTGGAGAATAAGAAGAGTCAAGAGACTTTGGGGTTTTCAGCCTATGTGAATAAATGAATGGAGTCACTGTACATGAAAATGGAAACACTAGGTGAAAGAGCAGTTTTAATAGCATATATGGGTAGGAGAGGAGTTTCTCAGTAGTTGTCAAAATGAGCCAGACATCCCAGAACAGAACAAAACTGACGGCACCAGGATTGTGCCCCAACATGGGATCTGTTTGTATTAGTCACTTCTAAACTGCTTTCCTTAGAGTGCTAGGGCCCTAGGGTTCCATGGAGGATATATAGGGGTGGGGACTAATGGGCAATGAAGTGATAGAGAAGAGGCCGAACAAGCAGGTTTGATCCCAACCTTCAACTAGAGGCAGTGCTTAGCTGTTTCCTATATAGTAGTTGAATTCCAAGTGAGGCTTCTTTGAAAAAATAAAAGGTGCAGTAAAGAAAAGTTTTAAATGTTATGTTTTGAAGAAAACTTTTAATAAGTTTAATGTAATTGTGTTAAGTTATACAATCCCCAGTATAGCTCAGTTATCATCATCTAAATGTATTATTCAAAAATGGCTATTACCACTGTAGTCGTCTTTTTTTTTTTTTTTTTTTAAATTAAGAGACCTGCAGAGCTACTGAAAATTAAACCACTGTAGTCTTATCTGGCATTCCCTAGGTCCCCTGCGCTCTGCTCTGGTGACAGGAATACTGAAAAATGAGGAGAAAGGAAGAAGGGAGAGGGGATGAGTGCTCCACAGGGCCTGCATGAATCTGCCAATTTAATTAACTTGCCAATACTAGCCTCAGGAAAGGCAGCAGTTCACGATTATAACTGTAAAAAGGATAACAAGTAAAACACTAGCATAACCCTGTAAACTAGAAAGCCTGAAAAAGAAACAATCCAATCCACTACTATATAATTCTGAGGTAAATTCCTAATTTGCCATCTTGTAGAGATACCAACTTTAAATGTTTCAACTTCTCATTGAGAGAAAGATACTTATACATAAACAAAACAACACTATTTTTTCTTTTCTGATATGAAAATATACATAATTGAGGATGTCCTTTTTTATGTTTTCAAAGACAAGGTCTCACTATCCTGCCCAGGCTGGTCTTCAACTCCTAGGCTCAAGCAATCTGTCTGCCTCAGCCTCCCAAAGTGCTAGGACTACAAGCGTGAGCCACTGTGCCTGGGTGACTGAGAACGTTAAGATAGGAAACAGAATAAATTTGTTTTTCACTCTGAGAATAAAAGGAAGGAAGAGGTCTGCAATGCTTCTGAGGAATCTAAGAGACATTTATTTCTAGCATTACTAGACTTCAATATGAAGCTGAACTAGAAAACTTATTTTTCCTTTTTGAACTGAATTACTTTAAAACGGAGATACAAAGCTCACAAAACTTTGATGGGTTACAGAACTACTATTTTTACCCTGAATGAAGGGAAAAGGTTTACTATCTGAAAATTTGCCCTATTAAAATATATTATCAAAGCACTATGCTTTGACATAGCACTATGCCTTTTGTAGAGGTTGATAGCTAACATTTACTAATCACTTGTCATAGGCCAGGCATGGATTACCTCGGTCATTCTTTACAGCAAACCTTAGGTAAGTACAATTTCTCCTCCCCCCATTTTAGAGACCAGAAAACTAAACTAGAGTGAAAAGAAAAAACTTGCTGAAGGTCAGAGACTCTATCTGGCAGAGGCAGGATATGAACTGAGGCAGTCTAGAAAGAAAAACAACTTTCTATTCTTCAATTCCTTGCTCCAGTAAGGCATGTATATAGTCTGCCCAAGAGTTCAGATGAAATTGGTAATGCAGACTCCTAAGTGGCCCACCACCTGCTGCAGTGGCACATGCTTATCATGCCTAATGCCAAGTCTCTCGTGTCAAGATGTACAGTAAGTCCTCACTTAACAGCCTAGATAGGTTCTCAGAAACTTTAAGTGAAACAATGTGTAACAAAACCAAGTTTACCATAGGCTGATTAACATAAAAGTTAAGCTCCTATAGCATATTTATGCCCACAAAACATTGCCAAACCTCTGAAGAAAGACTAAAACACTTCTAATGGTAAACACTGAAATAAATGCGAGCTATATATACATTTAAGAAAGATTAATAAAAACAAGTAAGGTAATTATTTATGCAATTAGTCCAGTTTCGGGTTGCAGATGGTTGGAGCCTATCCCTGGAGCTCAAGGTACAAGATGGGAATGAGACTTGGTCAGGATGCCATCCTACTGCAAGGTGCACTCACACACACTCACATTCACTCACACTAAGACAACTGAGATATGCCAGTGTCCAACCAATGCGTACATCTTCAGGATGTGGAAGGAAACTGGAGCACCTGGAGAAAACTCATATACATGAGGAGAATTTGCAAGCTCCACACTGACAGAGGCCTCAACCAGGAATTAATTCTTTCTCCCTCAACAACATATAACAAAATGACACTGAATAGAATAATGTTATTCAAGAACCTGCTGTATTGCATATGGTATTTTTCAGTTCTACAGCTATACCTTTTAAGTTTCTTCCCCATCCACTCCCAAGGCACACAAAAACATCACTATCACTACATTTGGAGTCTATAAAAACCTAGTTCAAATATGGAAGAAAACAGGTCATGCTGGTAGGCCATCCAGGTGGGGCTGTTCAAAGGATAGTTGGAAACCTGAGTGTGGAACTCCAAAAAACAAGTCATGACTGGAAATGTAAATTTAGGAGCCATCTTTGCATGTTGACAGTTGAAGCCATGTGCCTGCCAGAGATTGCAAGGAAGGAAGTATAGAGAGAAGAGAACAGAGGACAGATTCTTACGGAACAGTCATTTAGAGTAAGAACTCTTATTCTAAATAAGAGTTGATAAATAAAGTTGCTGCTTTCTTGATCACAGTAAACAATTTAAGTGGTCAAAAGCTTATTTATTGTAAACGATTTCTGACTAATTTTTTGACTAATTCATTTCTTAGTGTAACTGATTTTTTTTTTTTTTCATAAAGGACATAAGGGCATATACTGTAGTTGTTTCCTTAAAAACTAAAAAATGCTATTATAATAATACTGTGATCAAAAATAGTTTTGAAGGTTAATCTTTGTAAGTCCTTGATATCTTTCTAAAATTAAGTTACTATAAGTGAAATTATTAGGCCTTAAAGCTTTTTAATTGCTAAAATGTTCTCCAGAATGATTGCATGAGCTTATATTCATACTAGCTTTGCATGGGTGCCCACGTCTTCTTAACCATTTGTCAACCCAGGGTAGTAAGTTTTAATCTTTTGAAAACAGCTCAATTTGATCGGTAACATTTATCTTACCAATGTTTTAATTACATCTTATACTTTTAAAAGTCAGCATTTTTCATATTTATATTGGCCATTTAATTCTTCAACTGCTTGCTCATATCCTTTATCCACTTTTCTATTGGGTTAATCTTTTCCCTACTGATTTATTATTATTATTTTAGAGACAGGGTCTCACTCTGTCTCCCAGGCTGGAGTGCAGTGGCGTGATCACAGTTCACTGTTCTAACTTTGAACTCCTGGGCTCAAGCAATCCTCCCAAGTAGCTGGGACTACAGGAATATGCCACCACACCTGGCTAATTTTTTAATGTTTTGTAGAGATGGGCTCTCCCTATGTTGTTCAGCCTGGTCTTGAACTTTTGGCCTCAAGTGATCATCCCACCCTGGCCTCACAAACTACTGAGATTACAGGTGTGAGCCACCACATCTGGCCCCCACTGATTTTTAAGAGCTCTTTGGTTATTAACCACTGTCATATGACACAACAATAATTTCTATCTTTTATTCTTCTTGTGTAGAAGAGTATGTTAATATAAAGTTTTTATTATTTGTACAAGAAAGCAGCATACATTAATTATCAATGTAAAATTTTTTAAATCTGAAAGTCTTCCCATGTTTATAGAAATATGAAAAATGTAGAAAAAAAAGATTAAGGAAGAAATAGCATTGATCCAAATCACTCTCCAAACGGTCCAAGAATTATGAATTGTTTAATAATCTAACACCAAACTACCTTCCTTAATGGCCCTAATTCTAGCCCAAGATAAAAATCTTAAAGACATATTTACAAATCAACTTAAATGTGATGCTCCCAACAGACAGTATAATCTAGAGATATAAAATGACGCCTTAGTACTCTCTGAGCTTTCATTTCCCTTTTAGTGAAGAATTGATAAAGTTATACTTTATAAATGAGGAATCCATCTGGTGAAACATGTTATATTTTGAGCTGTGTAGCTCTGATGTCACAACAGAGATCTACAATTTGTTAACCTTAGCTATAATTTTACCAGCACCACACAACTCTTCCTTAGGTTCCCAAGCAGGGCTCTGCGGTATTTATACCACACATACCACTCCCACCACAAACTTCATGAGGAAGACAGAGCAATCTCTCTCCACAAGAAGACTGGGTTTTCTGAGCAGGTCCCAGCTTGACCCCACCCAGAAAATTACAAGATCTCATTCCAGCCCATGCAAGAAAGTATCACTGTTAAGACAGATGCTCTGACAACTATGGCAAACTTGTTATATTATTAATATAATTCCTTGGCAAAGTCTGCAATTTAGCATTAAAAAAATACAAACAGAACAACACACTTAGCTGCTTGACATTACATTCATTCTGGTACTTCTTGAGGCTCACTGAGCAGGTACTGCACTAGGCATGAGGACACAGAGATTGTAAGTTAAACATCTGTTTCAATTCTAGGGCCTAGAAGAGAGTTCTGATTTAAATTCTTTATAAGTTATTTTGGCACAAACAGTGTTAATTATTATTTGATTTAATGGACTAGAGGACATGGGTGAGAGAGGTTCCTCACATTCATCCTGGAGCAGTTAGTTAACATGTAAGACCAGGGCTGGATATAAATAATCATCAGTTAATGGGGAAAGCTTGTAATCAAAAACCTTACTCCAGTGAGACAACTCCAGGAGCCTTATCTCATCTCAAAGTCAGAGAATTTGGTAATTAGCATAGTATTAGAAATTATGACAGTATTAGAAAAGAATGGTGCTCAAGAACGGTGTTACAGCTACTCACACTGTATAGGGACCACTGCTCTTATGTGAATATACACATGAATTTAGTGAATCTAGTGGCCTACTCTTAGGGACTGTACCCTGAGCCTTATGACTCCTGCTGGTTCTGTTAATTCCCCATAAAGGAATTCTGTTGTCTGATTCCAGTTAGGTTCAGCTGAATCCTAAAGGCATACTAGCATTTTTGTCTTAAATAAACCTTTCGGGCCGGGCGCGGTGGCTCAAGCCTGTAATCCCAGCACTTTGGGAGGCCAAGGCGGGTGGATCACGAGGTCAAGAGATCGAGACCATCCCGGTCAACATGGTGAAACCCCGTCTCTCCTAAAACTACAAAAAATTAGCTGGGCATGGTGGTGCGTGCCTGTAATCCCAGCTACTCAGGAGGCTGAGGCAGGAGAATTGCCTGAACCCAGGAGGCGGAGGTTGTGGTGAGCCGAGATCGCGCCATTGCACTCCAGCCTGGGTAACAAGAGCGAAACTCCATCTCAAAAAAATAAATAAATAAATAAAATAAAATAAACCTTTCATAAAAGGTGCTTGGCAGGCCGGTCGTGGTGGCTCATGCCTATAATCCCAGTACTTTGGGAGGCCGAGGCAGGATCATCTGAGGCTAGGAGTTTGAGACCAGCTTGGCCAACATGGTGAAACCACATCTTTACTAAAAATACAAAAATCAGCCGGGTGTGGTGGCACACGTCTGTAATCCCAGCTACTCGGGAGGCTAAGGCAGGAGAATCGGTTGAACCTAGGAGGCAGAGGTTGCAGTGAGCTGACACTGTGCCACTGCA